>NC_090329.1:20189686-20513853 GCF_035084215.1 Heptranchias perlo
CTTGCTGCTTGTCCTGGGTGGGCCAGTCTTACTGTGTCATTTAATCCTGGTCACTTCATGTAGTGATTGGCATTTTAATTTGTGTGTGACCGAACGTCGCTCATTGGTGAACGGCTTGTCTACGCCCTGATGATGTCATGTTATGTTTCAGAATGGGGGTGGGGCCAGACACATGTAGTACAAGTGGGTTAGTACAAAATTAAAAGGAGGTGATAGAGAGAGTGATTGTGGCTGAAAAAAATTGAAGTTTTTTTAATGTATTTTAAAAGCAGCACATTCTATTTAATTGTTTTCCAATCTGTTAGCGACTTGCCACATGTCACGACTTGGGAATCCAGATGTCACTAATCGCATTTATGATTCATAAATAAAGAATGAGTAATTAGACACTGTCGTTGCACATGTGATCTCAATATTCCCAATCGGCATGGAGTATGCGTATGAACTTTAAACTTTTGTATGTTTGGTGACAGGAGTCATATAAAGTTGCCAGAAAAAGTAGCAAGCCTGAGGATTGGGAGCAGTTCAGAATTCAGCAAAAAAGGACCAAGAGATTGATTAAGAGGGGAAAAATAGAAGGTGAGAGTAAACTTGCAAGGAACATTAAAGTGGACTGTAAAAGCTTTTACAAGTATGTAAAAAGAAAAAGATTAGTGAAGATAAATGTAGGTCCCTTACAGACAAACTGGAGAATTTATAATGGGGAACAGGGAAATGGCAGAACAATTAAACAAATACTTTGGTTCTGTCTTCACGCAAGAGGACACAAATAACTTCCCAGAAATGCTAGGGAACCAAGGAACTAATGAGAAGGAGGAATTAAAGGAAATTAGTATTAGTAAAAAAATAGTGCTGGAGAAATTAATGGGACTGAAAGCTGATAAATCCCCAGGACCTGATAATCTGCATCCCAGAGTACTAAAAGAGGTAGCCATGGAAATAGTGGATGCATTAGTTGTCTTCCAAAATTCTATAGATTATGGAAGAGTTCCTGCAGATTGGAGGGTGGCAAATGTAACCTCACTATTTAAAATAAGGAGGGAGAGAGAAAACAGGGAACTTACAGACTGGTTAGCCTAACATCAGTAGCAGGGGAAATACTAGATTCTATTATAAAGGATGTGATAACAGGACACTTAGAAAATATCAACGAGATTAGACAAAGTCAACATGGATTTATGAAAGGGAAATCGTGTTTGACAAACCTACTGGAGTTTTTTGAGAATGTAACTGGTAGAATAGATAAGGGAGAACCAGTGGATGTGGTTTATTTGGATTTTCAGAAGGTTTTTAAGAGGTTAGTGTGCAAAATTAAAGCACATGGCATCGGTGGTAATATACTGGCATGGATTGAAAATTGGTTAACAGACAGGAAACAGAGAGTAGGAATAAATGGGTCTTTTTCGGGGTGGCAGGCAGTGACTAGTGGGGTACCGCAGGGACCAGTGCTTGGGCCCCAGCTATTCACAATATATATCAATGATTTGGATGAGGGAACCAAATGTAATATTTCCAAGTTTGCTGACGACACAAAACTAGGTGGGATCGTGAGTTGTGAGGAGGATGCAAAGAGGCTTCAAGGCGATTTAGACAAGTTGAGCGAGTGGGCAAATACATGGCAGATGCAGTATAATGTGGATAAATGTGAAGTTATCCACTTCGGAAGGAAAAATAGAAAGGCAGAATATTATTTAAATGGTGATAGATTGGGGAATGTTGATGTACAAAGGGATTTTTTTTTATTCGCTCATGGGATGTGGGCATCACTGGCGAGGCCAGCATTTATTGCCCATCTCTAATTGTCCTTGAGAAGGTGGTGGTGAGCTACCTTCTTGAATTGCTGCAGTCCGTGTGGTGAAGGTTCTCCCACAGTGCTGTTCGGAAGGGAGTTCCAGGATTTTGATCCAGCGACGATGAAGGAACGGCGATATATTTCCAAGTCGGGATGGTGTGTGGCTTGGAGGGGAACGTGCAGGTGGTGTTGTTCCCATGTGCCTGCTGCCCTTGTCCTTCTAGGTGGTAGAGGTCGTGGATTTGGGAGGTGCTGTTGAAGAAGCCTTGGCGAGTTGCTGCAGTGCCTCCTGTGGATGGTACACACTGCAGCCACGGTGCGCCAGTGGTGAAGGGAGTGAATGTTTAGGGTGGTGGATGGGGTACCAATCAAGCGGGCTGCTTTGTCCTGGATGGTGTTGAGCTTCTTGAGTGTTGTTGCAGTTGCACTCATCCAGGCAAGTGGAGAGTATTCCATCACACTCCTGACTTGTGCCTTGTAGATGGTGGAAAGGCTTTGGGGAGTCAGGAGGTGAGTCACTCACCACAGAATACCCAGCCTTTGACTTGCTCTTGTAGCCAAAGTATTTATATGGCTGGTCCAGTTAAGTTTCCGGTCAATGGTGACCCCCAGGATATCGATGGTGGGGGATTCGGCAATGGTAATGCCGTTGAATGTCAAGGGGAGGTGGTTAGACTCTCTCTTGTTGGAGATGGTCATTGCCTGGCACTTGTCTGGTGCGAATGTTACTTGCCACTTATCAGCCCAAGCCTGGATGTTGTCCAGGTCTTGCTGCATGCGGGCACGGACTGCTTCATTATCTAGGGGGTTGCGAATGGAACTGAACACTGTGCAATCATCAGTGAACATCCCCATTTCTGACCTTATGATGGAGGGAAGGTCATTGATGAAGCAGCTGAAGATGGTTGGGCCTAGGACACTGCCCTGAGGAACTCCTGCAGCAATGTCCTGGGGCTGAGATGATTGGCCTCCAACAACCACTACCATCTTCCTTTGTGCTAGGTATGACTCCAGCCACTGGAGAGATTTCCCCCTGATTCCCATTGACTTCAATTTTACGAGGGCTCCTTGGTGCTACACTCGGTTAAATGCTGCCTTGATATCAAGGGCAGTCATTCTCACCTCACCTCTGGAATTCAGCTCTTTTGTCCATGTTTGGACTAAGGCTGTAATGAGGTCTGGAGCCGAGTGGTCCTGGCGGAACCCAAACTGAGCATCGGTAAGCAGGTTATTGGTGTGTAAGTACCGTTTGATAGCACTGTCGACGACACCTTCCATCACTTTGTTGATTCTTGAGAGTAGACTGCTGGGGTGGTAATTGGCCGGATTGGATTTGTCCTGCTTTTTGTGGACAGGACATATCTGGGCAATTTTCCACATTGTCGGCCCGGGGTGTCCTTGTACACCAGTCACTGAAAGCAAACATGCAGATGCAGCAAGCAGTTAGGAAGGCAAGTGGTATGTTGGCCTTCATTGCAAGAAGATTTGAGTACAGGAGCAAGGATGTCTTACTGCAGTTATACAGGGCCTTGGTGAGACCACACCTGGAGTATTGTATGCAGTTTTGGTCTCCTTACCTAAGAAAGGATATACTTGCCATAGAGGGAGTGCAGCGAAGGTTCACCAGACTGATTCCTGGGATGGCAGGACTGTCATATGAGGAGAGATTTGGTCGACTCGGCCTGTATTCACTCATGTTTAGAAGAATGAGAGGGGATCTCATTGAAACATCTAAAATTCTGACAGGGCTAGACAGACTGGATGCAGGGAGGATGTTTCCCCTGGCTGGGGGGTCCAGAATGAGGGATCACTGTCTCAGGATACGGGATAGGACATTTAAGACTGAGATGAGGAGAAATTTCTTCACTCAGAGGGTGGTGAACCTGTGGAATTTGCTACCTCAAGGCTGTGGAGGCCAAGTCACTGAATATATTTAAGAAGGAGATAGATAGATTTCGAGACACAGAAGGCATCAAGGGGTATGGGGACAGAGCAGGAATATGATATTGAGATAGAGGATCAGCCATGATTGTATTGAATGGCAGAGCAGGCTCGACGGGCCGAATGGCTCACTCCTGCTCCTATTTTCTATGTTTCTATGCTAAGATGGAAAGCAGAGTGTCTGGGTGTTGTACTTCACTTGCTTGGTTATTGAGAGGTGGTGGATGTTTTAAGTAAATTGACTCATACGAAGTACATTTTACCTGAATTGCGACCGCACTTGTGGTCAGTCGGCGATTTTTCTATTGGGACAACACTGTTCTGTTTTGATGGATCAATGGGACATGTGTTGATTTCTGCGCTTAGAACTGAAAGACCTAAACTCCCTCCAACGCTGTTGTTTATGGGCGTTTATTCTCGAGAATAAAACCCCATTTCCTAGGGATGACTACAGTTGGTTTTGTCTCTGAATAGAACTTGTATTCAAGACTCGTCAGCTCATGTCAGAGTTAGTATGTACAATAAAATAACTCCACCAACGACAGATGCTGGTGTTGGTGCAATGTTCTGAAGGTATTGTGACGGTGTATGTGTATCTAAGATTAATGTTAGTCTACATACGTAGAATTACCTGGCGATTTGTGTGTACATTCGCCCCCGTTACACTTTATCTCTAGTGTTTTGAGTTAATTACAAAGAATTTACTGCACAGAAACGGGCCATTTGGCCCAACTGGTCTATGCCGGTGTTTATGCTCCACATGAGCCTCCTCCCAACCTACAAGTAGCAAATGTTAGGCAAATAAAAACATAGGAAGCAAATAACTTCAGTCATCAACACTGTAAAATCAAAGCATAATAACATATAATTAGTAATAAGAAATGAGAAGCAAAGTAAAGTGGTAGAATCTAGAAGAAAGACCATTTGTACATGAATAGTTTGCCAATATCTTTTTCAGAAGCACTGATTTTAGGGTTTTATGTAAACAGGAATTTCTTGGAAGTTTACTTTGGTCCAACATTGAATCCAACTGTGGTGTCTCATACTGCACTGTGCCATCTATGACCCATTACTTGGGTCTTGTATTTACTGCCACCTTGTGTTGAGATTCCTTTGACCCGATTTGTAACAGCATTCCAGTTTTCTCTCCTGTTGGTACATCTAGTCACGGTTGTCCATGGTGCTGTGACTCTCCCGAGGAGCTGACCATGCAACGCCCCCGACTGGATAGCTGTCAAGTGCTTCTTTTTACTTGAGGATGCGCTGGGCCTGGTTTCTGTTTGTTACCCTACCTAGTGCTGTACTTGGCAGGTCCAGTCTTGGCTGCCAAGTGGTTAGCTCCTGTATATCAGAACTTGGGAGCCCCAACCTTGGGTTAGCTCTTAACTGACCAGTGATCAACTGCTTGAACTTTTTTCAGTCTCTTTTGCCTGAACTTATTTGTAAATCTCCCCTCATGGATTATCAGACTTCTGTAAATTACTGCATTGAATTAATTAATTGCACTCTAAAATTGTCAGTGTTCTCAATGCCTTTCTTATTGAACATGAGGATAAAATTGATTGCTCTTTTGGTTTCTACTCCTGTAACGGTTATTGAATAGATCTGCCTCTCACCAGACTTATTTGCTGATTTGGTAATTGGTCATAAATCAACTGTTTGATACAGCTGTTGATAAATGAGACACTCAATGATTTAGTGTCTGGGCGTATCACTAATAGTTTAGACCAGAATTGGTAATCTTTGGGTGAACTACTTCAAGTAAAACGGCTTCCCAATTTAATTTCTAGGTGAAAGTCCTTCCATGAATTCAATAAGCTATCGGTGAATTAATCACCAAACGCACAATTTCACAAAATGAATTTACTTCCTATCCTGTCAGCAGGCTTGCCTTGCTGTTGGATGTCCTTTGATTTATTGAGGCATAACCTGTACTGACTACCCTTTGGACAATGTGTACATCCAGTCATGGCTGTCTTGTACAAATGTAAAAATTGTACCTGGAACTTTTAAAGCAGGAAGATGTGCTGGAGGCATTTGAGTTCTGCTGCTACAGATGTATGTTGAAAATTAGTTGGACAAGACGAATGACTCATGGCGGTGGTGGGGGCGGGTGGTGGGCAGGAGGGCTGCTTTGAACCAGCACAAGAGAATGAAGAGGCAGATTGAGGTGAGTAAGTTGACAGACATACTGAGGGCACATTTTTGGGAGTTATAAGGAAAATTGTCGGATGTTCTTACTATTGGGAAAAGTTGAAGGTAGTCGTTCAAAGATAAAAGAAGAACCGTGGCTACGTGTGTGATGGGATGGGCAAGTGTCTGATCAGAGGCCCGTACAATCCATGTGCAGACACCGAAAGGTACAACCGGACTGTGTGCTGAGCAACAACACGTGGGTGATGCAGTACTTAATGGTGCATCCAAGTTCACGTGCTGTTATTCTTCCTGTTAAGATACTGCCTCTTGCTGGTTCTGTTCTGATCCTTTCCTCCCATCAACTGCTTTATTCCACTCTGGGCTTCTTATTTTATACTCCATCCCTTTCAAAACTCCAGTAGCTGTCCAACTATTGCCATCTCTCTTGGCTCCCTTGAGTTGCCTATTATTTTATTCTTCCACTCACATTTTACGTGTGTGTGTGTGTGTGTGTGTGTGTGTGTGTGTGTGTGTTTGTTTTTATGCTTTGGTTATTTTTCTTACCGTCCAAGCTTAAGCAGTTGTCTGCCCTCATAGCTGTATCGGAATGGGTTCCTAAATTTTCTAAAATGCAGCTCTTTTTGTCAGCATGGTGGATTGTCAAAGTTTTGATATGAAGCTGTTGTTGCTGTTCAGAGAAGGTTCACTCGACTGATTCCTGGGACGAGGGGGTTAACTTATGAGGAAAGGTTGGACAAGTTGGGCCTGTATACACTGAAGTTTAGAAGAATGAGAGGTGATCTTATTGAAACATATAAGATCCTGAGGGGATTAGAAGCGATAGATGCTTGGAGGATGTTTTTCCCTTGTGGGAGAGACTTTAACTAGGGGCCACAGCTTAAAAATAAGGGGTCTCCGATTTAAGACTGAGATGAAGAGAAATTTTTTCTCACAGGGTCGTGAGTCTGTGGAACTCCCTTCCCCAGAGGGCGGTGGAGGCAGGGTCATTGAATATTTTTAAGGCTGAGTTACATAGATTCCTGATTAACAAGGGAGTCAAAGGTTATAGTAGGTAGTCGGGAAAGTAGGGTTGAGGTCACAATCAGATCAGCCATGATATTATCAAATGGCAGAGCAGGCTCGAGGGGCCGAATGGTCTAATCCTGCTCTTAATTTGTATGTTCATATGATGGTACATCCTAGGCTAACGATGTGAATTGGTCATTATTCTGTGTATACTATGGTGATTTCATTATTTCTTAGCACGCTGTAATCTGAGAGATGTTTTGCCATGTTGCGTATGCTGTGTGTCGCTCAGTGGGTAACACTCTTGCCTCTGAGTCAGAAGGTTGTGGGTTTAAGCCCCGCTCCAGAGACTTGAGCACATAACTAAGGCTTCCATTTCAATGGAGTGCCATATTGTTGGGAGGTGCTGTTTTTTGGATGAGATGTTAAATCGAAGACCCATCAGCTTGATTGTGAAAGACCCCTTAGTCCTATTTGAAGAACATTTACCTGAGGAAGGAGAAAATCTCCGAAAGCTTGTGAATTTAAAATAAAATTGCTGGACTATAACTTGGTGTTGTAAAATTGTTTACTATTTGAAGAACAACAGAGAGTTCTCCTGTTGTCTCAGCCAACACTCCTCCCATATCTATTACCATCCAAAACAGATTAACTAACCATTTATTTCACTGAACTTGCTGTTTATAGGATGTTGCTGTACACTGCAAAAGTTACTTTAAAAGTAATTGATTGTGAAGTGCGTTGGGTTATCCGAGGATATGAAAGGCACGATACAAGTGTACGTTTGTGTTTTCTTCTCCTAGGAGTTATTTCTTGAAATCAGAAGTATATTGCTATACGACACGATCAGAGTGATTTAGGATGGTGTTGTAATAGTTCATGTTATTGAGTTCAAGTTTTTCTTTCACAAATGAGATGAGAAACTGCAAATGGAAATCTGAACTAAAGACAGGAAATGCTGCAAACACACAATGGGTCAGACTGCAATAGAAATGGATTGTAAATGATTTTGTGATTTCCCCCTCAAGGAAAGCAACTATAATTAGTCCTGCAATTGATTTATTTTTTAAAAAAAAGTTATTTTTAAAAGTCAGTTGCCTTGCCCATGTCATCTCATGATTAGAGCTACAATTATCCATCTCCTTGTGAGACTGATGTGAAAACTTCTGAACCCCAAGCATCCCTGCTCTTTTAATTTAAAAAAAAATCTACTGGAAAATGGAGGGGAAATGTTTCAAAACTTTATTCTTCAATTTTAATCTAAACCTTTTTCCTTGCATCTTTCTGTTTTCTGCCTCCATCAACTTGAAGCCTTTTCCCTTCTGAGATTCCCCGTTCGTAGTGGGATGGGGCGAGAACTATACAGTCCGCTTAAAATGGGCAAACCTTAGGTTTCCCTGCCCCTGCCCCCAAAAAGCAGAGATGTCACCTCTGCCTCATTTGTGTTTGTGCATGCAAGACTTTTTTAAAAAGCATTTGGGATCGTGGGTTTTATAAATTGAGGCATTGAGTACAAAAGCATTTTTTTTATTCGTTCATGGGATGTGGGCGTCGCTGGCGAGGCTGGCATTTATTGCCCATCCCTAATTGCCCTTAAGAAGGTGGTGGTGAGCCGCCTTCTTGAACCGCTGCAGTCTGTGTGCTGAAGGTTCTCCCACAGTGCTGTTAGGAAGGGAGTTCCAGGATTTTGACCCAGCGACGATGAAGGAACGGCGATATATTTCCAAGTCGGGATGGTGTGTGACTTGGAGGGGAACGTGCAGGTGGTATTGTTCCCATGTACCTGCTGCTCTTGTCCTTCTAGGTGGTAGAGGTCGCGGGTTTGAGAGGTGCTGTCGAAGAAGCCTTGGCGAGGTGCTGCAGTGCATCCTGTGGATGGTACACACTGCAGCCACGGTGCACCAGTGGTGAAGGGAGTGAATGTTTAGGGTGGTGGATGGGGTGCCAATCAAGCGGGCTGCTTTGTCCTGGATGGTGTCGAGCCTCTTGAATGTTGTTGGAGCTGCACTCATCCAGGCAAGTGGAGAGTATTCCATCACACTCCTGACTTGTGCCTTGTAGATGGTGGAAAGGCTTTGGGGAGTCAGGAGGTGAGTCACTCGCCGCAGAATATCCAGCCTCTGACCTGCTCGTGTAGCCACAGTATTTATATGGCTGGTCCAGTTAAGTTTCTGGTCAATGGTGACCCCCAAGATGTTGATGGTGGGGAATTCGGCGATGGTAATGCCATTGAATGTCAAGGGGAGGAGGTTAAACTCTCTCTCTTGTTGGAGATGGTCATTGCCAGGCACATTATAACCTTTATAAATTAAAACCTTTATAAATCACTGGTTAGGCCTTAGCTGGAGTCTTGTGGCCAATTCTAGGCATCACACTTTAGGAAGGATGTCAAGGCCTTAGAGAGGGTGCAGAGAAGATTTACTAGAATGATACCAGGGATGAGGGACTTCAGTTACATGGAGACAAGATAAGCAGGGATTGTTCTCCTTTTGCACAGAGAAGGCTAAGTGGAGATTTAATAGAGGTGCTCAATATTATGAGGGGGTTTTATAGAGTAAATAGGGAGAAACTGTTTCCATTGGCAGAAGGGTCGGTAACCAAAGAACACCAATTTAAGATAATTGGCAAAAGAACCAGGGGGAGATGAGAACTTTAAAAAAAAAATACAGCGAGTTATGAATATCTGAAATGTATTGCCAGGAAGCAGATTCAATAGTAACTTTCAAACAGGAATTGCATAAATACTTGAAAAGGAAACATTTGTGGGGCTAAGGGGAAAGAGCAGGGGAGTGGGGCTAATTGGATAGCTCTTTCAAAGAGCAGGCACAGGCACGATGGGCCAAATGGCCACCACCTGTGATGTACGATTCTATAAATATGAAAAGTTTTTTTAATAAATCACTCTCACTGGTTTAAGAATATATCATTCCTAATGAGTGAGTGGGTTTTTAAATGGGAAATCTAGGTGGGGCAGGATGCCACTGAGGTTAAGAACAGCAGAGTAGATAAATCCTAAGCTAAGACCGGGTTTAAAAGCCTGTATATTGTCGGAGAAATGGAAAACTGAAGGAAGTTGTGTTCCCTGAGGCAACAAGTAAAGACAGAGAATGCAGCACAACATTTGTACAAGGGCTTACATCATTGATACATCAAGCAAACACATGACAAATGAGAATTTGGTTTCATTCTCGGGATGTACTTAAACTAGGCTTGTAAACCCTGGAATATAGAAGGTTAAGGGGTGATTTTGATTGTGGTTTGTGAACGCACCTTAAATTTTACATAGAATTACAAAGAATGCATAGCACAGAAACTGGCCATTCGGCCCAGCAGGTCCACACTAACCTCTTCCCACCCTACTGTTAAAATTGGATAGCCATGTGGTGAAGGAGAGCCTGGTCTTTAGTTGCTTCCAACCTTTATTCACAGCGATTCCCCTTGCACATACCCCACACCCTAGCTAAGCTCTCCTATAAATGGATACAAGAGAGTTCCCAATTGATACCCACCACCTGAATACAATTAACACTAATTGATATAAATCATATAATTAACACCTATTTCATCTCACCCTATCAACATAATGTTCTATTCCTTTTTCCCCTCATGTGTTTATCTTGGTTTCCCCTTAAATGCATCTGTACTATTTCCCTGTGGTAGCAAGTTCCACGTTCTCACTACTCTCTGGGTAAAGAAGTTTCTCCTGAATTCTCCATTGGATTTATTAGTGACTATCTTATATTTATGGCCCCTAGTTTTGGTCTTCCCCACATGTGGAAACATCTTCTCTACATTGATTCTATCAAACCCCTTTCATAATCTTAAATTTCTTGTTTATGCTGTAATATTTGATTCGTATAGGAGAAAATAAATATCCTGGTATTGAGCAGTCTGAAAATATTATCATCTTGGACGGAGAATTATCTGTCTCAGATTAGTTGAACATCAATAGAAAGAAGTTTTTTTGGAACAACCCTTTGTATTGGGTTGAATGTTTGATCGTGGTCTGAAATGTGTGTTTATGGATGTCTTTACGATCTCTCTTATACCAAATGATATCAAGTTGCCAAAAATATAAGAACATAAGAGATAAGAGTAGGCCATACAGCCCCTTGAGCCTGCTCCACCATGCAATAAGATCATGGCTGATCTTCGACCTCAACTCCATTTTCCACCCGATCCCCATATCCCTTGATTCCCCTAGAATCCAAAAATCGATCTATCTCAGCCTTGAACATACTCAATGGCTCAGCATCCACAGCCCTCTGGGGTAGAGAATTCCAAAGATTCATAACCCTCTGTGAAGAAATGTCTCCTCATCTCAGTCTTAAGTGGCCGACCCCTTACCCTGCGACTATGCCCCCTAGTTCTGGACTCTGCAGCTAGGGGGAACAACCCCTCAGTATCTACCCTGTCAAGCCCCCTCATAATCTTATGTTTCAATGAGATCACCTCTCATTCTTCTAAACTCCACAGAGTATAGGCCCATTCTACCCTACGCGGGAATATGCCGAGCCTGTTTTTGCACTTCCAGAATCAGAACGGTCTTTAACTATCTTCGGAGAGATCTTCAAGATCTTGAAAATATTTGAAGACCTTTCAAAATGTTTTCAGACGCTTTTTTTTCCAAATGCTTGTGTATTTTAAATGTGAAATAATTAGTGAACAGCAGCTTAAAAAAAAGTATTACCAAAAGAAGAATGAAATTTCATAAAAGGAAATTAAACACTTATCTATAACTAATTATAGCAACGGTTTTCAGCCAGGATTTTACTTTACTTTGAAACCGGAAAACTTCCTCCCAAGTATTTTTCTTTTCATTTAATTATATCCGGCATTTTGGAGTCTCGTCTTCTTCCTGTCGGAAGCCAAATTCCCAGCTGGAAACTAGAAAAGACTAGCTGTGGTTTGTCTGCCCACAAATCAGTGACTAACACTGCCCACTCTCGCACCAGCAGACTATATTTTATTGATCCTTGCCTAGCTTTGGAACGAAAGAACTTGCATTTATATAGCGCCTTTCACAACCTCTGGACATCCCAAAGCGCTTTACAGCCATCAAAATATCTTTGAAATGTCGTCACTGTTGTAGGAAACGCGGCAGCCAATTTGCGCACAGCAAGCTCCCACAAATAGCAATGTGATCATGGCCAGATAATCTGTTTCAGTGATGTTGGTTGAGGGATAAATATTGGCCAGGACACCAGGGGGAACGCCCCTGCTCGTCTTCGAAATAGAGCCATGGAATCTTTTACATCCACCTGAAGGAAGACGGGGTCTTGGTTTAACGTCTCCTCCAAAAGACGGCACCTCCGACAGTGCAGCACTCCCTCAGTGCTGTATCCTATACTGTTCCTGACTAGTGTCTTTTGCTCAAGGGTAGTTCTAAAAAGAGATTAACACTGGAAATCTAATCTAAATTTAATCAGCAGTGTGTTTCTGAGCTTGGTCTAAGATATGAAATGTGTGGCAGACTGGTGATGCACTTGGTGACATTGAGAGGTTTGATAAACAGTGAAATCTGACTGCTGCTCCCTTGTTCCACTTCAGTGCCACTTATGGAGCTCTGGAATGTAGCAAGGAAATGCTAATATCTGAAAACAATTTACACCAACAACAACTTGCATTTATACAGCACCTTTAATGTAGTAAAATGACCCAAGGCGCTTCACAGGAGTGTTATAAAACAGAATTTGATACCGAGCCACAAGATGTTAGGACAGGTGACCAAAACCTTGGTCAAAGAGGTAGGTTTTCAGGAGTGTCTTAAAGGAGGAGAGAGAGAGGTAGAGAGTCGGAGAGATTTAGGGAGGGAATTCTGGAGCTTGGGGCCCAGGCAGCTGAAGGCACGGCCGCCAATGGTGAGGCGTAGGAAATTGGAGATGAGCAGGAGGAATTGGAGGCATGCAGAGATCTCTGAGGGTTGTAGGGCTGGAGGAGGTTACAGATGTAAAACAATTGACATCCGACAGCCCTGACGAAGAGAGTTGGATTGCAATGTTCATTCACTTTCCGGAGCCAGTTGTGGACCCTGACTTAACTGTGCTGGTTAAATAAATCTCCCCTTGTCTCTGCTCCAACAATGTGAATTTTACATTTCCGACCCACCCATTGTTAATGCTTGGCTGGCTGGGACTGATGAATGGGTGACTGTTTTGATTTCTGACCCACTGAGACTCCTTGGCCTATTCCAACTACAGCCAGCAGAGAGCGACCTAGATCATATCAGTCAGTGTGGTATTTTACAATGGAGCCACATTTTTTGCATTTGAAGACATTTCTACTCGACAACTTTCCCTGCCATTGGAGGGAGCTATGGACCATACAGGAAGCAGTGCAGAGCATGTACAATAACCTCCTCTGCTGCTCCCAGTGTGTAATCCACTTCACATTCATTCAACATCTCTGCATATATTTTCATAGTTGCCTCAGTGATTAAAGTTGTATTTCTAAATTGTTACAGTGGATATCTTTTTACTGGTTGAATAACTGCACGGGTTTTATTGTCAAAAATAAACTTCATGCTACATTTCAGAGTTTATTGCCTTTTTGGTCAGTGTTCTAATAAGAGTCCCACCGAAGATAACCTTTGTGACTGGGTGACCTGTGTATGTCCAGCATTTTGTGTACTTTTTTCCACTCAGATTTCCAACATTTGAGAGTTTTCTCCTTTTATCAATGTCATTGTTGTGGTGACTATATTTTAAAGCCAGCTGTTGAGTGCATCAACCACAACTTGGAGCTTTTTGAGCCAGCATGCAGAAAGTCCTACAAGAGAGGGGGCGGTACTGGACCTAATTCTAGGGAATGTGGCCGGCCAGGTGGAAGAAGTGCTAGTAGGTGAGCACTTTGGTGACAGTGACCATAATTTGGTGAGATTTAAGGTGGTCATGGAAAAGGACAGGGAGGGGCCGGAAATAAAGGTTCTAAATTGGGGGAAGGCCGATTTTAATAGGATAAGGCAGGATCTGGCCAAAATGGACTGGGATCAGCTGCTTGTAGGAAAATCCGCATCGGAGCAATGGGAGTCTTTCAGAAGGGAGATTGAGACCATACAATGGCAACATGTTCCCGTAAAGGTCAAGGGTGGTTCCAAGAACTCCAGGGAACCTTGGATGTCAGGGGATATACGAGAATGGATTAGGAAAAAAAGGAGGGCTTTTGGCAGATACAAAAGGCTAAAGACGGAGGAAGCCCTAGAGGAGTACAAAAAGTGCAGGGGGATACTTAAAAAAGAAATTAGGAGATCAAGGAGGGGCCATGAAATAACACTGGCGAGCAAAATAAAGGAAAATCCTAAGATGTTTTATAAGTATATTAAGGGTAAGAGGATGACTAGGGAAAAAATAGGGCCCATTAGGGACAAAAATGGCAATCTGTGTGTGGAGCCGGCAGATGTAGGAGGGGTTCTAAATGAATTTTTTGCATCTGTTTTCACTATGGAGAAGGACGATGTAGACATAGAAATACGGCAGGGGGACTGTGATATACCCGAACATATTAACATCGAGCGGGAGGAGGTATTGGCGGTTTTAGCAGGCCTAAAAATGGATAAATCCCCAGGCCCGGACGAAATGTATCCCAGGCTACTGTGTGAGGCAAAGGAGGAGATTGCGGGGGCTCTGACACATATATTCAGAACCTCTCTGGCCACAGGGGATGTGCCAGAGGACTGGAGAACCGCTAATGTAATACCATTATTCAAGAAGGGGAGTAGGGAAAAACCGGGGAACTACAGGCCAGTGAGCCTAACATCAGTGGTAGGAAAATTATTGGAAAAAATTCTGAAGGACAAAATTAGTCTCCACTTGGAGAAGCAAGGATTAATCAGGGATAGTCAACATGGCTTTGTCAAGGGAAGATCATGTCTGACTAATTTGATTGAATTTTTTGAGGGGGTGACTAGGCGTGTGGATGAGGGTAACGCAGTGGATGTGGTATACATGGATTTCAGTAAGGCCTTCGATAAAGTCCCCCACAGGAGACTGGTCAAGAAGGTACGAGCCCATGGAATCCAGGGTGCCTTGGCACTTTGGATACAAAACTGGCTTAGTGGCAGAAGGCAGAGGGTGATGGTCGAAGGTTGTTTTTGTGACTGGAAGCCTGTGGCCAGTGGGGTACCACAGGGATCGGTGCTGGGTCCCTTGCTGTTTGTGGTCTACATTAATGACTTGGATATGAATGTAAAAGGTATGATCAGTAAGTTCGCTGATGATACAAAAATTGTTAGGGTGGTAAATAGCGAGGAGGATAGCCTCAGTCTGCAGGACGATATAGATGGGTTGGTCAGATGGGCGGAACAGTGGCAAATGGAATTTAACCCGGAAAAGTGCGAGGTGATGCACTTTGGAGGGACTAACAAGGCAAGGGAATACACAATGAATGGGAGGACCCTAGGCAAGACAGAGGGTCAGAGGGATCTTGGTGTGCAAGTTCACAGATCCCTGAAGGCGGCGGAACAGGTAGATAAGGTGGTAAAGAAGGCATATGGGATACTTGCCTTTATTAGCCGAGGCATAGAATATAAGAGCAAGGAGGTTATGATGGAGCTGTATAAAACACTGGTTAGGCCACAGCTGGAGTACTGTGTGCAGTTCTGGTCGCCGCACTACAGGAAGGATGTGATCGCTTTGGAGAGGGTGCAGAGGAGATTCACCAGGATGTTACCAGGGCTGGAGCGCTTCAGCTATGAAGAGAGACTGGGAAGATTGGGTTTGTTTTCCTTGGAGCAGAGGAGGCTGAGGGGGGACATGATTGAGGTGTACAAAATTATGAGGGGCACAGATAGGATGGATACTAAGGAGCTTTTTTCCTTCGTTGAGGGTTCTATAACAAGGGGACATAGATTCAAGGTAAAAGGCGGGAGGTTTAGAGGGGATTTGAGAAAGAACTTTTTCACCCAGAGGGTGGTTGGAGTCTGGAACTCACTGCCTGAAAGGGTTGTGGAGGCAGGAACCCTCACAACATTCAAGAAGCATTTGGATGAGCACTTGAAATGCCATAGCATACAAGGCTACGGACCAAATGCTGGAATATGGGATTCGAGTCGACAGGGCTGATGGCTGGCGCGGACACGATGGGCCGAAGGGCCTCTATCCGTGCTGTATAACTCTATGACTCTATGACTATATATCGCCTTTAACGGAGTAAAATGTCCCAAGGCACTTCACAGGAGCGTTATCAGACAAAAATTGACACTGAGCCACATAAGGAGATATTAGGACAGGTTGTCAGAGGTAGGTTTTAAGGAGCATCTTAAAGGAGGAGAGCGAGAGAGAGTAGGTAGGTTTAGGGCCTAGGTAGCTGAAGGCACAGCCGCCAATGGTGGAACGATGAAAATCAGGGATGCGCAAGAAGCCAGAATTGGAGGAGAGCAGAGATCTCGGAGGGTCGTGAGGCTGGAGGAGGTTAGAGATGGGGATGGGCGTGGAGGGATTTGAAACCAAGGATGAGAATTTTAAATTCAAAGGCTTTGCTGGTCTGGAAGCCAATGTGGGTGAACGGGACTTGGTGCGAGTTAGGATACGGGCAACAGAGTTTTTGGATATGATTTGGACATTGAGTGCATATGGTGTACAAAATCTGATTTCATCTTCTGAAAGGTGCTTGGTATGTGAAGGGTTATGTGCAGCTCGGTAGTGGTTGGCCATTCTTGCGACTATTCCGATGTTGAGAGCGGTGTCTGCAGGAGTGTGCCAGCTGGTTGGGTTGGGTTGTCTCCTGGCGGTTGGCAGTCAATCCGTCTGCACCAGTGTTTGGTTCTCATGTGGGCAAATATTTTGCTGACTCCACGTTTGTACAATATTCCAGATGGCCAGCAGACTCTTGGAACAAGTATTTTACAGTTGGGTTTCGAATTCCTAATGCAATCGCCTTGTGTATTTTAAATTAGTAACCTTTGACCCGAGTGCCAGTGGGCATGCAGACAACATTTATTGAGCTTTTCTGACTTTAGGATTAAACCTTCTAGAAAGAAAGTGCCACTAGTACCGAAAGAAAGAAAGACTTGCATTTGTATAGCGCCTTTCACGACCTCAGGACGTCCCAAATTGCTTTACAGCCAATGAAGTGCAGTCACTGTTGTAATGTAGGGAACGCGGCAGCCAATTTGCGCACAGCAAGCTCACACAAACAGCAATGTGTTGATCAGATTTTTTAGTGTTGTTGGTTGAGGGATAAATATTGGCGATGACACTGGGGAGATAGCCCCCACTCTTCGAAATAGTGCCACGGGATCTTTTACGTCCACCTGAGGGGGCAGATGGAGTCACGGTCTAACGTCTCATCTGAAAGACGGGACCTCCGACAGTGCAGCACTCCCTCAGCACTGCACTGGATACTGTAGAATGTTAAATAAATAAGCATCTTTTTTCAGCCTTTATTCAAAAATAATTGCATACATAGGTAATGATATTGCATAAATTTATTAAGGCAAATGATGTCTGTGCAGGCAGATGGAACACTTACCTAATTTAGCATCAAAATGGAGCCGTGAGACGGGTGTAGCGTAAAGCTATGGTTCCCATCTACTCCAGTAAGTTGTCTAAATCGTTGTGAGCGGTCCGCCTGTGCCCGGCGCCAGCAGTCCGCCTCCTTGAGTCTTTCTGTGCCCGTTAATTGGCATTTTTGCACAGTTATTGAGTTGGCATCTGCCCAGTAGGAGCTGGGTTGGCTGGCCAAACTCCTTTCACACAAGGACCCTTACAGCTGTCCAGAGTGTGGAGTCAGTCGATGCTCGATTTGAAACCTGATCCCAGAGGCCAAAGGACAGTATGTTAACTGACTGAACTATCCACTTCCTTAAAAAGCAACTTCACCGTGTGCAAATATAAAAATAAGAGTTGCAATCCTATGCTATAATCTGAACATTACAACAGTGACTACAATTCAAGAGCACTTAATTGGCTGTAAAGAGCTTTGGGACGTCCTGAGGTCTTGAAAGGCGCTAAAGAAATGCAAATTTTTTTCTTCTGCCATGTCTTAAGGCAAACCTGGAGTGACTGCTAACCATCTCATTACCCTCTCTCTATTTGCTTTTCATTAATATTGCCCAGTCGTACTGTCAGAATAGAAAGCAAAGGTCAGCAACAATTTTCTTGCTGGTTTTAAATTGATGAACGAATTCTCCATCAAATGTCCTAATCCTCTAAGTGGAACTCCTTTTTCAGACTGGTGAATGAGCTTTGGTTTCTTTCTGAACTTTGAATAGTTACATAGCACCCGCTATTTGGTTAAATTGTAGTGCTGATCAATCAGGCTGAGGTTTCCATGAAAGGTTTGTTTGAAAGGTCTTCGATTTGAAACATTAACTGTATTTCTGGCCGCAGATGCTGACTGACCTGCTGAGTGTTTCCAGCATTTTCAGTTTTTATTTGAGGTTTTGAGGGCTCAAGTTTTGGTTTTTGAAATATATTTGGTAGGGTGAATAAGGGGCCACATACTCTTTGGAAAATAAGAGTCTGAATGGGGTAGAGGAACAGAGGGACCTGGGGGGTCCAGATACACATCACTAAAAGCACTGACGCAGGTTAATAAGGCCATAAAAAAGCAAACCAAGCACGGGTTCATTTATAGAGGCATGGAATTGAAAAGCAGAGAAGTTATGTTAAACTTGTATAGAACCTTGGTTAGACCACATTTAGAGTACTGTGCACTGTTCTGGTCTCCATATTCCAAAAAGGATATCGAGGCACTGGAGAAGGTGTAAAAAAGATTTACAAGGATGATAGTTCTACCTATCAGGAAAGACTGAACAGGCTGGGACTCTTTTCTCTAGAAAAGAGAAGACTAAGGGGTGATCTTTAAGATTATGAAGGGGTTTGATAGGGTAGATGTAGAGAAGTTGTTCCCACTTGCAGCGAGACCAGAACTAGTGGCCATAAATATGAGATCGTCACTAATAAATCCAATAGGGAATTCAGGAGAAACAGAGAGAGGTTGGAATGTGGAACTCGCTACCACAAGGAGTATTGAGGTGAATAATATAAATGCATTTAAGGGGAAGCTAGATAAACACAAGAGGGAGAAAGGAATAGAAGGATATGCTGATAGGGTGAGATGAAGAGGGGTGGGAGGAGGCGCATGTGGAGCACAAATGCTGGCATAGACCAGTTGGGCCGAATGGCCTGTTTCTGTGCTGTACATTCTATGTAATATTGTCAAACAGTTCCAGTTTCAACTTATTCAGATTTGGCCTTTGAGATTGATGTTTGTACCTAGCTATTAAGAACATAGGTAATAATTGCAGAGAAGTCAATAAGAGGTCTGATTGTACACAATCTTGAATAAGTTTCCCTTAATCTCTTTGAGATTCCAGAAGATTGTAATGAAAAGCAACATCTCCTATTGGCGATAGGGAGACAGCCCTGAATCTGCAGGTCTGTGCCTGTGCTTTGTGTCTGAAGCAGTTTCTTTTTGGGGGGTGGGTGTGTGTGTGTGTGGTCGGGGGGGTGGTGGGTAAGGGGGTGTGTGTGTGGTGGGAGGGGTTGGGGTGGGTGGAGGGGGGTGAGGGGTTGGGTTGGGGTGAGGAGGTGAGGTGAGGGGCTGGGTTGGGAGGGGTGTGTGTACTCACCTGGCTGACCAGTTCTTGGTACTCCATGACTCCAAGTTTTCTTGTGATTTTTTTTTTTCCCCCCCCCCCACCCACAACCAATAACATCTTGCCTTTTGTTTTACTCTTGCCTCATTTAATAAGCAAATTCCAACATGAGGCCAGAGCAAAATAACTTGGACAAGTGTGAGTCACTGTAATTACACCAATCATTATTGCCTTTACATTTCCCCCACCCCGATAATTTAGACCACTTTCTTTACGGTCCCTGAAACTTGTGTTTAGTTTGTGGCGGGAATACACCATGAAAAATGCACCTGAAACGATTCCAGTTTCTCTTCAGCTATGGCATATTTCATTGTGATAACAGTTGGCAAGAAATTTCTTCTTTTTTAAAAAAAATGCCCTGGTTTAACTTTTCTGTCTAATAAGGCAGGGGGAGTAACTACTCCTCAAGGCTAAATGGGAGGAGCTTCTTTAGTCAGTCTGCCTCCCTTACTTGTGTGTGTTTCAGCGCTGGAAATGGAAATATCAGAACCTTGCAGTGTGCAGCTTGGAAGTGAGATGCAGTGTCTTTTTCCAAGTGAAAGGGAGCTGAACACTCAGCTGGTCAAGCGGATGTGTTGTATGGGTTAGTTCCTTTTGTGTGTCCCGCTTGTATTTTAGGTTCAGCTACCGTGTATACTTCGAGCACATGCTGTAACTCAGACACAGCTCTGGCTAAATGTTGTTCCATTAACAAGCTGTATGTCGTAACTTGAAATGCTTGTGCCTTTTTGTTCCTTAACGGCTAGCTGCTTTAGTCACTTCATACTTTTAATACAATGTAAGAGGACACAGCTTTAAGGTAATTGGCAAAAGAAACAGAGGTGAGATAAGAGAAAAGAAATGTTTTACTCAGCGAGTTATGACCTGGAATGCATACAGATTCAATCATAACTTTCAGAAGGGAAAATGATTAATACTTGAAGAGGAAAAATTTGCAGGGCTATGGGGAAAGAGCAAGGGAATGTGGGACTAATTGGATAGCTCTTTCAAAGAGCCAGCACAGGCATGATGGGCTGAATGGCCTCCTTCTTTGCTATATGATTCTGTGATTCTATGAATGTTGAAGTCAAGTCTTGAGGTGAGAGCCAAAATTAGTTTGTTTGCAATTTTGGTAACCTCTTTCTGCTCCTCCTTGGCTCCTTACTGTGTAGTCTGGCCATGTCTCTGTGATTTGTAAACTGTGTGCATTGTTATTATGACTGACGCTACTCCTTAAAACCTACCCCTTTGACCAAGCTTTTGGTCACCTTGTCCGAATATCTCCTTATGTGACTCGGTGTCAAATTTTGTCTGATAACGCTCCTGTGAAGCACCTCGATACGTTAAAGGCGCTAGTTGTTTGCGACGATTATAAGTTGGCTCATAACCTAGGATAAGTTGAGTTGTGGTAAGCAACTTGTTCTGGCTCCAAAATTGACATTTTTGCTGCTTGTGGGACTTTTTCCACAAAATTGCAAACACCCAGGAATGAGCTAAGTGCAGAAACTCAGTGCACTGAGCCTGTCCCAACTCATGACTGGTATCTGTCCCTTTCATTGTACTGCTGTATTAATTCTGTGTTTAAGGTGATCAAAGGGCAGTGATAATGTGCTCCTGAGACCTATTGTCCTGTTTCTCTAAAGTCTTCAGTTTAAGTTTCCGGGGGTGTGTGTGGACTTGTACAAAGTTTCTAGATGCCTCTTGTCTCCTGCATAATTAGTGCTTTCCCAACCCGCCAATGGTGATTGAGGTGTTCCAGATTTGATGCGGCCCCTGTGAATCTGCATGACCTCACCGAAATCCATTCTCCTCTTGCTAGCCCTGAGAATTTATAAGAGAGATACAGTATCTCACTTGTGTGCCTCTGCTGTTTTACAAGGATGTCTAGTGAGGACAGTATCTGGATCAGTTAAGATACCCCGTCCCGCCTCAGCAGTAGAATTGTCTGCTGACACTTGCTGCTGAGGTTCCCACGTTAATAATGATCAGTTTTGAGGTACTGGAGGATGCTTGCGTCCCGTGGAACCGTACCCCAGCGAGAAGCCATGGCTCAGTGGGTAGCATTCTCGCCTCTGATTCATAAGGTCGTGAGTCCAAGTCCTCACTCCAGAAACACATAACCCAGGCTGACACTTCAGCCTTTTGGATGAGATGTTAAACCGAAGCCCCGTCTGCCCTCTCAGGTGGACATAAGATCACACAGCACTATTTTGAAGAAGAGCAGGGGAGTTCTCCTTGATGTCCTGGTCAATATTTATCCCTCAACCAACATCACTAAAACAGATTATCTGGTCACAACCTCATTGCTGTTTGTGGGAGCTTGCTGTGCGCAAATTGGCTGCTGTGTTTCCTACATTACAACAGTGACTACACCTCAAAAAGTACTTAATTGGCTGTAAAGGACATCTTGAGGTTGTGAAAGGCGCTATATAAATGCAAGTTCTTTGTTTTTTTCCCTCTTTTTTTTCTCTCTCTCGTCCCACAACTCCTGGTCAGTACACTGTCTCCGCTGTGTCTCTTACCCCCCCCCCCTGCCCTCTACCTTGTGTCCTCTTGCACTGGGTGAATGTCTGGAGCATCAGCCTCGAATTACACAGACTGGGTTTGAATCCCTTGCCCAAAGCTTTGCTTTTAAATAACGAATTGCAGGCCTTCATTTTTAATGAAGAGGCCAGGATGGAGAAACTGAAGAGATCAATTAAATGTGAAGATGTTGCAATTTTTAAGATGAGTTTTCCTCTGGGGGAAAAAATGTAATTTGTTCCCCTCTGCAGCTTGAAAATTCCTCGGACATGGAATAACCCCGCCCCCTCCCGTACAACTTGTAATTTCTGTCTCTTTACTGTGGTAGGAGATTCTGACATTGTCGATGCTGCCTAAGGAGGTGGAACTTTCTGTAAGCTTAAAACTCTGAGACACAAAGTGTTCTGCACCTTTTCTCTCCTTGCCCTCACCTCTTCCCTCTCTTTCTCCTCCGCCCCCTCCCCCCCGCCCCTGCCCCTAGCAGTTTATTCATTATGCACCTAATTCAATTTTACTTCTCCCTACCAAACTCTGCCTCTCCCAAAAGGCAAGCCAGTACAAGGAGAATACAGCATGTTCCAAGTGGAAGACTAATGCAGGGGGAATCAGGCGTGAGAACATATCGTTCCCTGCAACACTTGATATTGCTCTTCACTAAGCTAAACTGTAACAAACTAAGGACTTGTCCAAGCAGTTCAGTTGGTTTCTGACTGTTTTTATTTCAAAGACACCACAATGGTGTTGGTGACCCTCTGGAGGTTTTAAATAAAATCACAGTTCAGTGAAGAGCTAAGTGAAGATAACATTGGTTTCTTTTGGCTGGAATTTTAATTAACCCCAGTGAAGAACGTTAATTCTTAACGTGGAAGACCAGCGATTTGTTCTTAAGGCACTGCTTTAACATACATCTATCTTAGTCTTGTCATACATTCGCCCCCCCCCCCCCCCCCCCACCCTGCTGCCCCAACACCCTCCTTTTACTTGGCATAATTGAACTTGATGGGCGGGGAGGAGGTGGTATGTGGGAGATTTGGGGGGGTAAGAGTACTGGTAATGGGGGGAGGGGAGAATGAGGGGGCGTGTGGGTAGTGGGGGGGCTATTGCTGGGAATGAGGGTGGGGGAGTGTGGGGAATAGGGAGGGGGAGAATGGGGGAGTGCAGGAAATGGAGGGGGAAAATGAGGGGGCGTGCAGGTAATGGAGGGGAACGTGGTAGTATGGGGAATTGGGAGGTAGTGCGGGGACTGGGGGGAGAATTGGGGGGAGTGTGGGGGCGATGGGGGGTGGGGGTGGGGAGTGCGGTGGGAATCATGGTTTCACTTCACTGGAAATCCTTGAGCTCTGTATATCAGCCATAACTCTTCCAACTCTCGGGCGAGAGGCTCACAGGCCGGATCAAGATATTTGAAGTGATTGTAGTTGTGAGCAATCCATCCACAAATTTTCTCAGTGTATAATGTCAAATTAATGGCCTTTTCACAATTCATACATGTTCACATCCCTCTTTACTTTTAATGTCTCAGTTACGTTTCCAGTAAAACTCCACAAATGCTGAGCTGACTGTTTTGAGCATTCATTAAATCCTTGATGGTAGTTGAAACGAAATTGTATGAAGGGTGTACAGTTACCAACGATCGGGTGACAACTCCTGTCACTGCAAAATCATAATCCACCTTCGCACTGGTTGAAAAACTGGGGATGTAAGATAAGGAATTGAGTATTTGAGGGTTTCATAGATTATCGGGTGATGTCACCAATGTGAATATGCCTAGATTTTTAAAAAAAAATTGTTTTTGGGATGTAAGAGATCCTGTCAAGGGATCATTTCTTGCCTTGAGAAGCTTCTGATGTTTAAAAGTGCAGTCACTCTTGTCTGTCTTTGTGGCATAGAATTGATTTGGCTGATACTGTGTAGTTCTGCAGCCTTGGGATTAACACCATCACCCCTCTAAGTCAGACCCCATCCCGACTTGGACACAGCTCACCGTTCCTTCATCATCATCATCAACAACAACAACAACAACAACAACAACTTGCATTTATATAGCGCCTTTAACAGAGTTAACCGTCCCAAGGTGCTTCACAGGAGCACTTTATTAGACAAAATTTGACACCGTGCTACATAAGGAGATATTACGACAGGTAACCAAAAGCTTGGTCAACGAGCTAGGTTTTAAATGGCACCAATGGTGGAGCGATGAAAATCGGAGATGTGCAAGAGGCCAGAATTGGAGGAGCGCAGAGATCTCGGAGGGCTGTAAGGCTGGAGGGGGTGAGGTCACGGAGCGGTTTGAACACAAGGATGAGAATTTTACATTTGAGGCGATGGTGGATCAGGAGCCAAAGTAGGTCAGCGAGCACAGGTGTTGATGGGAGAACGGGATATGGTGCGATTTAGGATATGGGCAGCAGAGCTTTGGATAAGCTGTAGTTTTCTGAGGGTGGAAGGTGGGTGGCTGGCCAGGAGAGCCTTGAAATAGTTGAGTCTGGAGGTAACAAAAGCATGGATGAGGGTTTCAGCAGCAGAACAGCTGAGACAGGTGATATTACAGAGGTGGAAATAGGCGCTCTTGGTGATGGAGAGGTTATATAGGTTCATCGTCAGTGGGTGAATATCTGGAATACCCTACCTAACATCACTATGGTGGCATCTTCACCACCACGACCACAGCCCTTCACGGAGAAGACCCACCTCCACCTTCTTTGGGTAATAAATACGGCCTTGCCAGCGACACTCGCCTCCCTGAGAATGAATAAATTTTATAAAGTGGTATCGTTGTGTTGGAACCATTTTATTACTTTGTAGAAATTGGTATTGAGAGGTGTGTTTGTGACCTGTGAAGAGGGGATAGGTTTCAGACTGGATCGTGTCTGGAGCTGGTGGTTCCAAAAAAATGTTTTGAGTTTCCAATATTGGGTTGTCTTTCCCCAAATGTAATATTCTGAGAGCAAGATAATTCAATGGTAAAGAAACACTCCCATTGTTTAAGGTTCATTTATTGCAGTAGAGCAACTTCATACAGTAGGGGTCAGTAATGCAGAATAATTTTTCACTGTCCCCAAGACAACTATTACTATCGCTTCTGGAATAAAATCGATTAATGCTGTCCAAACCTCTCTTACTGACTCAACACATATGAAAACTGACAGTAAAAGTAAAGAAGTTGTCACTTTAGTCGAGGTGGCATTTCTTTTAAGGAGATGCAAAAAAAAAATTTAAATGTACAATGACAATGCCACAGCTGAGAGGTTATAACTATCAGGAAAGACTAAACAGGCTGTGGCTCTTTTCTCAAGAGAAGGCTGAGGAGTGACCTGTTAGAGGTCGTTAAGATAATGAAAGGGTTTGGTAGGGTAGACGTAGAGAAAATGTTGACACTTGTGGGGGAGTCCAAAACTGGAGGTCATAAATAAAAGATAGTCGCTAACAAATCCAGTGGAGAATTCAGGAGAAACTTCTTTACCCAGGGAGTGGTTAGAATGTGGAACTCACTACGGAGTAGTTGAGACGAATAGAACAGATGCATTTGTAAGGGGAAGCTGGATAAACACACTAGGGAGAAAGGAATAGAAGGATATGCTGATAGGGTGAGATGAAGTAGGGTGGGAGGAGGCTTGTGTGGAGCATAGACCAGTTGGGTCAAATGGCCTGTTTCTGTGCTGTAAATTCTGTTGCTCTTCTTTGACCCTCTTCCCACCACCCCCACCCCCCGGTTTCCCGAGAACACAATCTGCTTACCGGCCCCTGCCAATGCTAGAAGTTTTGCTGAGGTGTGCAAAGTTCCTGAAGGCCTGGTCCTTTCTGCTTGGGACCTCCCTACAGCTTCAGAAGGCCGTGGGTCCATGCCCCTACTGGAGCACATAACCTCGGCTGACACTCCAGTGCAATACTGCGGGAATGCTGCACTCAGAGGTGTCGTCTTTTTGGGTCGCCGACTCAACCCAGGTCCTGCAGGCCTGTCCAGTAGATGTAACCAATCCCATGACACTATTTGGAGTTGAGAAGGGATGTCCTGCCAGTTTCCTGGCCTATATTTGTACAAACAACGGACGAGAAAAGACCCTCTGGTCCATCCAGCCTGCCCCACACAACTGTGCTGCCTTGTGCATCACTATATACGCACACTCCCCACCGTCACCCAGAGGCCATGTAATTCCCTCAACCAGTGTTGCCAAAACTGATTAACTGGTCGTTTATTCATTGTTTTTGGGACCTTGCTGTGCACAGATTGGCTCCTATGTTTGCTTCCGTAACAGTGAGGACACTTCAAAAGTAATTCAGGAGCACAGAGATCTCCGAGGGTTGTAGGGGTGGAGGTGGTTACTGAGATAGGGAGGGGGCGAGGCCATGGAGAGATTTGGAAACCAGGATGAGAATTTTAAAACAGCGACGTTGTAGGAATGGGAGCCAATGTAGGTCAGCGAGCACGGGGTGACAGGTGAACAGGACTTGGTGCGACTTAGGATATGGGCAGCAGAGTTTTGGATGAGCTCAAGTGTTTACGCAGCGGACAAGGTGGGATGTGGATGAGGAGAGCATTGGAATAGTTACATTTCTCTTCTCTTTCCTTCCACCCCTCCCCAAATTAAGAAATCATAGTACCCCCCCCTCCCCTTATCTCCTGTTCCACCCCTCCTGGTCAAAGTTCTTCTTTCTAAGGGTGTTTTACATAGCCTGGTTAGTGTCTATTCTAGTTTTAGCTCTCATTATTCAACCAGTGCTTTCAGTATTTTTTATGTTGCATAAGGGGAAACTCTTGGAATTTGATTTCTTCACAATTTTCATGCAACGCAGAATTTCAAAACTGCAAGTTGTTTAGGTTAGAAACTAATGGTTTGCCACGTGGTTGGTGGTTGCTATGGCAGCTCTGTTCAAAATATAAACCAGACATGGCCTTCTTACAGTTGAGTCACTGCAAAAAGGATTAATTACATCTAGAGGAGTGTTTAGAGGACTAAAGGCAGCTTGTTGTGAAAGGCGTTGTGTTGACAGACACCCAACTGAAAGGAGGTGTTTGTCACTGAGCAAATTGCATAGAATGTACAGCACAGAAACAGGCCATTCAGCCCAAGCTGGTGTTTATACTCGCCCAAGCTGGTGTTTATACTCGCCCAAGCTGGTGTTTATACTCGCCCAAGCTGGTGTTTATACTCGCCCAAGCTGGTGTTTATACTCGCCCAAGCTGGTGTTTATACTCGCCCAAGCTGGTGTTTATACTCGCCCAAGCTGGTGTTTATACTCGCCCAAGCTGGTGTTTATACTCGCCCAAGCCACCTCCCACCCCTCTTCATCTCATCCGATCAGCATACCCTTCTATTCTTTTCTCCCTCGTGTCTTCATCCAGCTTCCCCTTAAATGCATCAAATACACATATACAACTGTTGTCAAAGACGGTGGCTGTGGAGAAATTGTCTCATTTTCAACCCTGTGCCAAGGGCCATCATTGTTTCTTCATCAATGAAGAAAATGCAGTTGGACTTCCCACCCTGCCATAGAATAGATCGTTACTTTGCCTGAAGCATCCCATAGAATCATAGAATCATACAGAGCGTAGAAGGAGGCCATTCGGCCCATCGAGCCTATACCGGCTCTTTTGTAAGAGCAATCCAGTTAGTTCTTTCAAGTATTTATCCAATTCCTTTTTGAAAGCCACGATTGAATCTGCGTCCACCACCCTTTCAGGCAGCATATTATTCCTGACAGCTGTCGACTGCTTTTCACCTCCTCCTCCTCCCCCCTTTCTGTAGTGCACAAGGGTATGGTAGCATAGTGGTTATGTTACTGGACGAGTAATCCAGAGGCTTAGACTAATGATCCAGAGTCGTGTGTTCAAATCCCGCCACGGCAGCTGGGGAAGTTAAATTCAATTAATTAAATAAAATCTGGAATTAAAATACTAGTATCTGTAATGGTGGCCATGAAACTACCGGATTGTCGTAAAAACCCATCTGGTTCACTAATGCCCTTTAGGGAAGGAAACTTGATGTCCTTACCCGGTCTGGCCTATATGTGACTCCAGACCCACAGCAATGTGGTTGATTCTTAATTGCCCTCTGAAATTCTAATAAGAATAAAACCGGACGGACCACTAGGCACCGGACACGACAAAGGCAAACCAAGCCCAGTCGACCCTGCAAAGTCCTCCTCACAAACATCTGGGGACTTGTGCCAAAATTGGGAGAGCTGTCCCACAGACGAGTCAAGCAACAGCCTGACATAGCCATACTCACAGAATCATACCTTTCAGCCAACGTCCCGGACTCTTCCATCACCATCCCTGGGTATGTCCTGTCCCACCGGCAGGACAGACCCACCAGAGGTGGCGGTACAGTGATATACAGTCAGGAGGGAGTGGCCCTGGGAGTCCTCAACATTGACTCTGGACCCCATGAAATCTCATGGCATCAGGTCAAACATGGGCAAGGAAACCTCCTGCTGATTACCACCTACCGACCTCCCTCAGCTGATGAATCAGTCCCCCTCCATGTTGAGCACCACTTGGAGGAAGCACTGAGGGTAGCAAGGGCACAAAATGTACTCTGGGTGGGGGACTTCAATGTCTATCACCAAGAGTGGCTTGGTAGTACCAGAGCTGGCCGAGTCCTGAAGGACATAGCTGCCAGACTGGGCCTGCGGCAGGTGATGAGCGGTGATGACCACCTCCTCACCAACCTTCCTGTCGCAAATGCATCTGTCCATGATCGTATTGGTGGGAGTGACCACTGAACAGTCCTCATGGAGTTGAAGTCCCATCTTCGCACTGAGGACACCATCCAACGTGTTTTGTGGCACTGATGATTGAGTAGACAAATGGGGCGGTAATTGGCTGGATTGGATTTGTCCTGCTTTTTGTGGACAGGACATACCTGGGCAATTTTCCACATTGTCGGGTAGATGCCAGTGTCGTAGCTGCGCTGGAACAGTTTGGCGAGAGGTGCAGCTAGTTCTGGAGCACAAGTATTCAGTTCTACAGCCGGGATGTTGTCCCACCGTGCTAAATGGGATAGATTCTGAACAGATCTAGCAGCTCAAAACTGGGCATCCATGATGCGTTGTGGGCCATCAGCAGCAGCAGAATTGTATTCCAGCACAATCTGTAACCTCATGGTCTGGCATATTCCTCACTCTACCATTACCAACAAGCCTGGTTCAATGAAGAGTGTAGAAGAGCATGCCAGGAGCAGCACCAGACGTACCTAAAAATGAGGTGCCAACCTGGTGAAGCTACAACTCAGGACTAAACAGCGGAAACAACATGATATAGACAGAGCTAAGTGATTCCACAACCAATGGATCAGATCAAAGCTCTGCAGTCCTGCCACATCCAGTCGTGAATGGTGGTGGACAATTAAACAACTAACGGGAGGAGGAGGCTATGTAAACATCCCCATCCTCAATGATGGCGGAGTCCAGCACGTGGGTGCAAAAGACAAAGCTGAAGCATTTGCAACCATCTTCAGCCAGAAGTGCCGAGTGGATGATCCATCTCGGCCTCCTCCTGAGATCCCCACCATCACAGAAGCCAGTCTTCATCCAATTCGATTCACTCCATGTAATATCAAGAAACAGCTGAGTGCCTTGGATACAGCAAAGGCTATGGGCCCCGACAACATTCCGGCTGTAGAACTGAAGACTTGTGCTCCAGAACTAGCTGCACCTCTAGCCAAATTGTTCCAGCGCAGCTACGACACTGGCATCTACCCGACAATGTGGAAAATTGCCCAGGTATGTCCTGTCCACAAAAAGCAGGACAAATCCAATCCAGCCAGTTACCGCCCCATTAGTCTACTCAATCATCAGCAAAGTGATGGAAGGTGTCGTTGACAGTGCTATCAAGCGGCACTTACTCACCAATAACCTGCTCACCGATGCTCAGTTTGGGTTCCGCCAGGATCACTCGGCTCCAGACCTCATTACAGCCTTGGTCCAAACATGGACGAAAGAGCTGAATTCCAGAGGTGAGGTGAGAGTGACTTCCCTTGACATCAAGGCAGCATTTGACCGAGTGTGGCACCAAGGAGCCCTAGTAAAATTGAAGTCAATGGGAATCGGCGAAAACTCTCCAGTGGCTGGAATCATACCTAGCTCAAAGGAAGATGGTAGTGGTTGTTGGAGGCCAATCATCTCAGCTCCAGGACATTGCTGCAGGAGTTCCTCAGGGCAGTGTCGTAGGCCCAACCATCTTCAGCTGCTTCATCAATGACCTTCCCTCCATCATAAGGTCAGAAATGGGGTGGTTCACTGATGATTGCACAGTGTTCAGTTCCATTCGCAACCCCCTAGATAATGAAGCAGTCCGTGCCCGCATGCAGCAAGACCTGGACAACATCCAGGCTTGGGCTGATAAGTGACGAGTAACATTCGCACCAGACAAGTGCCAGGCAATGACCATCTCCAACAAGAGAGAGTCTAACCACCTCCCCTTGACATTCAACGGCATTACCATCGCTGAATCCCCCACCAGCAACATCCTGGGGGCCACCATTGTCCAGAAACTTAACTGGACCAGCCGTATAAATACTGTGGCTACAAGAGCAGGTCAGAGGCTGGGTATTCTGTGGCGAGTGACTCACTTCCTGATTCCCCAAAGCCTTTCCACCATCGACAAGGCATGAGTCAGGAGTGTGATTGAATACTCTCCACTTGCCTGGATGAGTGCAGCTCCAACAACACTCAAGAAGCTCGACACCATCCAGGACAAAGCAGCCCGCTTGATTGGCACCCCATCCACCACCCTAAACATTCACTCCCTTCGCCACCGGCACACAGTGTGTACCATCCACAGGATGCACTGCAGCAACTCGCCAAGGCTTCTTCGACAGCACCTCCCAAACCCGCGACCTCTACCACCTAGAAGGACAAGAGCAGCAGGCACAAGGGAACAACACCACCTGCACGTTCCCCTCCCAAGTCACACACTATCCCGACTTGGAAATATATCGCCGTTCCTTCATCGTCGCTGGGTCAAAATCCTGGAACTCCCTTCCTAACAGCACTGTGGGAGAACCTTCACAAGGACTGCAGCGGTTCAAGAAGGCGGCTCACCACCACCTTCTCAAGGGCAATTAGGGATGGGCAATAAATGCTGGCCTCGCCAGCGACGCCCACATCCCATGAACGAATATAAAAAAAAACAAGGGTGTCCAAACTGCAGCCCCCGGACATGCATTGCAAGCTCACTGACTCTCAGTTATTTAGCTTGACTCTTCCCATTCTCCTTCCTGTAAACACTCAATGAGTTTTGTCTCCCTTACTCTCTTGCGTCAGCCCTTTTTTAAAAAAAGGATGCTTTTTTTTTTCGGCGTGTTGTATGTTACTGAGTTAATTTTCTACCTGTCAGTCTTGCTGAGGTAAATTTTAGAATTTCTCTTTGAATCATGAGGGGAAAGGATGAAGTGGCTTCTTGGAGAGCCAACATATATCGGTGCTGCTGCCACCATTTAACGAATTGGCACTAATATTCTGTGGGGGAGAAAGAAAATCCAAGTTAGGCCAGTACTCTTCAATGTGTGCTCAGTCATTGAGTATATTCAAGACTGAGGTCGATAGACTTTTGGAAACTCAGGGAATCGAGGGATATGGGAATCGGGTGGGAAAGTGGAGCTGAGGTCGAAGATCAGCCATGATCTTGAATGGCGGAGCATTGACCAGAAACTTAACTGGACCAGCCACGTAAATACTGTGGCAACAAGTGCAGGTCAGAGGCTGGGTATTCTGCGGCGAGTGACTCACCTCCTGACTCCCCAAAGCCTTTCCACCATCTACAAGGCACAAGTCAGGAGTGTGATGGAATACTCTCCACTTGCCTGGATGAGTGCAGCTCCAACAACACTCAAGAAGCTCGACACCATCCAGGACAAAGCAGCCCGCTTGATTGGCACCCCATCCACCACTCGAAACATTCACTCCCTTCGCCACCGGCGCACAGTGGTTGCAGTGTGTACCATCCACAGGATGCACTGCAGCAACTCGCCAAAGCTTCTTCGACAGCACCTCCCAAACCCGTGACCTCTACCACCTAGAAGAACAAGGGCAGCAGGCACATGGGAACAACACCACCTGCACATTCCCCTCCAAGTCACCAACCATCCCAACTTGGAAATATATCGCCGTTCCTTCATCGTCGCAGGGTCAAAATCCTGGAACTCCCTTCCTAACAGCATTGTGGGAGAACCGTCACCACACTGTTCAAGAAGGCAGCTCGCCACCACCTTCTCGAGGGCAATTAGGGATGGGCAATAAATGCTGACCTTGCCAGCAACATCCACATCCCATGAACGAATAAAAAAGAAGGCCCACTCCTCATATTTCTTGTGTTCTTATGTACAATGCGTATCTTGTGTTTGTTCTCAAATCACTGCCACCACTACCCGTGGTGGAGCTGTACCCACCAGTACTTTAACTCGGGTATTATGCTTTAAATGCTCCCTGTCCCCTCCCCCAATGCAAACCAAATTTGGAAGGACAGAAGCGAACAATTCTGCTGGGTGTTCCTCACCCTTCAATTGGACAATAATATCCAGATTTCTTACCTCTGCCAATAGACTTGACTGCAGTCCCACTGCCAAAAGTATGGCCATCTGGTAACAATCTACTTCGAGATGGTGCAGAGGAGATTTACTAGAATGGGACCAGGGATGAGGGAAATCAGTTATGTGGCAAGACTAGAGAAGCTGGGATTGTTCTACTTGGAGCAGAGGTTAAGGGGAGATTTAATAGAGGTGTTCACAATTATAAAGGGTTTTGATAGAGTAGATAGGGAGAAACTGTTGCCACTGACAGGAGGGTCGGTAACCAAAATATACAGATTTAAGATAATTGGCAAAAGAACCTGAGGGGAGATGAGGAGAATTTTCTTTTACGTCGTAACTGTCAAAAGGAAATTGGATAAATACTTGAGGGGTTGAAAATTGCAGGGTGATGGGGAAAGAGCAGGGGAGTGGGACTAATTGGATAGCTCTTTCAAAGGCATAGTCAGGATGGGCCGAATGGCCTCCTTCTGTGCTCTGATTCTATACTTTAGAACACGAGTGATCCTATCTCCCTTTTCCCCCACAACCTCCAGTTTGTAATGCAGGCTGCACACGTTTATGGTACATCGGATGATGTCTCTGATCAGGTAGCAGTGTGGCTGAATGTGTGAAATACTTAAAAAGCATTTACAGTAGAAAGTTTACAGAAATGCTTGTGTTTTTCTTGTAAGAACTGATAGCAGGTGGTTTGATTATTGTAGCAGCCGAGAAAAATCCCTATCTCTTTTTATTTCCCAGTTCTCGGAGGCTGAATATCTCCCTAATCCAGGCTACTTTGCAGTAACTTGAAGGGAAGACTTTCTGAAGGTGAATTGTGAGCTGTGCTCTTCATTTCATTCTGCTTTTTTCTTTTTCAGATGAACGGGACAAAGTGCAGAAGAAGACCTTCACAAAATGGATCAATAAGCACCTCATTAAGGTCAGTGAGATTTCCATGCGTGCATTTTCCACACTTGTCACCTTAATTTAAAACCTGGCAGATACCCGCACATTATCGGCACTCTTGAGTATCCACCAGAATTTTCGCAGGAGAAAGCCCAACATGAGGTGTGGTGTCATTTAATGTATTCTTCCTGAATAAAATAATGTTTTGATGATTAATATTGCACCCTCCTTCATTCCTAGCGATTTATTTGAAGTCCTAGTTTTCCTAGAATTGCATTTTGTAAATACCTTGGGAGGGTGGGAGAGAGGGGCTGAAGGAGAGCACCTTGTATTGATAGCTACGTCTCTGGAAATGAAACCTGAGATACCTGCGGTGAACAGGCTTAATGGAATGAAAGTAGATCCATGATAGCCAGCCTCATATTTTCTAATGTCTCTGCTGCTAGAACGGTCCCTGTCACAGTTTGTTTTTACACTAAGTATTGTCTGGGGTTCAGCATCATCAGTTACTCCTGTAAGTGTACCTCCAGCTCCCTATGATCTGAGGTGTACCTTTTTAAACGATGGCGTGACAGAGGTTGGCTGGTACCGTGGTGAAACTTGGACCAGAGATCTGAGGGATGTTACTGGTGGCGGGAGGAGAAAGGGTGCTGGTTGGTGCCGGAGGTCTTTCCCTGTAGTTTAGGGTCAGCTGTGATTAACAGTTGTGCAGTGGAAATCCTTGATTATTGTAATGTCGAGGGACTTGCTGCCATTACTGTAGGGTGCCCATAAGAAATAGGAGCAGGAGTAGGCCATACGGCCCTTCAAGCCTGCTCCGCCTTTCAGTAAGATCATGGCTGATCATCTACCTCAACTCCACTTTCCCGCCCTATCTCCATATCCCTTGATTCCCCTAGAGTCCAGAAATCTATCCATCTCAGCCTTGAATATACTCAACGATGGAGCATCCACATCCCTCTGGGGTTGAGAAATCTAAATGTTCACAACCCTCTGAGTGAAGAAATTTTTCCTCATCTCGGGAGGAGCTGAAGCTTGCCAGTGAATATGGGAGGGGATCGGGAAGCAATGACCATGGCAGGGACATGTTTGGGGGAGCGGTGGGTGGGGAAGAGACACCAGGGTGGAAGATATCAGGAGGAAAGCCCACCTCCCAAATCCACGACCTCCACTGCCTAGAAGGACAAGGGCAGCAGGTGCATGGGAACACCACTTCCAAGTCACACACCATCCCGACTTGGACATATTTCGGCTGTTCCTTCGTCACCTGGGTCAAAATTCCACTAACAGCATTGTGGGAGCACCTTCACCGCAGGGACTGCAGTGGTTCAAGAAGGTGGCTCACCACCATCTTAAGGACAATTAGGGATGGGCAATGAATGCCGGCCTTGCCGACATCCCGAGAATGAATATCAAAAATAACTAAGTAATTCAAACTTTGGAAGCTGGGTACATCTTGATGAGTTCAACATAGATGCATTTAAGGGGAAGTTCGATGAACACGTGAGGGAGAAAGGAATAGAAGGTTATGTTGATAAGGTTAGATGAAGTCGGAAGGGAGGAGGCTCGTGTGGAGCTTAAACACTGGCATGGACCAAATGGCCTGTTGCTGTGCAGTAAATTCTATGTAGCTTTATCTAAGTCAAGACCCTGCGGGAAAGTATTGCAGTTTTTTTTAAGATAAAAATTGGTAAGTTTTGTGATTTCTTTGAGAATTATTTAATTTGTATCTTTGTTTTTAATCTTCAGGCATTTCCTCAATCGCTGCTGAAATTAGGACAGATATTGAACGTTTTGATTGGCTCATTTTGTGGTAGCTGCTGGTTCACTATTGGTTGCTTTAAATAGAATGGAGATTTTGGCTGATTTTCTGTGGGTTGCGGGTTCCTGATTGATAGGAATCTGTATCTGAACTAATCAGTAAGGTTATCTTAACCTTGGTTGCTTGTGCCAATCCAAAGGGTTTTATTTGTGCTACAGTTAAATTTGAAGTGTGACATACATGAGGGCATTTTTGGAAGGCCTGAAAGAAAGTACTTGCATTTATATAGCGCCTTTCACAACCTCAGGGTGTCCAAAAGCGCTTTACAGCCAATGAATGATTTTTGAAGTGTAACCACTGTCGTCACCCAGCAGCCCTCTCGGATCCCATGACACTATTTCAAGGAAGGGCAGGGGAGTTCTCCCCAGTGTCCTGGCCAATATTTATCCTTCAACCACCATCACTAAAATAGCAGATGATGTGATCATTATCTCATTGCTGTTTGTGGGAGCTTGCTGTGCGCAAATTGGCTGCTGTGTTTTCTACATTACAATAGTCAAAATATCATTTATTGTGAAGCGCTCTGGGATGTCCTGAGGTTTATATAAATGCAAGTCTTTACTTTTCACATGGTTTCACCCTTAGAAAGGAGAGGGGTGAAATCAGAGGCCAACTTCTTTGAAAATGAGCAAAATTCCATAGGATATTGGGTTAGCCATATCCCACATCCCTACAATCCGGGAGGTGAGCCTACTATGAAGTGCTGGGAATGTTGACCAGGTTGTTTTGGAAACCATTTGATCAGACAAGTTACAGATTTTTCTTGTGCAAGCTTTATGACCATGTGATCCTAAAAAAAAAGAGTATCATCCTCCAGCACCTTGTTCAAATAAGCAGGATTCAATGTAAAGAATTTGACAAACTTAAGTGTTGTCATGAATTTGGCCACCATATTTATGGCTCTGATTGTTGGAATGTGGACATTTCAGTTTACCAGATTCTTTTAAATTGTGTTGATAGGCTATTGTTTTGGTGAAGCGTGGAGGAGAGAGATTTAGGATTGTGCAGGGAATGCACAACCTCTGGAATGGGGCTGCACTTGTTTGTGCGGTTTCTAGTGGGAGAAGGTCATAAAACATTCCTTTTGTCTTGACAATCTCAAGTTTTGCAGAATCTATATTTCGTGCATTGTATGTTTGAACAGGGCCAATTTTTTTTTGTCGGTTGCCTCGTGGTATTAATGAGGTGGAGAGCAGCTTTAGACTAAATGTGTCATGGTAAAAATGAACCCATATTAAATGTTCTCAAGTTTTAGACCACTTCAACTAGCTGGAATACCTCTCATGCCCAATTTCTAAATAATGACATCAATATAATTTCATACCTTATGTGAGGGGGCGGGAGGACCATGGATGCGAGGGGGGCAGGCAGCCCAACAACATATTGGGGATTGGCAACTGCTGCTCTTGAACAGGCAGGTAGTAGGTGCAGCTTTAGACTGTTGTGCAACCTTGATTATCCACCAGAATATTTGCAAGACATTACCTCATTTACCAGCCCGTTAATGCTAATCTCATGCTGTTTGACATAAACCAACTTCCTAACCCAGGAAACATTTAATTCAATGTAAGTTACTTGCGTTAAAACTTTTAAAAAAAAGGTTTCAAAATATTCTTTATTTCATTGAACTGTGTGTACCTTTAAATTCTATGTAAATATCACAATTCCAAACCAGTACAATTCAAACCAAAACACTACAGATCGTACACAAAGCGATCTCGTTATTGCAATTCAAACACAGTATTTCTTATGACTCATGGTGTACAATTTAAGGTGGGGTGGCCTTTCCCCGTAGAGCCTTTGGGTAGGCCGCACCTCGCTTCAGTGTGTCCTGCAGTACGTACTCCTTGACCTTGGAGTGCGCCGGTCGGCAACACTCTGTCATGGACAGCTCCTTCAGCTGAAAGACCAGCGTGTTTCGGGCTGATCAAAGGGCCTCCTTCACCGAGTTGATGGCCTTCCAGCCGCAGGTGATATTTGTCTCGTTGTGCATCCCGGGGAACAGTCTGTAGGGCACAGCGTCCTGTGTTACCAAACTGTTTGGGATGAACCAGGACAGATACCAACACATCTCTCTCTTCACCCTCTGCGCGCAGGGACAGTCCATCAGGAGGTGGACGACTGTGTCCTCCCCGCCACAGCCTCGAGGGAAGCTTGCGGTGGCGCTGAGATTCCATGCATGTTGGAAGGACCGCACTGGGAGGGCCTTGCTCACCACCATCCAGGCTACATCCTGGTGCTTGTTGGTCAGTTCCGGTGATGAGACGTTCTGCCAAATGGCACCGACCGTTTGGTCGGGGAAGAAACTGATGGAGACCACCCTTTCCGTCCCTTGCAGGACTCTGCGAATGATACGTGTCAACCACTGTCTGACGGCCTTGTGGTCGAAGGGGTTCCTCCTCAGGAACTTCTCCACCTGGGACAGCTTGGGGGGTATTGTCCAGCTGGACTGGACGTCCTGCGCCTGCCGGTCAGCGTGGCCAGACCCAGCTTTCTCAGTGTGTTGGACAGGTAGAAACTCAGCATGTAGTGACACTTGATGTTTGCGTACTGGGGCTTTACACACATCCTGAGGCAGCTACACACAAAGGTGGCCATCAGGATCAGAGCGATGTTGGGGACATTTCCCTCCCCCGCCCCCCCTTTTTTTTATCTGGGGGCTTGTACGTGGTGACCCTATGGACGCATTCTACCTTGGACCCCCAGACAAAGTCTTCCTTCTCCTGTTTAGGGTATTGCAATACCATACCTGTGATTGATCGGGGGAAGGGGGAGCTGCTCCCTCCCCTTCATTGTGATGAAAAGTCCGTCTGTGCAAAGTTGTGTTCATACGATTCAAATCTTAGAAATTTGAAGAATACGTTTAAGAGGGCATTAATCAACATTTGATGAAAACAATATTTGTGAGTGGTCAATCTATGGAACAGGCTCCCGAGGGAGACGATGGAAGCAATTAGTATTGATTCATTCAGATGCAAATTAGATTAATTCCAGAAAATAAAACATCTTGGGATACAGTGTATGACGTAACAGGCTTGAGAGGAAAAGGTGACTTTGAACCAGTGGTTCCCAAAGCTCTCCACCACTGGGTGTTTTCCTCGCCTCCTGTCGAGGTCCGTTGTAGACTAATTGATGGAGTTGTTGACTAAAAGCAATCAATCTCTATTATCATTGTATTATACAACTACTAGGATGGTAGAAGGCCAACTAGATAGACCTTGATCTTTTTTTGCCGATGTTCGTATGAGAAATGTAAAAGTTTATGGGAGGATAGAATGGATGGCTCCAATGTAGAGCGGGCAACAATGGAAAAGGCATGATGGGCCAAATTTGTTTTTTTTTTATTCGTTCACGGGATGTGGGCGTCGCTGGTGAGGCCGGCATTTATTGCCCATCCCGAATTGCCCTTGAGAAGGTGGTGGTGAGCCGCCTTCTTGAATCGCTGCAGTCCGTGTGGTGACGGTTCTCCCACAGTGCTGTTAGGAAGGGAGTTCCAGGATTTTGACCCAGCGACGATGAAGGAACGGCGATATATTTCCAAGTCGGGATGGTGTGTGACTTGGAGGGGAACGTGCAGGTGGTGTTGTTCCCATGTACCTGCTGCTCTTGTCCTTCTCGGTGGTAGAGGTCGCGGGTTTGGGAGGTGCTGTTGAAGAAGCCTTGGCGAGTTGCTGCAGTGCATCCTGTGGATAGTACACACTGCAGCCACAGTGCACCAGTGGTGAAGGGAGTGAATATTTAGGGTGGTGGATGGGGTGCCAATCAAGCGGGCTGCTTTATCTTGGATGGTGTCGAGCTTCTTGAGTGATGTTGGAGCTGCACTCATCCAGGCAAGTGGAGAGTATTCCATCACACTCCTGACTTGTGCCTTGTAGATGGTGGAAAGGCTTTGGGGAGTCAGGAGGTGAGTCACTCGCCGCAGAATACCCAGCCTCTGACCTGCTCTTGTAGCCACAGTATTTATATGGCTGGTCCAGTTAAGTTTCTGGTCAATGGTGACCCCCAGGATGTTGATGGGGGATTCGGCGATGGTAATGCCGTTGAATGTCAAGGGGAGGTGGTTAGACTCTCTCTTGTTAGAGATGGTCATTGCCTGGCACTTATCTGGCACGAATGTTACTTGCCACTTATGAGCCCAAGCCTGGATGTTGTCCAGGTCTTGCTGCATGCGGGCTCGGACTGCTTCATTATTTGAGGGGTTGCGAATGGAACGGAACACTGTGCAGTCATCAGCGAACATCCCCATTTCTGACCTTATGGAGGGAAGGTCATTGATGAAGCAGCTGAAGATGGTTGGGCCTAGGACGCTGCCCTGAGGAACTCCTGCAGCAATGTCCTGGGGCTGAGATGAGTGGCCTCCAACAACCACTACCATCTTCCTTTGTGCTAGGTATGACTCCAGCCACTGGAGAGTTTTCCCCCTGATTCACATTGACTTCAATTTTACAAGGGCTCCTTGGTGCCACACTCGGTCAAATGCTCTTTTGTCCATGTTTGGACCAAGGCTGTAATGAGGTCTGTAGCCGAGTGTTCCTGGCAGAACCCAAACTGAGCATCGGTGAGCAGGTTATTGGTGAGTAAGTGCCGCTTGATAGCACTGTCGACGACACCTTCCATCACTTTGCTGATGATTGAGAGTAGACTGATGGGGCGGTAATTGCCCGGATTGGATTTGTCCTGCTTTTTGTGGACAGGACATACCTGGGCAATTTTTCACATTGTCGGGTAGATGCCAGTGTTGTAGCTGTACTGGAACAGCTTGGCTAGAGGCGCAGCTAGTTCTGGAGCACAAACCTTCAGCACTACAGCTGGGATGTTGTCAGGGCCCATAGCCTTTGCTGTATCCAGTGCATTCAGCCATTTCTTGATATCACGTGGAGTGAATCGAATTGGCTGAAGACTGGCTTCCGTGATGGTGGGGATATCGGGAGGAGGCCGAGATGGATCGTCCACTCGACACTTCTGGCTGAAGATGGTTGCAAACGCTTCAGTCTTGTCTTTTGCACTCACGTGCTGGACTCGGCCATCATTGTGGATGGGGATGTTTGCAGAGCCTCCTCCTCCCGTTAGTTGTTTAATTGTCCACCACCATTCACGACTGGATGTGGCAGGACTGCAGAGCTTTGATCTGATCCATTGGTTGTGGAATCGCTTAGCTCTGTCTGTAGCATGATGCTTCCGCTGTTTAGCATGCATGTCGTCCTGAGTTGCAGCTTCACCAGGTTGGCACCTCATTTTTAGGTATGCCTGGTGCTGCTCCTGGCATGCTCTTCTACACTCCTCATTGAACCAGGGTTGATCGCCTGGCTTGTTGGTAATGGTAGAGTGAGGAATATGCCTGGCCATGAGGTTACAGATTGTGCTGGAATACAATTCTGCTGCTGCTGATGGCCCACAGCGCCTCATGGATGCCCAGTTTTGAGCTGCTAGATCTGTTCTGAATCTATCCCATTTAGCACGGTGGTAGTGCCACACAACACGTTGGATGGTGTCCTCAGTGCGAAGACGGGACTTCATCTCCACGAGGACTGCTCGGTGGTCACTCCTACCAATACTGTCATGGACAGATGCATTTGCGACAGGTAGATTGGTGAGGACGAGGTCAAGTAAGTTTTTCCCTCGTGTTGGTTCGCTCACCACCTGCCGCAGGCCCAGTCTAGCAGCTATGTCCAGCTACCCCATCTGTGTCCAATTTCCATGATTTATTACACCTCAACTCACATTTACTGTTGATAGTTATGTGCTTTATTGGACTGCTGTGATTACAGGAGTTAGATTATGTCGTGCTATGTTCATGATATCTCAAACTGTGCTGCAGTAATCCTGGAAATTGGAGTTTCTTGATGTTGCACTAGTCATACTGACAATTGTGCTGCTGTGGAATGTTTAAAACAGTTTATCAGTGATAAGTGTACGATGTCAAGTCCTCACTAGTTTCTAAAGGTCAGCGAAGGGTTTATTTTATGCAAACAAGAAGTGAGAATTAAAGTGTCATTGCAAGTAACTTGCTGCAGGCAAAATTTCACAGCAGGCTACGTTTCATGAACTCATAATAGCACATTATAGTTTTAAAGTGGCACCTGCTCATGGACTGGGGAGGGGAGGAGAACCTAATAAAAGTCCTGTGGAATCCAAGAGTCTGAGAATGATTTGGCCATGTTTAGCCTTGGATATAGACTGGAGAATGAGAGCTAGTCTGTGGACGTAAATATCATAACGATTGCACAATAATTGTGAATGAGGAAGGCCATTTGGCCAATCTTAATTTATCCATCCAGAAATTCACTCCAGTCCTCCCATAAAAATTTGGTACAGTGTGAATTTTTGAAGGAGAATAAAAGTTGGAAGAGGGGAGAAGGGAAGGGAGAGCTGTACTTCCAGCACGATTTGCTTTTCAAACACCAAGAAAGTTGTTTAAATTATTTAATTTGAAGGTAATTGTCAGAAAACCGGAATGGAGATGAGGAGAATTTATTTTACTCAGTGAGTTGTTATGATCTGGTATGCACTGCCTGAAAGCAGATTCATTAGTAACTTTCAAAAGGGAATTGGATATATACTTGAAAAGGAAACATCTGCAGGGTGATGGGGAAAGAGCAGGGGAGTGGGACTAATTGGATAGCTCTTCCAAAGAGCCAGCATCGGCACAATGGGCCAAATGGCCTCCTTCTGTGTTGTATGATTCAATACTTAATTTCTATCAGCTGTGAGCAGAGTCGAGCAGCACCCACTGTGCCATTTGGCCCAACTGGAAGAGAGTTCCTTAGCAGATATGTTTTGGATCTGTCAGCTAGTTATTTACATTTTTGTATTGTAAATTATAATTACTTGTGTAGCGGCAGGTTGAAGAAACAAATTGGTAGGGAGAAGATTTTCAGAAAATACTTGAAGCAATTTCTTTGCCTCGTCTCTAATCTTTGCTGCTTGGTTGTGAAAGGTTTGTTTTTTTCATACGTTCTTAATCGATGCAGGGAGGATGTTTCCATTGGCTGGGGAGTCTAGAACTAGAGGTCATAGTCTCAGAATAAAGGGTAGGCCGTTTAGGACTGAGATGAGGAGAAGGTTCTTCACTCAGAGGGTGGTGAATCTTTGGAATTCTGTACCCCAGAGGGCTGAGAAGCCTCAGTCATTGAGTACATTCAAAACCGAGATCGATAGATTTCTAGATATTAAAGACATCAAGGGATATGGGATAGTGCAGGAAAATGACGTTGAGGCAGAAGATCAGCCATGATCTTGTTGAATGGTGGAGCAGGCTCGAGGGGCCGGATGGCCCATTCCTGCTCCTATTTCTTATGTCCTTATGTTCTTATTTTCATTGGAAAATGCTGATAGATAAACTTCTATTGTCTGATTTGGTATGTTACCTGCCTATTGTGATTTGTCGCTTGTCAGGTGCAAGTGTGATGTATGTGTGATGCCTAAGATGTTATTGGCAAAATCCATGCTAGATGCAACATTTGAAAAATATTAATGTGTTTAGCTGCTAACCTGGCTCTCCAGTACTTCAGGTGTGGATCCAGGCAACTGTAGCAGCTTGTAACCTGCTGAGGTCAACAACATGCATGTAAATTTTAGGCTGCACATCAGAAGAACCTAGGTTTATAATTTTTTTTTAACTATTGTGCTGCGCTTACAGCAATTGCGACATCTGGAGTGCGACTGACGTGTCTCGCATCTTAACGCTTTATTTCTATCTAATTAATCTTATCAACTGCAAGGAGTGTCCATGCTTCATGTCTTTATGGAACACTGAAGATGCACATCATGGAGATTTTGGGCATCAGTAAAAGTTGAAAGCAATGTTCCCGTTATTTTGCTTAATTGTAAGCTGCTGATACCAACACATCTTGGTGTTCTGATTTAACCACCGTTGAGGCAGCCCTTTCCTCAATCTCCAAGACATTTGTACTGGGCAAAGCAGTGAAGGAGCAGTGCAGGATGTAACATATCTTGATAGAGACTCTAGATGCTGAATACAGTAGAGTCTGAGCAGTTAGAAAGTGTTTTTGAAACAATAATAAACCTGTTGAAGCAGCACCCTACGTTTAACTGGTTGGAAGGTAAGAGAGCAAGGAAAAGGGTTCATTCTCTGATTGGCAGGATGTGACAAGTGGATTTGCCCAGGGATCTGTACTGGGATCTCAGCTTATTGCCATATATATTAATAACTTGGACGAAGGAAAAGAGAGTTGTATATCCAAGTTTGCAAATTATACCAAGTTAGGAGGCACAGTAAGTTGTGTGGATGGGAGCAAGAATTTACAAAGGGACACAGACAGATTAAGAGAGTGGGCAAAACTGTGGCTGGTGAAGTGTGAGGTCATCCACTTTGGGTCTGAGAGAGACCAATTGGAAGATTTTCATAATGGCGAGAGACTAGGAACTGTGGAGGAGCAAAGGGTGTCGATGTACGTCAATCACTAAAAGCTCGTGCAGAGTAATCAAAAAGGCTAATAGGATGTTGGTCTTTATTTCAAGGGGGCTGGATTGCAAAGGCGAGGAAGTTGTGCTTCAGTTGTACAGAGCCTTGGTCAGACCCCATCTGGAGTACTGTGTTCAGTTTTAGGCACCACACTTCAGGAAGGATATATTGGCCTTGGAGGAGGTACAGCATAGATTCACCAGAATGATACCGGGGCTAAAAGGGTTAAATTAGTTTCATAGTCTCTGCTTGTATCTCGAGTCGAGAAGGTTAAGAGGTGATGTAGTTGAGGCTGGGGGGTCAATTGAAATTGTCAAGACTGTGATTGACAGATTTTTGTTGGGTAAGAATATCAAGGAATATGGCGCTGCAGCGGGCAAATGGAGTTGGGGTACAGATCACCCATGATCTAATTGAATGGTGGAACAGGCTCAAGGGGCTGAATGGCCTACTACTGGTTCTTGGGTTGCTAAGGGGTGTCCTACATTAAAGTAAAACCTATTTCAGCCAGATTGGACAGAAGGGTGGTGAGATGAGTTCATGGTTGTTGCATTAGATAACTGCAGCATAGAGCCAGAATTTAGAAAATTCAGAGAATAGAAAGATTAAAAATAGGGTCAGCAGCTCACTAAAGATCTGATGGTGTTAGCTGTGGCTCAGTGGGTAGCACCTCACCTGGTCTACTGTGTACAGTTTTGGTCTCCTTATCCAAGGAAGGATATACTTGCCTTAGAGGCGGTGCAGCAAAGGTTCACTAGATTAATTCCTGGGATGAGAGGGTTGTCCTATGAGGAGAGATTGAGTAGAATGGGCCAATACTGTCTGGAATTCAGAAGAATGAGAGGTGATCTCATTGAAACATACAAGATTCTGAGGGGGTTTGACAGGGTAGATGCTGAGAGGCTGTTCCCCTGGCTGGAGAGTCTAGAACTAGGGGGCATAGTCTCAGGATAAGGGCTCGGCCATTTAGGACTGAGATGAGGAAGAATTTCTTCACTGAGGGTTGTGACTCTTTTGGCATTCTCTACCCCAGAGGGCTGTGGATGCTGAGTCGTTGAATATATTCAAGGCTGAGACAGACAAATTTCTGGACTCGAGGGGAATCAAAGGATATGGGGATCGGGCAGGAACACGTAGTTGAGGTTGAAGATCAGCCATGATCTGATTGAATGGCGGAGCAAGCTCGATGATCCGTGTGGCCTGCTCCTGCTCCTATTTCTTATGTTCTTAGCACTCTTGCCTCTGAGTTTGAAGGTTGTGGGTTCAATTCCAACTCCAGAGACTTGAGCACAAAATCTAGGCTGACACCAGAGTGCAGCACTGAGGGAGTGTTGCACTGTCGGAGGTGCCGTCTTTCAGTTGACACGTTAAACTGAGTCCCCATCTGCCATGTTGGGTGAATATAAAAGATCCCATGGCACTATTTTGAAGAGAAGGGGAGTTCTCCCTGGTGTCCTGGCCAATATTTATCCCTCAACCAACAACACTGAAAACAGATTATCTGGTCATTATCTCATTGCTTTTTGTGGGACCTTGCTGTGTGCAAATTGGCTGCTGTGTTTCTCTACATTTCAACAGTGACCACATTTCAAAAATACTTAATTAGCTGTAAAGTGCTTTGAGACATCCTGAGGTCGTTAAAGGCGCATATAGTATTTTTTTCGTTTTCTGGTACTATTACAATATATAACTTGCATTTATATAGCGCCTTTAATGTAATAAGATGCCCCAAGGAGCATTATCAAACAAAATTTGACACCGAGCCACATAAGATACTGTATTAGGACAGGTGTCCAAAAGTCTCGTCAGTGGTAGGTTTTAAGCAGTATCTTAAAGGAAGAGAGAGATGGAGAGGTTTAGGGAGGGAATTCCAGAACTTAGGGCTGAGGCAGCTGAAGGTAAGGCCGCCAACGGTGGAGCGAAGAAAATCGGGCATTACCAAGAGGCCAGAATTGGAGGAGCGCAGAGTTCTGAGGATTGTGGAGCTGGAGGAGATTACAGAGACAGGGAGGAGCGAGGACATGGAGGGATTTGGAAACAAGGATGAGAATTTTAAAATTGAAGCATTGCCGGACCAGGAGCCAATGTAGAACAACGAGCACAGGGGTGATGGGTGAACAGGAGTTGGTGTGAGTTAGGATACGGGCAGCAGAGTTTTGGTTGTGCTCAATTTTAGGGAGGATGGAAGAAGGGAGATTGGCCAGGAGAGCATTGGAATAGTCAAGTCTGGAGGTAACAAAGGCATGGATGGGGGCTTCAGCTGCAGATGAGCTGAGGCAAGGGCCAAAAGGTTTCTGTCTTAATTCTATTGAATATCTCCTTTTAAAAAGGAAAAAAATAATAAGGATGTGATATATACACACAAAGTAGTTCTTTCGTGCATAATATATGCAATTCTTTTCTTCACTAACTGTAGGAGCTACCCAGTCTTGTCTTTGAGAAGATTTCTGTTTCTTTGATTCAGACCCTTTCATGATTTTCCTCCCTTTGTTCTTTTTGTATCCAAGGATCGTTATGTTTTTGTAAGTTATTAAAAGATAAGTGGCTGTCATATATGCAACTGAACCATTCTGCCTATATTTGAAATCTCTGGGCCCCTCTCAAACCATGTTACCATGGAAACAATAAATCCAACTTCGTAGCCTGTGTATTGAAATAAGCTGAATCAGCGCAGGTAACTTTTTATGCATTGTGACTGAATTAAAGGGACAGCTACGAGGCCAAAAACAAAATACAATTGCTATACTTTCGTCACTTCTAATCCATGGTTCAGGGTGAGGTGGGGAGTGTATATATTGCGATACACAAGGCATCGCAGTTGTGTGGGACAGATTGGATGGACCACAAGGCCTTTTCCTGACCATCGTTGTTTGTATGTTTGTAAAGCAGCACTTCCTCACTACAACACTAGATTGTGTTGGGAGTTTATAGCAACTACTAGTTTGAGCCAACCACAAAAGGCTGTGGACGCTGGCACAATTGGAGCTTTCAAGTCCGAGATGGATAGATTTTTTTTTTTGTTGTTGGGCAAGGGATATGGAGCAAAGGTGGGTAAATAGAGTTGAGGTGCAGATCAGCCATGATCTAATTGAATGGCAGAACAGGCTCGAGGGATTGAATGGCCTCCTCCTGTTCCCGTGAGTATTGCACAGGAGTTCATAAACCACAGTTGTGAAACTGGGAGGAGGAGCCCTGGCTTCACTACTTTGCCAAGAGCTTAAGCATCTCCGTAACGATTGCCCAGGGCCGATACAGCGACTTGCGTACCCTAATCTACAAACAGTTTTATGCTAAGTAAATGGAGAAATGGATCTTTTCAAAAAAAAAGTTTGAACTTGAAATGTTTGGCTAATCTGCTCAGCAAAAAGCTGCTATAAGTTTTATATAATGTATTGGTCGGAAAGTTATTTTGAAAATAGTCGACCTGCTTGCTTAAACATTCTTCGCTCCATATCCCTTGCAATAAGTGAAAAATTCAAAATGGTCCAGTGTCTGCATAAACCAAGGTATTCTGGGAGCTGCAGCGGAGCGATGGTTGAGGTATCGTGCCGAGGGCAGTTTTGTGATCGGATGCCAGTGACTGGGTTCTCAAGTGCCATCAGTGCATGTGGCTGTATTGCAGCAAGGAGTCAATACACTGAGCTGCTGCTGGGACATAGCTCAGGGTCACAGTCTGTAATGGAGGGTTTTTACCCAACCAGCACTGGGAGTTTGGAGATTACAATTGATGTTTACAGCTTTGTGGCCAAGTGTCTGGCCCTGTCCCTAGCGCTCTGTCTGTCTGTCCGGCCCTGTCCCTAGCGCTCTGTCTGTCTGTCCGGCCCTGTCCCTAGCGCTCTGTCTGTCTGTCCGGCCCTGTCCCTAGCGCTCTGTCTGTCTGTCCGGCCCTGTCCCTAGCGCTCTGTCTGTCTGTCCGGCCCTGTCCCTAGCGCTCTGTCTGTCTGTCCGGCCCTGTCCCTAGCGCTCTGTCTGTCTGGCCCTGTCCCTAGCGCTCTGTCTGTCTGTCCGGCCCTGTCCCTAGCGCTCTGTCTGTCTGTCCGGCCCTGTCCCTAGCGCTCTGTCTGTCTGTCCGGCCCTGTCCCTAGCGCTCTGTCTGTCTGTCTGTCTGTCTGGCCCTGTCCCTAGCGCTCTGTCTGTCTGTCTGTCCGGCCCTGTCCCTAGCGCTCTGTCTGTCTGTCTGTCCGGCCCTGTCCCTAGCGCTTTTTTTTAGTCATTCATGGGATATGGGCGTCGCTGGCATTTATTGCCCATCCCTAATTGCCCTTGAGAAGGTGGTGGTGAGCCGCCTTCTTGAACCACTGCAGTCCGTGTGGTGAAGGTTCTCCCACAGTGCTGTTCGGAAGGGAGTTCCAGGATTTTGACCCAGCGACGATGAAGGAACGGCGATATATTTCCAAGTCGGGATGGTGTGTGATTTGGAGGGGAACATGCAGATGGTGGTGTTCCCATGTGCCTGCTGCTCTTGTCCTTCTCGGTGGTAGAGGTCGCGGGTTTGGGAGGTGCTGTTGAAGAAGCCTTGGTGAGTTGCTGCAGTGCATCCTGTTGATAGTACACACTGCAGCCACAGTGCACCAGTGGTGAAGGGAGTGAATGTTTAGGGTGGTGGATGGGGTGTCAATCAAACGGGCTGCTTTGTCCTGGATGGTGTCGAGCTTCGAGTGTTGTTGGAGCTGCACTCATCCAGGCAAGTGGAGAGAATTCCATCACACTCCTGACTTGTGCCTTGTAGATGGTGGAAAGAGTTTGGGGAGTCAGGAGGTTAGTCACTCACTGCAGAATACCCAGCCTCTGACCTGCTCTTGTAGCCACAGTATTTATGTGGCTGGTCCAGTTAATTTCCTGGTCAATGGTGACCCCCAGGATGTTGATGGTGGGGGATTTGGCGATGGTAATACCATTGAATGTCAAGGGGATGTGGTTAGACTCTCTCTTGTTGGAGATGGTCATTGCCTGGCACTTGTCTGGCGCGAATGTTACTTGCCACTTATGAGCCCAAGCCTGGATGTTGTCCAGGTCTTGCTGCATGCGGGCACAGACTGCTTCATTATCTGAGGGGTTGTGAATGGAACTGAACACTGTGCAGTCATCAGCGAACATCCCCATTTTTGACCTTATGGAGGGAAGGTCATTGATGAATCAGCTGAAGATGGTTGGGCCTCGGACACTGCCCTGAGGAACTCCTGCAGCAATGTCCTGGGGCTGAGATGATTGGCCTCCAACAACCACTACGATCTTCCTTTGTGCTAAGTATGACTCCAGCCACTGGAGAGTTTTCCCCCTGATTCCCATTGACTTCAATTTTACTCGGGCTCCTTGGTGCTACACTCAGTCAAATGCTGCCTTGATGTCAAGGGCAGTCACTCTCACCTCACCTCTGGAATTCAGCTCTTTTGTCCACGTTTGGACCAAGGCTGTAATGAGGTCTGGAGCCGAGTGGTCCTGGCGGAACCCAAACTGAGCATCGGTGAGCAGGTTATTGGTGAGTAAGTGCTGCTTGATAGCACTGTCGATGACACCTTCCATCACTTTGCTGATGACTGAGAGTAGACTGATGGGGCGGTAATTGGCTGGATTGGATTTGTCCTGCTTTTTGTGGACAGGACATACCTGGGCAATTTTCCACATTGTCGGGTAGATGCCAGTGTTGTAGCTGTACTGGAACAGTTTGGCTAGAGGCGCAGCTAGTTCTGGAGCACAGGTCTTCAGCACCACAGCCAGGATGTTGTCGCGGCCCATAGCCTTTGCTGTATCCAGTGCACCCAGCCGTTTCTTGATATCACGTGGAGTGAATCAAATTGGCTAAAGGCTGGCTTCTGTGATGGTGGGGATATTGGGAGGAGGCCGAGATGGATCATCCACTCGGCACTTCTGGCTGAAGATGGTTGCAAACACTTCAGCCTTGTCTTTTGCACTCACGTGCTGGACTCTACCAGCATTGACGATGGGGATGTTTGCAGAGCCTCCTCCTCCCGTTATTTTTTTAATTGTCCACCACCATTCACGACTGGATGTGGCAGGACTGCAGAGCTTTGATCTGATCCGTTGGTTGTGGAATCGCTTAGCTCTGTCTATCATGTTGCTTCCGCTGTTTAGCATGCATGTAGTCCTGAGTTGTAGCTTCTCCAGGTTGGCACCTCATTTTTCGGTACGCCTGGTGCTGCTCCTGGCATGCTCTTCTACATTCGTCATTGAACCAGCGTTGATCCCCTGGCTTGTTGGTAATGGTAGATTGAGGAATATGCCAGGCCATGAGGTTACAGATTGTGCTGGAATACAATTCTGCTGCTGCTGATGGCCCACAGCGCCTCATGGATGCCCTGTTTTGAGCTGCTAGATCTGTTCAGAATCTATCCCATTTAGCACGGTGATAATGCCACACAACACGTTGGATGGTGTCCTCGGTGCGAAGACGGGACTTCGTCTCCACGAGGACTGTGCGGTGGTCACTCCTACCAATACTGTCATGAACAGATGCATTTGCGTCAGGTCGATTGGTGAGGACGCGGTCAAGTAAGTTTTTCCCTCGTGTTGGTTTGCTCACCACCTGCCGCAGGCCCAGTCCAGCAGCCATGTCCTTCAGGACTCTGCCAGCTCGGTCAGTAGTGGTGCTGCTGAGCCACTCTTGGTGATGGACATTGAAGTCCCCCACCCAGAGTACATTCTGTGCCCTTGCTACCCTCAGTGCTTCCTCCAAGTGGTGCTCAACATGGAGGAGGACTGATTCATTGCCTCTGTCTGTCCCTGTCCCTAGCGCTCTCTCCCTGCCTCGCCCCGAATGCCCAACCTACGACATTCTCTTGTAGTCACGGCATTTATATGGCTGTGTTAGTTGAGTTTCTAGTCAGTGGTGACCCCCAGGATGTTGATGGTGGGGGATTCGGTGATGGTAATGACTTTGAATGTCAAGGGGAGGTGATTGGACTCTCTCTTGCTGGAGATGGTCATTGCCTGGCACTTGTGTGGCACGAATGCTACCTGCCACATCAGACCAAGCCTGGATGTTGTCCAAGTCTTGCTGCATGTGGCCACGGACTGCTTTGTTATCTGAGGAATTGCGAATGGAACTGAATACTGTGCAATCATTGGAGAACAGCCCCACCTCTGACCTTGTGATGGAGGGAAGGTCAGTTTTTGTCTGATTATACTCCTGTGAAGCGCCTTGGGAATGTTTCTGTTTAACACCACATTTATATTTACCATTCATCTCTTTTTGTCTATTTGATCGACTTCTGGAATGATTTCCTTCGCTGTAGAATGTTGGACTGGAAATGTTCTCTCGTTTTTGAACCTGTGGTTGCTGAAGGTTCAGTTTTATTTTTGTACTTAACAATTGCATTATTTTTTAAGCACTCATCATCCATTTAAAGCACCCAGATGCACTCCCACGTTAGTCGTGGAGGAATAAGAGAATTCTGTGAATTTGGGTTGGATTTGATCCTGGAACACGGCGGAGAGAAAGATAATTGACCTTTGCACTTTCTCCCCTCCCGTCTGCCTCCATCCTTGCACTTCCTTCTACATGATGTTTGCTGATGCCCCTCGTTTGAACGTACTCTGTCTGATTCGCTGTCTGCAACCCTTTCCGAGGGGAGAAGCAATCAAAACATTAACTTGCTTCTGTGAGATCCACAATGAAACAAATGTGCTTTTGATCAACGTGCAATAATTAAGCGGCACTGTTTAATTTCCATTTTATCTGTGTTTACCTCCTGACTTACAACAAAACACACCATGTGTTGCATAGGAAAGTGAGGAAGATTACTGTTCAAGTTTATAAAGTTTTTTTGGATAATCTTTCTGGAATTCCCTCCCCAAACCTGAACCTTTCCGCCTCGACCTCTCTCTCCTTTTAAGACGCTCCTTAAAACTTACCTCTTTGCCCAAGCTTTTGGTCACCTGCCTAATATCTCCTTATGTGGCTCGGTGTCAAATTTAGTTTGATAATCTCTCCTGTGAATCACCTTGGGATGTTTTACTATGTTAAAGGCGCGATATAAATGCTGTTGTTGCAGGTGTCAGCTGTGGCTCAGTGGGTCGCACTCTCTCCTCTGAATCAGAAGGTCGTGGGTTTAAGCCACGCTCCAGATACTTGGAGCACAAAATCCAGGCTGGCCCTCTCGTGCAGTACTGAGGGAGTGCAGCACTGTCGGAGGTGCCGTATTACGGACAAGATGTTGAACCGAGGCCCTGCCTGCCCCCTCAGATGGATGTAAAAGATCCCATGGCATTATTCGAAGAAGAGCAAGGGAGTTCTCCCCAATGTCCTGGCCATTATTTATCCCTCAACCAACATCACTTTTTCAAAAAAAAACATTATCACGTTGCTGTTTGTGGGACCTTGCTGTGCGTTCTCTACATTACAACAGTGACTACACTTAAGAAGTATTGCATTGGCTATGAAAGGTGCGATATAAATGCAAGTCTGTCTTTTTGTAAGCATTCAAAACATCCCATAATTTCACGCTCCCATTATCTTACAGCCAGTGCCGGCAGCCCTAACATCAGTATATAAGGGGGTAATCTGGTGCCTCCGGAGGGTAGTTTTTCAACCCTCATCCCAAGACAGCAGGGCCACCAGTGGCAAATATAAATGTTGCCATGGTTGCCATTTTTATCTCTCGCTGAAGATGGGCCCAGCAACTTAAGTCTTTCTCTAGAAGCGGGTCTACAATATCAGGGGATAGGGGCTGGTATCAGTAAAAGTGACCATGAGGCTGTCGGATTGTTGTTTAAAAACCCCAACTAATGTTCACTAATGTCCTTTTAGGGAACGAAACCTGCTGTCCTTTCCCAGTCTGGCCTATATGTGACTCCAGTCCTACACCAACATGGTTGACTCTTAACTGCTCTCTGACGTGGCCTAGCAAGTCGCTCAGTTGTATCAGGGCACTAGGGATGGGCAATAAAGTCGGCCTTGCCAGCAACGCCCACATCCCAAGATGGGTGGAGTTGACAACAGAGCTAACATTGTCGACTTTTTTTTTTGTTTTGGAAGGATTTTCTTGGCTGCAATATTTGCTGAGCGAGATTAAGAACCAGGCCACCTTGACAAGCAGGGACACAGAGATAGGAGAAGATTTGAGAGAATGTAGTCTAAAGGCGCCTTTATATTGTGCGAGACCCCCACTGGTGACACCTGGTTCTTGGAGCTGGAAACCCCTTTGATAATCTGCCAAGATATGTTAAGCATGGAGGCACTAGCATTATAGCACTTGAAGTTACTTCCACTGGGATCAATTTGCAATGGCTTTTTTTCCCCTCTTGCTTATCCATGATTTTCGGGTACATAAGACTGTACCTTTATTTGGTTCTTTAATCTATGCTGAGATTATAATGAATGAATGGATGTTTTGTTCTCTGTATTTACTGTTTGTAAAAGGCGTGTGAAGGTATTCTTTTCTATTTAACATTTGTATGTTTGCAGCTTTCTTTACTGTGCCTGGTTTGGAATGTGTACTTTCAACCCTTTGAATGTTTTTCAGAGCAACTAGCATTGAAAATGGTGTCGCAGTTCAAAATGTTTTCTCATAAAAGAAAGATTTGCATTTCTGGCGCACCTTTCACAGGAACACAGGAACAGGCATAGGCCATGTAGCCGCTTGAGCCTGTTCCGCCATTCAGTGAGATCATGGCTGACCTGTGACCTAACTCCATATACCCACCTTAGCCCCATATCCCTTAATACCCTTGGTTAACAAAAATCTATCAATCTCAGATTTAAAATTAACAACTGAGCTGGTATCAACTCCAGTTTGTGGAAGAGAGTTCTAAACTTCAACCACCCTTTGCGTGTAGAAGTGTTTCCTAACTTCACACCTGAATGTCCAGGCTCTAATTTTTGGGCTATATCCCCTAGTCCTAGACTTCCCAACCAGCGGAAATAGTTTCTCTCTCTCCACCCTATCAGCTCCCCTTAATATCTTGAAAACTTTGATCAAATCACCCCTTAATCTTCTAAATTCCAGGGAATACAGCTTTTAGTTTGTGTAATGTCTCCTTGTTATTTAACCCTTGAAGTCCAGGTATCATTCTAGTAAATCTATGCTGCACCCCCTCCAAGGCCAATATATCCTTCCTAAGGTGCGGTGCCCAGAACTGAACACAGTATTCCAGGTGTGATCTAACAGGGCTTTGTGTAGCTGTAGCATAACTTCTATCTCTTTGTATTCTAGTCCTCGTGATATAAAAGCCAGAGTTCCATTAGCCGTTTTGATTATTTTCTGTACCTGTCCATGACATTTTAATGATCTATGTACATGGACCCCTAAGTCTCTTTGAACCTCCACTGTTTTGAGCTTTTCACCATTTAGAAAGTACTCTGATCCATCCTTTTTAGGTCCAAAGTGGATGACCTCACACTTGCCTACATTGAAATCCATTTGCCACAGTTTTGCCCATTCATTTAATCTGTTAATATCTCTCTGTAATTTTATGCTTCCATCTACACTGCTGCCTAGCTTTGTGTCATTGGCAAACATGGATATGTGATTCTCTATCCAGTCATTAATAAATATAGTGTAATAGTTGAGGCCCCAACACAGCTCCCTGTGGGACACCACCAGTCACATCCTGCCAATTTGGTTACCTGCCCATTACCTTTCATGACCTCAGGACGTCCCAAAGTGCTTTACAGCCAATGAAGTACTTTTTGAAGGGTAGTCATTGTTGTAATGTAGGAAACGTGGCAGCCGATTTGTACACAGCAAGATCCCACAAACAGCGATGTGATAATGACCAGATAATCTGTTTTTTCTCGTGATGTTGGTTGAGGGATAAGTATTGGTGAGGACACTGGAGAGAGCGCTCCCCTGCTCTTCGAAATAATGCCATGAGATCTTTTGCGTCCACCTGAGACTTTCGTTTAATGTCTCATCTGAAAGATGGCACCTCCAACAGTGCAGCGCTCCCTCAGTATGACACGAGTGTCAGGTTAGATTTTTGTGCTCAAGTCTCTGGAGTGGGGCTTGAACCCACAACCTTCTGACTAAGAGGCGAGAGTGCTACCAACTGAGCCACGGATGACAAGTACATGTACCCTGCATAGGTGGCAAGACTGAATGAGTGCTCTGGGCTGTATGTGTTCTCACATAGAATTGATCCAATCGTGTACAGGACATCCCAGCAATCTACCATTTTTTGGAATTTTAAGACTGTGCGTAATGCTTAATTCAAACAGCAAATGTGGGAAATTTACAGAAGATTGATTTCTACATCTGGAAGGGAAAGATGCATCCAAGGTTTCGGGTGTGATTTCATCTTGATAAAGGGCCACCCCTCTCAACATTGACTCCTTTCACTTTCAGATGCTGATCGACCTTCTTCTCCTGTAAAATTTTAGATTTCCAGAGTTCATGGTTTTCGTTTCGACTCGGCGTGTAATTTTCACTCTGCCCTCCAGTGGCCTCTTGCTATTGGCAGTAATTTTAAAATGCAGCATCTCACTATAATCAATAAATTGACCCAGTAAATGGACTGTTCTGTGGTTCAAAGCAAATAACTTAATTCTGTTAAAATTGCTCTTTGTGTGTCCTAACGTTTTCTGAAGTAGTGTTTTTCAGGTGTCAGCCATGGCTCAGTGGGTATCACTCTCACCTCTGAGTCATGAGGTTGTGGGTTCAAGTCCCACTCCAGAGATTTGAGCACATAATCTAGGCTGACACTCCCAGTGCAGTACTGAGGGAGTGCTGCACTGTCAGAGATGCAGTCTTTTGGATGCTAGGAGAATCGAGGGATATGGGGATCGGACAGGAAAGTGGGATTGAGGTCGAAGATCAGCTGCGATCTTGTTGAATGGCGGAGCAGGCTTGAGGGGACATATGGCCTACTCCTGCTGCTATTTTTTATGTTCTTATGTCTTTTGAGACGTTAAACCGAGGCCCTGTCTGCCCTTTCAGGTGAATGTATAACATCCCACGGCACTATTTTGAAGAAGAGCACGGGAGTTCTTGGGGTATCCTGGCCAACATCTTTTGCTCAACTAACGTAAATAAAATAGTTAAATTGGTCATTTATTTCCCTGCTGTCTGTGGGACCTTGCTGTGCCTAAATTGGATGCCACGTTTCCTACATTACGACAGTGACTACACTTCAAAAGTACTTCATTGGCTGTGAAGTGCTTTGAGACATCCTGAGGTCGTGAGTGGTGCTATATAAATGCAACTTCCTTCCTTTCCTTTCCATTTACACAGGCTGATTGTGATTCCTTTTCACTCACTCCACCTATTCTGAAGCCGAAGACTAGAAATGGTTGGATGGTTTGATGGTGGTGGAGGGAGGCTTGGCTTTTTTTACTTCATGGGTTCAGCCATTATTCATCTGTGGGCCTAGATGGTTGGCAGGCTGCTTGAGGACCACACTGGGTTACGGTGTAGCAATTGGAAAGGACAACTTCTGGCTGACTTTGTCCTCCCTCCGTCCTTTGCTTGTTGCCCACTCAGCCAATTATACTAGCCCTTGCCTTTGTGTCTAACTCATTGCTCGTGACGTGTTTGCAATGTTTTGTGGCTTTCCCGGAGAAGGAAAATTGGAGCCTATCTCTCCCGAGGTAGGGCTGCCGAAGTAAATGCATCGCACAAAACATTTATTTCATCAGACGCACCGGCTGATTCTTAATGAATATAAAGTTGTCCTCCTTTTGTATCTCAGCAAAGTGCATTTTGTTTATATCATTAAAGCATTGTATTAGACAGTTCAAAGAAATGAAATCTGGAAATAAGCTGTGTACAGTATCGAGTGGGGAGTGTGTACATTCTGATGCACAAGGCACCACAATTGTGTGGGACAGGCTGGATGGACTAGAGGGTCTTTTCCTGTCTGTCGTTTTTTGTATGTCTGTAGTAGTTTGGCAGGAAATATTGCAGATAAATCAAGTGAGACACTAAAGGATGCTTGTCAAACGTGTATACAAAGTTTTTTTTTCAAAGTTTACTGGAATGTTCCATCTTTATTAAGGAACCTCAATAATTATTCCGTAAGAGTCCGTGATGGATACTAAATTTTGGGGAATCTTTGTTTGGAGAAAATCATATTCAACATCGATGGCTAAAATGTGTGAAGTTGCAGCACTGGGCAGAAGGTTGCAGGTTCCTTTTGTGTATTTGCCCCTCCTCCCCCCTTCTCCACAGTGTGCTGTTGGACAGAGGTTGCTGTCTGTCCCGACAGGGGAAAGGAAATTGGGTGGCAATATCCTTGTGGTCAGCCATAAGGGGACAATGGAGGAGGGACAGGGGACCATCCTTAGGCAGCAGAGCCGTGTGTCTCAGGGGATGGAAGATTCAAAATATGACTGAGGAACACATTATAAAATTTAAACCAAAACTGAAACCTATGGATTGGAGGAAAATGGAATTCAATTTTATTCTCTATATTATCCACTGCAATGATCCTTATTCCTTTTAAGTTTTCTGAACTAACTGGGGCTAATTGTAGTCTCGCTGCTGCCACCTGCTGAGATGAGTCAACTCAGCATATTTTACAATTCAAGCCTGGGATTCAAGAACCCCAAGAACGGGTGGGTTGGGGGCGGGTGGGAGTTGAAAACAGTTGTTTTTCCGGGTCGCAACCACAAAATTTTTGGACTTGGCATTCCCAGATGGGAAGCCTGTACTTTTCTACACTGACGTTAAACCCGGAAATAAAGCCGGGTTGCGGTCGCGACTCAAAAAAAAACTGTTTCCAACTCCCACCCGCCCCCAGCCCACCCGTTCTTGGGGTTTAAAATCACCCCCTTTGTATGTCATTGATTACAGGCTGCTCTTACAACTGAGCCTTTGGAGGAGCTCGCTTGTCTGGGACCTTTTTTGGAGGAGCTCGCTTGTCTGGGTCCTTTTGGAGGAGCTCGCTTGTCTGGGTCCTTTTGGAGGAACTCGCTTGTCTGGGTCCTTTTGGAGGAGCTCGCTTGTCTGGGAACTTTTTTGGAGGAGCTCGCTTGTCTGGGTCCTTTTTGGAGGAGGTCGCTTGTCTGGGTCCTTTTTGGAGGAGCTCGATTGTCTGGGTCCTTTTTTGGAGGAGCTCGCTTGTTTGGGTTTACACTTGTATTCATGAATGATATCCGTAGTGGCAAAAGATCCAGAAGGGAGAAGAGGAGAAATGTTTTTACTCAGTGAGTTGTTATGCTCTGGAACACACTGCCTGAAAGTGTGATGGAAGCAGATTCAATAGTAACTTTTCAAAAGGGAATTGGATAAGTATCCGCAAAGCAAATATTTGCAGGGCTATGGGGAAAGAGCAGGGGAGTGGGGCTCATTGGATAGCTCTTTCAAAGAGCTGGCATAGGCACGATGGGCCGAATGGCCGCCTTCTGCGCTGTATGATTCCATATGACTTCCAATAGGGCAGCCGTACAACTCCGAGAGGTGACACTACCTCACATGCCTGCAAGGGAGTATCAATCCTGTGCTCACAGTGATTCTCTTAACGGCTTTGTTAAAAGATATGTGTGAACTTGGAACAACGAACAGTAATATTTCAACAAGAACTGAAAATGTAATGCAATCCCCCCTGTGTTGTGTGTAGTGCCCCGTTGCTCAACCGAAAGGGCAGCTAATGAAGGATTTTAACACATCGTTCCGACGGCGCTGCTGATCCCAGGCAAGAAAGTGACCATCTCTTCGAGGTGATCTCTCGAGTACTGATACTGTCCGGCACTGGGTGCTTCATATTGCTTGTTGAGCCCAGTGAGACATGAAGGTTTAAAAGACTTAAAAGTGAGATATGAAATCACGTGAGATATAGTGGAGGCATCCAAGTGGAACTTAATCAATAATGTTTTACTGACACACACAATCTTTCTGTTGCTGGTCTATTTTCCGTGTGATTTGACTTATGCAGTAGTGCTGAGAGGAGGTATTGATTTGGATCTCTGCCTATAGGGCACCTGCTCCTTTTTAATGGCTGTGCACACAGCGATTGATTTTAAAGATGCCCGATTTGCTTCAGATACATGTTCAAAGATTTTGAAACCTACTGTTACATACAAGTGTTCATTTTCTTTCGAACATTTTTTTTTCTCTCTCTCTCCTGGTACAGATGGCTCTCTGGTAATATAATGTGACCACTCTTGTGTGAGCCAAGGTGGCCGTTTTTGTTGGGCTATTCGGCTGGAGGGAAAGACGCTGATGGCGCTGGGAGTGATGCTACAGTGAAGCCAGATCTTATGAAGTTGAGCGCATAATCCAGGCTGACACTCCAGTGCCATACTGAGGGAGTGCTGCACTGTCGGAGATGCAGTCTTTTGGATGAGATGTTAAACCGAGGCCCTCTTGGGTGGATGTAAAAGATCCCATGGCACTATTTGGAAGAAGAGTAGGGGAGTTCTCCCCGGTGTCCTGGGCAATATTTATCTCTCAACCAACATCACTAAAACAGATTATCTGGTCATTATCACATTGCTGTTTGTGGGATCTTGCTCTGCACTAAGTGGCTGCTGCGTTTCCCACATTACAACAGTGAGTGCACTTCAATAAAAGTATATCATTGGCTGAAGATGGTGAAAGGTGCTATATAAATGCAAGTCTGTCTTTCGATGTGTGCACGTGCACTTTCCAGTAAGAAGTGACCTCCAGCTCAGTGCAGCACATTATATTAGTAATAATTTGTAAGTGAATGAGGTGCTTAGTTGATGCATACTTGTGACAAAGATGGGGAGTTGTTTGTGAATGGAATTGACCCTCTTAAATTTGATTGCTGCCAAGTTCTGGGGAATAGAGTAAACATCAATATATTAAAACGACAGCTGAAATTTAAGAAAACCCATGTTCCCATTCTGCAGGTTTCAGAATTATTGAACAATCTTTGCTTTTCCAGATGGCCTTTTTATAATCTCTGTGACCAGATGGAAAGTCCCGAGATCCAAGATTTAATGAATAAAAGATATTTTATTCATGGAATTATCTTTGATGTAAATAGAGGTTGTGTACAAGCTGAGCGTGTGTTTATGTAAACTGTGAACAACAAGACAGGAACTGATTGTCTCCTGCTATTTCTGGTGCTCTGATCCAACACTATTCTTCCTGTTGTGTTTTGGGAGAACACACTCTGTACAGCTGAGCCTGCTCTATGTCAAAGGACAATATGTCGAGGAACCAACGAGAGAACAGATTATTTTAGATCTAGTATTGTGTAATGAGAGATGATTAATTTGTCATCTTATAATAAAGGATCCTCTGGGGAAGAGTGATCATAATATGATAGAATTTCATATGAGTTTGGAAGTGATGTAGTTAAGTCCAAAACTTGGGTCTTAAATTTAAACAAGACTAATTATGTAGGTATGAGGGGCGAGTTGACTAGATTGGGATATAAAGTTAAAAGATATGACCATAGATAAGCAATGGCAAACATTTAAAGAAATAGTTCATAATTCCCAGCGAATATACATACCCTTGAGGAATAAAAACTTCACAGGAAAAGTAATCTAACCGAAGCTAACTGGAGAAGTTAAGGATAGTATTAGCTTACAATGTTGTCAAAAAGAGTAGTAAGCCTGAGGATTGAGAGGGTTTTAGAAATCAGCAAAAGATAACCAAGAAATTGTTAGAGGGCGAAAATTGAATGAGAGTAAACTAGTAAGAAATATAGAAACAGATTGTAAGAGCTTCTACAAGTATGTAAAAAGGAAGAGAGTAGTGAAAGTAAACATGGGTCCCTTAGAGGCTGAGACAGGAGAAATTATAATAGGGAATAAGGAAATGGCAGAGATGTTAAGCAAATGTTTTGTATCTGTCTTCACAGTAGAAGACACAAAAAACATACCGGAAATAGTGGGGAACCAAGGGTCTTAGGAGAGTGAGGAACTTAAAATAATTAAGATTTGTGAAGAAAAAGTTTTAGAAAAATTAGTGGGACTAAAAGCTGACAAATCCCCTGGACCTGATTGCCGACATCCTAGGGTTTTAAAAGTGGTGGCTGCAGAGATAGTGGATGTATTGGTTGTGATCTTCCAGAATTCCCTGGATTCTAGAAAGGTCCCAGTGGATTGGAAGGTAGGAAATGTGACCCCGCTATTCAAGAAAGGAGAGAGAGATAAAACAGGGAATTGCAGGCCAGTTAGCCTGACATCAGTAGTAGGGAAAATGCTAAAACTTATAATTATTAAGGACTGAGTTACATGGCACTTAGAACATCATAATATGATTAGGCAGAGTCAACATGGTTTTATGAAAGGGAAACAGTGTTTGACAAATTTATTAGTTTTTTGAGGTTGTATGAAGCAGGGTAGATGAAGGGGAACCAGTGGATGTCGTATATTTGGGTTTTCAAAAAGCATTCGATAAGGTGCTACATAAGAGGTTGTTATAAAGATTAGGGCTCATGGGATTGGGGGTAATTTATTAGCATGGATTGAGGATTGGTTAATGGACAGAAAACAGAGTAGGAATAAACGGGTCATTTTCAGGTTGGCAGGCTGTTACTAGTGGGGTGCCGCAAGGATCGGTGCTTAGGCCTCAGCTATTTACAATTTATATTAATAACTTAGATAAGGGGACCGAGTATCATGTTTGCTGATGATCCAAAGCTAGGTGGGAAAGTAAGCTGTGAGGAGGACACAGAGTCTGCAAAGACATATAGACAGGTTAGGTGAGTGGGCAAGAAGGTGGCAGATGGATTATAATGTGGGGAAATGTGAGGTTATTAACTTTGGTCGGAAGAATAGAAATAGAGAATATTTTTAAGTGGTGAGAAACTATTAAATGTTGGTGTTCAGAGTGATTTGGATGTCACGAAACACAGAAAGTTAACATGTAGGTACAGCAAGAAATTAGGAAGGCAAATGGTATGTTGGCCTTTACTGCAAGGGGGTTGGAGTACAAGAGTAAGGAAATCTTGCTGCAATTGTAGAGGGCTTTGGTGAGACCACACCTGGAGTACCGGGTACAGTTTGGTCTCCTCACCTAAGGAGGGATATACTTACCTTACAAGTGATGCAACGAAGGTTCACTAGATTAACTCCTGGGATGAGAGGGTTGTCCTATGAGGAGAGGTTGAGTAGAATGGGCCGATACTGTCTGGAATTCAGAAGAATGAGAGGTGATCTCATTGAAACATATAAGATTCTGAGGGAGCTTGACAGGGTAAATGCTGAGAGGGTGTTTCCCTTGGCTGGAGAACGAGGGGACATAGTCTCAGGATAAGGGGTCGGCCATTTAGGACTGAGATGAGGAAGAATTTCTTCACTCAGAGGGTTGTGAATCTTTGAAATTCTGTACCCCAGAGGACTGTGTTTGCTCAGTCATTGAGCATATTCAAGGCTGAGATTGATTAAATTTTTGGACTCTAAGGGAATCAAGGGATATGGGGATCGGGTAGGAAAGTGGAGTTGAGGTTGAAGATCAGCCATGATCTTATTGAATAGTGGAGCAGGCTCAAGGGGCCGAATGGCCTACTCCTGCTCCTATTTCTTATGTTTTTACATCCTTATGTTCTCTACCTCGAGCTTCCTCTCCCTCATCTGTGACTGCTTTGAGTTTACATAGTTTTTACAGCACAGAAACAGGCTATTCAGCTCCAACTGGTCCATGCCGGCATTTATGCTCCACATGAACCTCCTCCCACCCTTACTTCATTTAATCCTATCAACATAACCTCCTATTCCTTTCTCCCTCATGTGTTTATCTAGCTTCCTCTTAAATGTATCTGAGTTTGGAGGACTCCTTTTTTTAGTAAACTCCTTGCTTTACTGGAAGGCATGTAAACCAATCTGGGATTACGAACTCCAGCTTCCCTTTGTCTCCTGGCCCATCTCCAAGTAAGATATCTACCCTCTTCCCCCCCCCCCCCCCCCACCCAATATTGAGACGAGATGGAATATAATGTTAACTCTGAAGTATCAGTGCTGGTATTTTTGTAATTCATAAGAACATAAGAACATAAGAAATAGGAGCAGGAGTAGGCCAATCGGCCCCTCGAGCCTGCTCCGCCATTTAATAAGATCATGGCTGATCTGATCCTAACCTCAAATCTAAATTCATGTCCAATTTCCTGCCCGCTCCCCGTAACCCCTAATTCCCTTTACTTCTAGGAAACTGTCTATTTGTGTTTTAAATTTATTTAATGATGTAGCTTCCACAGCTTCCTGGGGCAGCAAATTCCACAGACCAACTACCCTCTGAGTGAAGAAGTTTCTTCTCATCTCAGTTTTGAAAGAGCAGCCCCTTATTCTAAGATTATGCCCCCTAGTTCTAGTTTCACCCATCCTTGGGAACATCCTTACCGCATCCACCCTTTAAAGCCCTTTCACAATCTTTTATGTTTCAATAAGATCGCCTCTCATTCTTCTGAACTCCAATGAGTGGAGTCCCAATCTATTCAACCTCTCCTCAAATGTCCGCCCCCTCATCCCCGGGATTAACCGAGTGAACCTTCTTTGTACTGCCTCGAGAGCAAGTATGTCTTTTCTTAAGTATGGAGACCAAAACTGTATGCAGTATTCCAGGTGCGGTCTCACCAATACCTGATATAACTGCAGCAATACCTCCCTGTTTTTATATTCTATCCCCCGAGCAATAAAAGCCAACATTCCGTTGGCCTTCTTGATCACCTGCTGCACCTGCATACTAACTTTTTGATTTTCTTGCACCAGGACCCCCAGATCCCTTTGTACTGCAGTACTTTCCAGTTTCTTGCCATTAAGATAATAACTTGCTCTCTGATTTTTCCTGCCAAAGTGCATAACCTCACATTTTCCAATATTGTATTGCATCTGCCAAATCTCCGCCCACTCACCCAGCCTGTCTATATCCCCCTGTAGGTTTTTTATGTCCTCCTCACTCTCCACTTTCCCTCCCATCTTTGTATCATCTGCAAACTTTGATATGTTACACTCGGTCCCCTCCTCCAAATCGTTAATATAGATTGTAAAGAGTTGGGGACCCAGCACCGACCCCTGCGGAACACCACTGGTTGCCAGTCCGGGAATGAACCATTTATCCCAACTCTCTGCTTCCTGTTAGATAACCAATCCTCCACCCATGCCAGAATATTACCCCCAATCCAGTGATTCTTTATCTTGAGCAATAATCTTTTATGTGGCACCTTGTCGAATGCCTTCTGGAAGTCTAAATACACTACGTCCACTGGTTCCCCTTTATTCACCCTGTACGTTATGTCCTCAAAGAACTCAAGCAAATTTGTCAGACATGACTTCCCCTTCGTAAAGCCATGCTGACTTTGTCCTATTAAATTATGTTTATCCAAATGTTCTGCTACTGTCTCCTTAATAATAGACTCCAAAATTTTACCCACCACAGATGTTAGGCTAACTGGTCTATAATTTCCAGCCTTCTGCCTACTACCCTTTTTAAATAAGGATGTTACATTAGCAGTTTTCCAATCTGCTGGGACCTTTGCCGAGTCCAGAGAATTTTGGAAAATTATTACCAAAGCATCCACAATCCCTACTGCCACTTCCCTCAAGACCCTAGGATGTAAGGCATCAGGTCCAGGGGATTTATCCGCCTTGAGTCCCATTAATTTACTGAGTACCAATTCCTTAGTGATTTTAATCGTATTTAGCTACTCCCTCCCTAGAGCCCCCTGTTTGTCCAGTGTTGGGATATTCTTAGTGTCCTCTACTGTAAAGACTGAAACAAAATATTTGTTCAGCATTTTTGCCATCTCCATGTTTCCCACCATTAATTTCCCGGTCTCATCCTCTAAGGGACCTACGTTTGCCTTAGCCACCCTTTTTCTTTTTATATAACTATAGAAACTCTTGCTATCTGTTTTTATATTTTTTGCTAGTTTATTTTCATAATCTATCTTCCCTTTCTTAATCAATCCTTTAGTTACTTTTTGCTGTCTTTTGAAGACTTCCCAATCTTCTATCCTCCCACTAAGTTTGGCTACCTTATATGTCCTTGTTTTTAGTCAGATACTATCCTTAATTTCTTTACTTAGCCACGGATGGCTGTCATTTCTTTTACACCCTTTTTTCCTCAGTGGAATATATATTTTTTGAAAGTTGTAAAATAACTCCCTAAATGAACACCACTGCTCATGTACCGTCTTACTCTTTAATCTATTTTCCCAGTCCACTTTAATCAATTCCGCTCTCATACCATCATAGTCTCCTTTATTCAAGCTCAGTACGCTTGTTTGAGAATCAACCTTCTCACCCTCTAATTGGATATGGAATGTAACCATGTTATGGTCACTCATTCCAAGGGGATCCTTAACTGGGACATTATTAATTAATCCTGGCTCATTACACAGGACCAGGTCCAAGGTTGCTTGCCCCCTTGTAGGATCAGTTACATACTGCTCAAGAAATCCATCCCTGATGCACTCAATGAACTCTTCCTCAAGGCTGCCCTGCCCTATTTGATTTGTCCAGTTAATATGATAGTTAAAATCCCCCATGATTATAGCTGTTCCCTTATTACATGCCCGGACTATTTCCTGATTAATACTTCTTCCAGCAGAGTTGCAACTATTAGGAGGCCTATATACTACGCCCACTAGTGTTCTTTTCCCCTTATTATTCCTTATCTCTACCCAAACTGTTTCCTTATCCTGATCCTTTGTCCCAATATCATTTCTCTGTATTACAGTGATTCCTTCCTTTATTAACATAGCCACCCCACCTCCCCTTCCTTCCTGCCTGTCCTTCCTGATTGTTAAATACCCTGGCATATTTAATTCCCAGTCGTTGTCACTCTGCAACCATGTTTCTGTAATGGCCACAAGATCATACCCATATGTAGTTATTTGTGCCGTTAACTCGTCCATTTTGTTATGAATGCTACGTGCATTCAGATAAAAAACTTTCAAATATGTTTTGTGACACTTAGTTCCTGCTTTTTCCTTTTTTAACACTTTACCTTTTACTCCATACCTTCTGTCCCTTCCTGACACGCTTTCCTCTGTCTCCCTGCTCAGGTTCCCAACCCCCTGCCACAGCTTTGATGCTGGGTTAATCGCCTTACGCCGTCTAGTTTTTATTTTATTTGTCGTGCCTAAAGTACACTTTCTTTCCGCTGCTCCATGCTTTTCCCTTTCACTTGTTCTTGAACAACTGTTTGTACTATTTGTATTGTAGATTTCCCCTGGGTCTTCCCCTCTCTTGCTGCTCTCAATTTTATTCCCTTCTGACTCCCCGCTCAGGTTCCCATCCCCCTGCCACTCTAGTTTAAACCTTCCCCATCAGCACTAGCAAACACCCCCACGAGGAAATTGGTCTCGGTCCTGCTCGGGTGTAACCCGTCACGCTTGTACAGGTCCCACCTTCCCCAGAACCGGTCCCAATGCCCCAGGAATCTAAATCCCTCCCTCCTACACCATCCCTGCAGCCACGCATTCATCCTGTCTATTCTCCTGTTCCTAAACTCACTAGCACGTGGCACCGGTAGTAATCCTGAGATCACTACCTTTTGAAGTCCTGCTTTTTAATTTATCTCCTAACTCCTTAAATTCACCTTGCAGGACATCATCCCTTTTTTTTACCTATGTCGTTGGTACCAATATGGACCACGACTACTGGCTGTTCACCCTCCCCCCTCCAGAATGCCCTGCAGCCGCTCCATGACATCCTTGACCCTAGCACCAGGGAGGCAACATACCATCCTGGAGTCACGTTTGCGGCCGCAGAAACGCCTATCTGTTCATTCTCAGGATGTGGGCATTGTTGGCAAGGCCAGCATTTATTAGCCACCCTTAGTTGCCTTTGACTGAGCAGCTTGCGAGGTCTCTTCGGAGGGTTGCATGTAGTGTCACTACTATTCCTTACCAAAATGGAGATGATTGGGTAATTCCCCCGTCAATCACGCCTGGAGACTGCACTGCTGCAAGTGACTGGGATTGATTTTAGGCACATAATTTGTATAACCTGCCTATCCTCCAATCACTGCATTTTGCTGGAGAAATAATCCTGCTTTTATCGGAAGAAGTTGCTGTAGTTTCGGTCATGAGTTCTGTTTGCTGTCGTTGGTAGAGGCTCTTTTTAAATAGACTCTACAGTCTGCTGCAGTGTGCTGTTTAAATAGTATTTGTTTGCTGAATAAATAGACTCAGTTTGCTGTAAAATAGACTGTTTGCTGTGAGTCCTGCTGCAAGTCTCGCCCCCAGCTCCAACTCATTGGCTGACACAGTGGTGTCAATAGACACTCTGACTTCCAGAGGGCAGTTCAGAGTTGACCACTGGGATTTGGACAAGAGTTTGTTCTTCCTCTTCTTTTGGCAGATGCCCTGACGTTTACTGATTCCCACAAGGAATAACTTCCCGCTGCATTGCAGGCTCTGACTGCATATTGGGGCTTTGCCACCTTTTTTCCAATTTCAGGAGCAGCGAGGGTGGGGTGGAGCTGTACAGGGGAAAACGGAAGAAGGGGTTGAGATTGTGGCTTGAGTCCTGCTGTTTGTCTTGCTGATGATAGACGTGAATTTTAAAAAAAAACCTTCACTGCATTGGCAACTGAGCATCACGAAGCACAGAAGCAATCGAGCAAAACACAGATTTTGGTTTTTTTCCTCCTGCAAAGCATTTTTTCCTGTTGTGTTTACATTTTCGAAACTCTTTCCTCCCCCCCCCCCCCCCCCCCCCCCCCTTGAAAAGTGACCTTTTGAGTTCGGTTCTCCGAAAGTGAGATGGGTGGCAGTCGTGCTTTGTGCCAAACATGGATATGATACTAGTTGTAATATTTCACTTACGCTGAGGACAGATTGGAATATTCCCCTTTTGTTGTTTCCTCCCACTCTCCCCTTTCCCTGGTTTTGTACTTGCTTATAAACTGTTAAATCACTAACTTCTTCCAGTTCTGACACCGGGTCATCGACCTGAAACGTTAACTCTGTTTCTTTCTCCACAGATGTTGCCTCACTTGCTGAGCTTCTCCAGCATTTTCTGTTTTTATTTCAGATTTCCAGCATCTGCAGTATTTTGCTTTTTTAGAATGCTGGGATTATGTAGGGGGGTGGGGCGATGGTTAATGTTACTCTTCTGTTTTTGTCAGATGTCGAATGGGCTATTGCGATTGCTCCGTCAGGGAGTTGTGGAGTTGATTTTAAATCCATTCTTCTGACATCATTTTGACCGAGAATGAACTATTCTAACATCTGCACAGTGACTGGGGAAAGATATATTGCAGCAGATTGGTATCTGACTGCTTTACTTCTCATTTGTCCCTCATTAATCATAGAATCTTAGAACACAGAAGGGGGCCATTCGGCCCAGTGTGCCTGTGCCGGCTTTTTGGAAGAGCAATCCAATGAAAGGAAAAGAAAGATCTTGCGTTTATACAGCGTCTTTTCCAACCTCAGGATGTCCTAAAGCCCTTTACAGCCAATGTTGTACTTTTGAAGCGTCGTCATTGTTGTAATGTAGGGAAACGCGGCAGCCAAATTGTGCACAGCAAGCTCCCACAAACAGCAATGAGATAATGACCAGATAATCTGTTTTAGTTTTGTTGGTTGAGGGATAAATATCGGCCAGGACACCGGGAGGGCACCCCTGCTCCTCTTCGAAATAATGGCCGTGGGATCTTCTATGTCCACCTGAGATGGCAGACGGGGCTTTGATTTAACGTCTCATCTGAAAGTCGGCACCTCAGTACTGCACGGAGCATGTCAGCCTAACTCGTCCCCCGCCCCGACCTTGCTCTTTCCCCATAGCCCTGGAAATTTTTGCTTTTTAACTGCAGGATATATCCAATATATTTCTTTTGCTTTCATCACCCTCCATGAATCCAGAACCTGCAGAGTAGTTCTGGGCAAACGAAAGATTCTTAAAACTTGACCTGTGCGCAGATAAGATCTCTACTCATTAAAATGGGAACAATTTGGATAATTATAAGAATATTGGGCACTTTCAGCTGCTGAATCTGCACAAACCTGGTTCGGGCCCTTTAAATGTTGGCAAGGAGCAAATTTGTGTTTCTTTTTGACTTGTGGCACCATGATGAATTTTAGGTTTTAGCTGTAAACGGTGGTTTTTCTTTTTCCCCATTGGGATTCAGTCTCCTTTTTCTCCTTTGCTTCGTTTCCCTTGCAGCCAACTGCACTGGTGATTGGGTACCTGAACGTCACGGGAAGTGAGGGAAAATACAGGGACTGTCGACAGGAAAAAAGAGGAAGTGCGAGGGGGAGCGCGGGGGGGGGCGGGGGGGAATGGGGAGCGGGGGGGGGTGATGAGCGCGAGGGGAAATGGGGAGCGCGAGGGGGTGGGGGGAAATGGGGAGCGCGAGGGGGAATGGGGAGCGCACGAGTAGGGGTGGGGGGGAATGGGGAGCGCGAGGGGGTGGGGGGAGCGCACGAGTAGGGGTGGGGGAATGGGGAGCGCGAGGGGGAATGGGGAGCTCAAGGGGGAATGGGGAGCGCGAGGGGAGTGGGGAGCGCGAGGGGAGTGGGGCGGGAAATAGGATTTGGAGCAGTGTAAGGCTCTCTTGGTAGAGCGAAACAAGTTTAGCAGTGACCCAAAACAGCTCGAGAAGTGCGTTATCCAGACTTGCTTTGACTAAATAAATTATCCTGTAATTCATCTCACTGAAATCTTTGTATTCTACAAAATAAAGACTGAAATATTCGTCCCTCTGTGACACTGAGACACTTGACTAAAGTAAAGGCATTAACATTTGCCATCATGCAGGGATCGGGAGGGTCACATGGGGGCCGGGAGGGCCACGCGATCAACCCTCCAGGAATACGTCCAACCAGTGTTGGCAACGCGAGTCATCCAATGAAGTCCCTTTGTCGTTATCGGGAGAGCATCAAGTTCCAAGATATCTGGGGGGGCTGATTTTCCCGTTGGCCGCAATCAAGGCAATATCTGGCCTTGACCCCTGCCTGTTTCCTTTGCGTCAGGTAACTTGTGTATGTAGAGTGGTGCTGGGGCCGCTAACAAAGTCGCTCAGGCTCCCAACTTGGGAGGGAAGAGAAGTGAGTGCCTTATTGCAGTCAAGATTGCTTTCTGAATAACGGCCCTTAAATTTTAACTCCCCCAGTCAAATAGCAACGCTGGATGCCAGGAACGTAGCAGAGTTCCTGCCACCCAGTCTTGCTCGGGTGCAGATAATGGGAATACTTTGTACGACGTCACCCCATCTTGCACCTTATTCTAACGTCCACCCATATTTGACAAATGGATTGTCTGCTCAATATCACTTCCGGCTGAAGATTCCTGGTAATACCATTGGATGGCCTGAAGCTAACGGCACAGCTTCCCGCCCGATTTCCCTGTACCCCCCCATCCTCCCCCCATCCCCCTCACAGCTTTCACCACTAAACTCAGCTGCTTTGGAGTTTAAATTGTGCGTCACTATGGAGCAATTGGGAAATGAGACCTTTCTGCTCCAGACATCTTTTAAGCAATGGAACAAAGGCTTCCCTCTAGTGGTGACATGAGCAACTACCAAGCAGCTGATCCAGATTGCATGTCAAGAATGAAGCTTCATTTAGGTCATGAAAGCAAATCTAAAAATGGTCATTTTTTAAGGAGTAAAACTGGGAGTCACCAGGATATCCCCGACATATCCAACTCATTATTTTCGAAGTGTAGTTACCGTTATGTAGGCAGATGACAGCCAATTTGACAACAAATGAATGAATCACCAGATAATGTATTTTTGGTTGCCTTGATTAAGGAAGAAACGTCGGCCAGGACACTAGGAGAACTCCCTGCTCTCCTTTGAATAGGGCCCTGGGATCTTTTACAGTCACCCGAACAAGTCTTGGTTTAACGTCTCATCTCAAAGACGGCCCCTCTGACAGTGCAGCACTCCCTCAGTACTGGCACTGTGAGTGTCAACCTAGATTATGTGCTGGAGTCTCTGGAGTGGGGCTTGAACTCATGACCTCCTGACTCTATGCTGCCAACTCAGCCTAATTGCCACTTGAATAAGGTGTCAGCCTTGTCTCAGTAGATAGCACTATCGCCTCTGAGTCAGAAGGTCATGGGTTCGAGTCAGAAGGTTATGGGTTCAAGTCAGAATGACCCAAAGTGCTTGACAGATGATGAAATACTTTTGCAGTGTAGTCTCTGTTGTAATGTAGGAAACGTGGCAGCCAATTTACACACAGCAAGGTCCCACAAACAGCAATGAGATAATGACCAGATAATCTGCTTTTTTAGTGATGTGTTTGGGGGATCAATATGGGCTAGGACACCGGAGAGAACTCCCTTACTCTTCTTTGAAATAATGTCATGGGGTCTTTTATGTCTGTCTGAGAGGGCAGACGGGGCCTCGGTTTAACGTCTCATCTGAAAGACGGCACCTCCGACAGTGCAGCACTCCCTCAGTATTGCACTGGGAGTGTCAGCCTGGATTATGTGCTCAAGTCCCTGGAGTGGGGCTGTAACCCACGACCACCTGACTCAGAGACGAGAGTGCAATCCACTGAGCCACAACTTCTCGCTGGGGTACGGTTCCATGGGACATGAGATCCTCCAGTACCTCATAACTGGTCATTATTAACGTGGGAGCCATGGCCGACATGTTTGCGAGGTGGTCCTCGAGGTGGTTTGCCGAGATGCGCAGCTAACTTTGTGCTTCCTTCTTTCATATCCTGTTCTGTTGAAGGGTACACACCTGAAACTTCTAAACCTGCCTTTTCTCTTTTCAAATGCAGACTGACCTGCTGTGCATTTCCAGCATTTCCTGCTTTTATTTCTTTCAGGTAGCTTGTTCATGCACTGTATGATGTGTTATTGCTGGTCGTGATTCTGGTGCTGAATTGTTAAAATAGTGGTGCAGAGGGAAAAGGTTTACAACAAACTCTGGTGGGCTATTCAATGCTTAAAACTGTGAAATCCAAGTTCTACCCGTTGTATCCCCAGCAGAGGGTGTGACTGATGCCACTAAATATAGATTTGAAACCTGTAAGAGCAGTTTCCTTTTTAATGGTTTGTCTTGCTAAAGTGTTAAACGAATCAGTTTCCGAGCGCTGCTGATCAATTCCATTTTTTAAAAATCCGATTGTGAGAGAGGAAGGATTGTGCACATGTTTGATGGGATTGTGAGAGAGGAAGGATTGTGCACACATTTGATGGGATTGTGAGAGAGGAAGGATTGTGCACAAGTTTGATGGGATTGTGAGAGAGGAAGGATTGTGCACAAGTTTGATGGGATTGTGAGAGAGGAAGGATTGTGCACAAGTTTGATGTGATTGTGAGAGAGGAAGGATTGTGCACAAGTTTGATGTGATTGTGAGAGAGGAAGGATTGTGCACAAGTTTGATGGGATTGTGAGAGAGGAAGGATTGTGCACACATTTGATGGGATTGTGAGAGAGGAAGGATTGTGCACAAGTTTGATGGGATTGTGAGAGAGGAAGGATTGTGCACAAGTTTGATGTGATTGTGAGAGAGGAAGGATTGTGCACAAGTTTGATGGGATTGTGAGAGAGGAAGGATTGTGCACACATTTGATGGGATTGTGAGAGAGGAAGGATTGTGCACGCTTTTGATGGGATTGTGAGAGAGGAAAGATTGTGCACATGTTTGATGGGATTGTGAGAGAGGAAGGATTGTACACACTTTTGATGGGATTGTGAGAGAGGAAGGATTGTGCACGCTTTTGATGGGATTGTGAGAGAGGAAGGATTGTGCACACATTTGATGGGATTGTGAGAGAGGAAGGATTGTGCACACTTTTGATGGGATTGTGAGAGAGGAAGGATTGTGCACGCTTTTGATGGGATTGTGAGAGAGGAAGGATTGTGCACACATTTGATGGGATTGTGAGAGAGGAAGGATTGTGCACACTTTTGATGGGATTGTGCGAGAGGAAAGATTGTGCACACATTTGATTGGATTGTGAGAGAGGAAGGATTGTGCACACTTTTGATGGGATTGTGAGAGAGGAAGGATTGTGCTCATGTTTGATGGGATTGTGACAGAGGAAGGATTGTGCACAAGTTTGATGTGATTGTGAGAGAGGAAGGATTGTGCACAAGTTTGATGGGATTGTGAGAGAGGAAGGATTGTGCACACTTTTGATGGGATTGTGAGAGAGGAAGGATTGTGCACACTTTTGATGGGATTGTGAGAGAGGAAGGATTGTGCACACTTTTGATGGGATTGTGAGAGAGGAAGGATTGTGCACACTTTTGATGGGATTGTGTGAGAGGAAGGATTGTGCTCATGTTTGATGGGATTGTGACAGAGGAAGGATTGTGCACACTTTTGATGGGATTGTGAGAGAGGAAAGATTGTGCACGCTTTTGATGGGATTGTGAGAGAGGAAGGATTGTGCACACATTTGATGGGATTGTGAGAGAGGAAGGATTGTGCATAAGTTTGATGGGATTGTGAGAGAGGAAGGATTGTGCAAACTTTTGATGGGATTGTGAGAGAGGAAGGATTGTGCACACGTTTGATGGGATTGTGAGAGAGGAAGGATTGTGCACAAGATTGATGGGATTGTGAGAGAGGAAGGATTGTGCACACGTTTGATGGGATTGTGAGAGAGGAAGGATTGTGCACAAGATTGATGGGATTGTGAGAGAGGAAGGATTGTGCACACATTTGATGGGATTGTGAGAGAGGAAGGATTGTGCGCACGTTTGATGGGATTGTGAGAGAGGAAAGATTGTGCACGCTTTTGATGGGATTGTGAGAGAGGAAGGATTGTGCACACATTTGATGGGATTGTGAGAGAGGAAGGATTGTGCATAAGTTTGATGGGATTGTGAGAGAGGAAGGATTGTGCAAACTTTTGATGGGATTGTGAGAGAGGAAGGATTGTGCACACATTTGATGGGATTGTGATAGAGGAAGGATTGTGCACACTTTTGATGGGATTGTGAGAGAGGAAGGATTGTGCACACGTTTGATGGGATTGTGAGAGAGGAAAGATTGTGCATAAGTTTGATGGGATTGTGAGAGAGGAAGGATTGTGCACACGTTTGATGGGATTGTGAGAGAGGAAGGATTGTGCACACGTTTGATGGGATTGTGAGAGAGGACGGATTGTGCACATGTTTGATGGGATTGTGAGAGAGGAAGGATTGTGCAGAAGTTTGATGGGATTGTGAGAGAGGAAGGATTGTGCACGCTTTTGATGGGATTGTGAGAGAGGAAGGATTGTGCACACATTTGATGGGATTGTGAGAGAGGAAGGATTGTGCATAAGTTTGATGGGATTGTGAGAGAGGAAGGATTGTGCACACGTTTGATGGGATTGTGAGAGAGGAAGGATTGTGCACACATTTGATGGGATTGCGAGAGAGGAAGGATTGTGCACACATTTGATGGGATTGTGAGAGAGGAAAGATTGTGCACACTTTTGATGGGATTGTGAGAGAGGAAGGATTGTGCACACATTTGATGGGATTGTGAGAGAGGAAGGATTGTGCATAAGTTTGATGGGATTGTGAGAGAGGAAGGATTGTGCACGCTTTTGATGGGATTGTGAGAGAGGAAGGATTGTGCACGCTTTTGATGGGATTGTGAGAGAGGAAGGATTGTGCACACATTTGATGGGATTGTGAGAGAGGAAGGATTGTGCATAAGTTTGATGGGATTGTGAGAGAGGAAGGATTGTGCACACATTTGATGGGATTGTGAGAGAGGAAGGATTGTGCACACTTTTGATGGGATTGTGAGAGAGGAAGGATTGTGCACACTTTTGATGGGATTGTGAGAGAGGAAGGATTGTGCACAAGTTTGATGGGATTGTGAGAGAGGAAGGATTGTGCACGCTTTTGATGGGATTGTGAGAGAGGAAGGATTGTGCACACATTTGATGGTATTGTGAGAGAGGAAGGATTGTGCACATGTTTGATGGGATTGTGAGAGAGGAAGGATTGTGCAGATGTTTGATGGGATTGTGAGAGAGGAAGGATTGTGCACGCTTTTGATGGGATTGTGAGAGAGGAAGGATTGTGCACACATTTGATGGGATTGTGAGAGAGGAAGGATTGTGCATAAGTTTGATGGGATTGTGAGAGAGGAAGGATTGTGCATAAGTTTGATGGGATTGTGAGAGAGGAAGGATTGTGCACACATTTGATGGGATTGTGAGAGAGGAAGGATTGTGCACACTTTTGATGGGATTGTGAGAGAGGAAGGATTGTGCACACTTTTGATGGGATTGTGCATAAGTTTGATGGGATTGTGAGAGAGGAAGGATTGTGCACACTTTTGATGGGATTGTGAGAGAGGAAGGATTGTGCACACATTTGATGGGATTGTGAGAGAGGAAGGATTGTGCACACATTTGATGGGATTGTGCATAAGTTTGATGGGATTGTGAGAGAGGAAGGATTGTGCACACATTTGATGGGATTGTGCATAAGTTTGATGGGATTGTGAGAGAGGAAGGATTGTGCACACATTTGATGGGATTGTGAGAGAGGAAGGATTGTGCACACTTTTGATGGGATTGTGAGAGAGGAAGGATTGTGCACGCTTTTGATGGGATTGTGAGAGAGGAAGGATTGTGCACACATTTGATGGGATTGTGAGAGAGGAAGGATTGTGCACGCTTTTGATGGGATTGTGAGAGAGGAAGGATTGTGCACACATTTGATGGGATTGTGCACGCTTTTGATGGGATTGTGAGAGAGGAAGGATTGTACACACTTGATGGGATTGTGAGAGAGGAAGGATTGTGCACACTTTTGATGGGATTGTGAGAGAGGAAGGATTGTGCATAAGTTTGATGGGATTGTGAGAGAGGAAGGATTGTGCACACTTTTGATGGGATTGTGAGAGAGGAAAGATTGTGCAGAAGTTTGATGGGATTGTGAGATAGGAAGGATTGTGCACGCTTTTGATGGGATTGTGAGAGGAAGGATTGTGCACACATTTGATGGGATTGTGAGAGAGGAAGGATTGTGCACACATTTGATGGGATTGTGAGAGAGGAAGGATTGTGCAGAAGTTTGATGGGATTGTGAGAGAGGAAGGATTGTGCACACATTTGATGGGATTGTGAGAGAGGAAGGATTGTGCACACGTTTGATTGGATTGTGAGAGATGAAGGATTGTGCACGCTTTTGATGGGATTGTGAGAGAGCAAGGATTGTGCACACATTTGATGGGATTGTGAGAGAGGAAGGATTGTGCAGATGTTTGATGGGATTGTGAGAGAGGAAGAATTGTGCACGCTTTTGATGGGAATTTTGAGAGAGGAAGGATTGTGCACACATTTGATGGGATTGTGAGAAGGGAAGGATTGTGCACACGTTTGATGGGATTGTGAGAGAGGAAGAATTGTGCACGCTTTTGATGGGAATTTTGAGAGAGGAAGGATTGTGCACACATTTGATGGGATTGTGAGAGAGGAAGGATTGTGCACATGTTTGATGGGATTGTGAGAAGGGAAGGATTGTGCACACATTTGATGGGATTGTGAGAGAGGAAGGATTGTGCACGCTTTTGATGGGATTGTGAGAGAGGAAGGATTGTGCACACATTTGATGGGATTGTGAGAGAGGAAGGATTGTGCACACGTTTGATGGGATTGTGAGAGAGGAAGGATTGTGCACACTTTTGATGGGATTGTGAGAGAGGAAGGATTGTGCACGCTTTTGATGGGAATTTTGAGAGAGGAAGGATTGTGCACACATTTGATGGGATTGTGAGAGAGGAAGGATTGTGCACGCTTTTGATGGGATTGTGAGAGAGGAAGGATTGTGCACACATTTGATGGGATTGTGAGAGAGGAAGGATTGTGCACACGTTTGATGGGATTGTGAGAGAGGAAGGATTGTGCACACTTTTGATGGGATTGTGAGAGAGGAAGGATTGTGCACACTTGATGGGATTGTGAGAGAGGAAGGATTGTGCACACTTTTGATGGGATTGTGAGAGAGGAAGGATTGTGCACGCTTTTGATGGGATTGTGAGAGAGGAAGGATTGTGCACACTTTTGATGGGATTGTGAGAGAGGAAAGATTGTGCACATGTTTGATGGGATTGTGAGAGAGGAAGAATTGTGCACACGTTTGATGGGATTGTGAGAGAGGAAGGATTGTGCACGCTTTTGATGGGATTGTGAGAGAGGAAGGATTGTGCACACTTTTGATGGGATTGTGAGAGAGGAAGGATTGTGCACATGTTTGATGGGATTGTGAGAGAGGAAGGATTGTGCACACGTTTGATGGGATTGTGAGAGAGGAAGGATTGTGCACACTTTTGATGGGATTGTGAGAGAGGAAGGATTGTGCACACTTGATGGGATTGTGAGAGAGGAAGGATTGTGCACACTTTTGATGGGATTGTGAGAGAGGAAGGATTGTGCACACATTTGATGGGATTGTGAGAGAGGAAGGATTGTGCACACGTTTGATGGGATTGTGAGAGAGGAAGGATTGTGCACACTTTTGATGGGATTGTGAGAGAGGAAGGATTGTGCACACTTGATGGGATTGTGAGAGAGGAAGGATTGTGCACACTTTTGATGGGATTGTGAGAGAGGAAGGATTGTGCACGCTTTTGATGGGATTGTGAGAGAGGAAGGATTGTGCACATGTTTGATGGGATTGTGAGAGAGGAAGGATTGTACACGCTTTTGATGGGATTGTGAGAGAGGAAGGATTGTGCACACATTTGATGGGATTGTGAGAGAGGAAGGATTGTGCACACATTTGATGGGATTGTGAGAGAGGAAGGATTGTGCACGCTTTTGATGGGATTGTGAGAGAGGAAGGATTGTGCACACATTTGATGGGATTGTGAGAGAGGAAGGATTGTGCACACATTTGATGGGATTGTGAGAGAGGAAGGATTGTGCACACATTTGATGGGATTGTGAGAGAGGAAGGATTGTGCACGCTTTTGATGGGATTGTGAGAGAGGAAGGATTGTGCACACATTTGATGGGATTGTGAGAGAGGAAGGATTGTGCACACATTTGATGGGATTGTGAGAGAGGAAGGATTGTGCACGCTTTTGATGGGATTGTGAGAGAGGAAGGATTGTGCACACATTTGATGGGATTGTGAGAGAGGAAGGATTGTGCACGCTTTTGATGGGATTGTGAGAGAGGAAGGATTGTGCACACATTTGATGGGATTGCGAGAGAGGAAGGATTGTGCACGCTTTTGATGGGATTGTGAGAGGGGAAGGTTTGTGCAGATGTTTGATGGGATTGTGAGAGAGGAAGGATTGTGCACGCTTTTGATGGGATTGTGAGAGAGGAAGGATTGTGCACACATTTGATGGGATTGTGAGAGAGGAAGGATTGTGCACACATTTGATGGGATTGTGAGAGAGGAAGGATTGTGCACGCTTTTGATGGGATTGTGAGAGAGGAAGGATTGTGCACACATTTGATGGGATTGCGAGAGAGGAAGGATTGTGCACGCTTTTGATGGGATTGTGAGAGGGGAAGGTTTGTGCACACGTTTGATGGGATTGTGAGAGAGGAAGGTTTGTGCACGCTTTTGATGGGATTGTGAGAGAGGAAGGATTGTGCACACATTTGATGGGATTGTGAGAGAGGAAGGATTGTGCACACCTTTGATGGGATTGTCTTTTGCTGAATTCTGTTGTCCCTCAAATGGAAGAGAGACTGAAAGTTCCAATGCTTTCGCTGATTGACAGGCCAACTGACCAATGTATTAGCTGTAAACCTGATCTCTGGCAGCAGGAGTGGACTTTATGTCAGCGCTTTGGTTCTGACTGTATACTGTACCTGGATATGGTACTTGGTATTTATAATTCACACAGTACATGTAATCGCTATCACAGGGCAAAGTTCAAAGGTGAATCTGTGACCGATTACATAATGTATTTGATGCATTGACAGTAAATTTGACGAATATGAGATCAGTGTGTCGGAAAAAAATAATAATTTTGCCATGGACTATAATGGGCTTTATGATAACTTCTATTTCTTGATATCATCCATGAGATATTTGTCCTTCTGTGAGACAGACATTTAAATTCTGCTGCTATGAAATGGCACTACAGTATGGTATATATTTCTGGTGTGTTTTCTGGTTTGTGTTCCCAACTTTGCCCCTCCCCCTTCCCAGCAGACCATTTCGAGCTGAGCGTTCAATGAATGAACTGAAAGTATCCATTGTAGCATTGGGGAAGGGGTGGGGGAGGGTAGGAAGCTAATTTGGCACAGGGGGAAGAGACACACATAATTCGATATATCTCCATCCCTTCTTGTTAACAGGAATTCTTAACAGTCCATTTGACATTATTGGGAGATCTGTGAAGGCTCAGTCTTCAGAAACTAAATGGTTTGTCACGATGGTTTGTGATAGATTGAACCTTAATTTTCTGTGGCGAATAATTTGAGGCATTGTGGGTTTACAGTAATGCATTCATACCTCGCATAACACTGTTTGGTCTTATGTTCTTATGTTCTGCAACATGTGAAGAATTCACTGGTTAAAGTGAGACAATTGCTTAACCAGGGAATTCTTATTGAGATTTGTAGGAATAATGGATTGGGATTTAGTTTTATTTTTTAGGATTTTTATTGTGTGACTCTTGAGGCTTCCTATGTTAACCAAAAGCCATAAGAACATAAGAACATAAGAAATTGGAGCAGGAGTAGGCCAATCGGCCCCTCGAGCCTGCTCCGCCATTCAATAAGATCATGGCTGATCTGATCCCAACCACAAATCTAAAGAACACAAGAAGTCGGAGCAGGACCCGGCCACATAGCCCCTGGGCCCTCTCCGCCACCCACAGGGCATTGACCGATCCGAACTCAGCTTCATGTCCAATTTCCTGCCCGCTCCCCATAACCCCTAATTCCCTTTACTTCTAGGAAACTGTCTATTTCTGTTTTAAATTTATCTAATGATGTAGCTTCCACAGCTTCCTGGGGCAGCAAATTCCACAGACCTACCACCCTCTGAGTGAAGAAGTTTCTCCTCATCTCAGTTTTGAAAGAGCAGCCCCTTATTCTAAGATTATGCCCCCTAGTTCTAGTTTCACCCATCTTTGGGAACATCCTTACAGCATCCACCCGATCAAGACCCTTCACAATCTTATATGTTTCAATAAGATCGCCTCTCATTCTTCTGAACTCCAATGAGTAGAGTCCCAATCTACTCAACCTCTCCTCATATGTCCGCCCCCTCATCCCCGGGATTAACCGAGTGAACCTTCTTTGTACTGCCTCGAGAGCAAGTATGTCTTTTCTTAAGTATGGAGACCAAAACTGTATGCAGTATTCCAGGTGCGGTCTCACCAATACCTTATATAACTGCAGCAATACCTCCTTGTTTTTATATTCTATCCCCCTAGCAATAAAAGCCAACATTCCGTTGGCTTTCTTGATCACCTGCTGCACCTGCATACCAACTTTTTGATTTTCTTGCACTAGGACCCCCAGATCCCTTTGTACTGCAGTACTTTCCAGTCTCTCGCCATTAAGAAAATAACTTGCTCTCTGATTTTTCCTGCCAAAGTGCATAACCTCACATTTTCCAATATTATATTGCATCTGCCAAATCTCCGCCCACTCACCCAGCCTGTCTATATCCCCTTGCAGGTTTTTTATGTCCTCCTCACTCTCTACTTTCCCTCCCATCTTTGTATCATCTGCAAATTTTGATATGTTGCACTCGGTCCCCTCCTCCAAATCGTTAATATAGATTGTAAAGAGTTGGGGACCCAGCACCGACCCCTGTGGAACACCACTGGTTACTGGTTGCCAGTCCGAAAATGAACCATTTATCCCAACTCTCTGCTTCCTGTTCGATAACCAATCCTCCACCCATGCCAGAATATTACCCCCAATCCCGTGATTTTTTATCTTAAGTAATAATCTTTTATGTGGCACCTTGTCGAATGCCTTCTGGAAGTCTAAATACACTATGTCCACTGGTTCCCCTTTATCCACCCTATACGTTATATCCTCGAAGAACTCAAGCAAATTTGTCAGACATGACTTCCCCTTCATAAAGCCATGCTGACTTTGTCCTATTAAATTATGCTTATCTAAATGTTCCGTTACTGTCTCCTTAATAATAGACTCCAAAATTTTACCCACCACAGATGTTAAGCTAACTGGCCTATAATTTCCAGCCTTCTGCCTACTACCCTTTTTAAATAACGGTGTTACATTAGCAGTTTTCCAATCTGCCGGGACCTCTCCTGAGTCCAGGGAATTTTGGAAAACTATCACCAAAGCATCCACAATCCCTACTGCCACTTCCCTCAAGACCCTAGGATGGAAGCCATCAGGTCCAGGGGATTTATCCGCCTTGAGTCCCATTATTTTACTGAGTACCATCTCCTGAGTGATTTTAATCGTATTTAGCTCCTCCCCCCCCGAGAGTCCCCTGTTTGTCCAGTGTTGGGATATTCTTAGTGTCCTCTACTGTAAAGACTGAAACAAAATATTTGTTCAGCATTTTTGCCATCTCCATGTTTCCCACCATTAATTTCCCGGTCTCATCCTCTAAGGGACCTATGTTTGCCTTAGCCACCCTTTTTCTTTTTATATAACTATAGAAACTCTTGCTATCTGTTTTTATATTTTTTGCTAATTTCTTTTCATAATCTAACTTCCCTTTCTTAATCAATCCTTTCGTTACTTTTTGCTGTCTTTTGAAGAATTCCCAATCTTCTATCCTCCCACTAAGTTTGGCTACCTTATATGTCCTTGTTTTTAGTCGGATACTATCCTTGATTTCTTTACTTAGCCACGGATGGCTGTCATTTCTTTTACACCCTTTTTTCCTCAGTGGAATATATTTATTTTGAAAGTTGTAAAATAACTCCCTAAATGAACACCACTGCTCATGTACCATCTTACCCTTTAATCTATTTTCCCAGTCCACTTTAATCAATTCCGCTCTCATACCATCATAGTCTCCTTTATTCAAGCTCAGTACGCTTGTTTGAGAATCAACCTTCTCACCCTCTAATTGGATATGGAATTCAACCATGTTGTGGTCGCTCGTTCCAAGGGGATCCTTAACTAGGACATTATTAATTAATCCTGACTCATTACACAGGACCAGGTCCAAGGTTGCCTGCCCCCTTGTAGGATCAGTTACATACTGCTCAAGAAATCCATCCCTGATGCATTCAATGAACTCGTCCTCAAGGCTGCTCTGCCCAATTTGATTTGTCCAGTTAATATGATAATTAAAATCCCCCATAATTATGGCTGTTCCCTTATTACATGCCCCGACTATCTCCTGATTAATACTTCTTCCAGCAGAGTTGCAACTATTAGGAGGCCTATATACTACGCCCACTAATGTTTTTTTCCCCTTATTATTCCTTATCTCCACCCAAACTGTTTCATTATCTTGATGCTTTGTCCCAATATCATTTCTCTGTGTTACAGTGATTCCTTCCTTTATTAACATAGCCACCCCACCTCCCCTTCCTTCCTGCCTGTCCTTCCTGATTGTTAAATACCCTGGCATATTTAATTCCCAGTCGTTGTCACCCTGCAGCCATGTTTCTGTAATGGCCACAAGATCATACCCATACGTAGTTATTTGTGCCGTTAACTCGTCCATTTTATTACGAATGCTACGTGCATTCAGATAAAGAACTTTCAAATCTGTTTTGTGACGCTTAGTTCCTGCTTTTTCCTTTTTTAACACTTTACCTATTACTCCATACCTTCTGTCCCTTCCTGTTACGCTTTCCTCTCTCTCCCTGCTCAGGTTCCCAACCCCCTGCCACTTTAGTTTAAACCCTCCCCAACAGCACTAGCAAACACTCCTCCTAGGACAGCGGTCCCGGCCCTGCCCAGGTGCAGACCATCCGGTTTGTACCGGTTTGTAATTCTATTACAAGAGACCATTTAATCCTTGGCTCACTTAAAGATATTGAGAACTGAACAAGGCACAGTTGTGTGTGCACATAGGAATAACTGGACAAAAAAAGACCACCTAGTTCGCCTTCTACCATCCTTGTACAATGATAATGGAGTTACTGACTAATCATAACAATCAATCTCTCTCAATTAGTCTCCAACAGACCCAGACGTGAGGTGAGGAAATCCCCCAGTGGTGGAGAGCTTTGGGATCCATAGGTCCAAAGTCACCTTTTTCCTCTTAAGCATGTTACACTCACCACGTGTCGTCTCAAATTACTCATATACTGTATCCCAAAATGTTTTCTGAAAGAAACCTATCTAATTTGCATTTGAATGCGCATTAGTGTGCAACTAATGATTTTTTTTATTCAGTCATAGGATTGGGTGTTGCTGGCAAAGCCAGCATTTATTGCCCATCCCTAATTTCCCTTGAGAAGGTGGTGGTGAGCCGCCGCCTTGAACCGCTGCAGTCCGTGCGGTGAAGGTTCTCACACAGTGCTGTTAGGTGGGGAGTTCCAGGATTTTGACCCAACGACGATGAATATGTCTACATAGTCAAGGATAATACAACATAATCACCAACCGGGCAATAACTTGGTTTCAGAATTGCAGCAAGACATTACTTGTGTTCAATTCAAACTGCGTAACTCAGCTGTAGATTCCAGCATCACAAAGTTAGCTGCGGTTAACTTAACGTGGCATATTCAACTTTGAGAATGACCGTCTATGCTTGCCAAAGTTATCTCCTCTTAGTTTATACTGAGAAGGAGCAGGCAGCAAGCCTGCAACTTGGCGGTGGGGTTATTTAAAAGTACTGGAGGAGTTCTTCAGTGACCTGCCCTTCCCAGTGAGAGTGTCGTGAAATGAAAACATTGGTTGAAGGTAGGACTCTCACACTCTTGTCCCAAATCTCTGACCCCTTCAGTTTCCCCTTATCTCTTCGATCTGGTAGAAGGATCTAGCAGGAGGGTGGGTAAGCAGAGGACAGCGATTTAAGATAATTGGCAGAAAAAAAAGCCTCGAACTTTTTAAAAATCAATTTCTTCTGTCAGTGGTGTTGGAAAGATCAGTTTACTTTGAATATACCAACATACGAAATTGACTGGCAGGAAAAGACCAGCTGGTCCATCAAGCCTGCCCCACACACCATGATGGTCGCACCATCATGACTAAACACATCTTCCTCCACCCCCCCTCAGCCCTTCCCCACCTCCTCTCCTGACCCCCCAGCAGCCATGTAATCTCCTGGGAGAGGCAAAAACCCAGGGCTAATAAGGGAAACAAATACTCTGGAAAATCTCTCTCCGACCCCCTCAGGCGATCGAAATCAAACCAGGAGATCACATAGATCAAGTGTTATCTGTAAAGACATGTCCTGTCTATATTTTTAACATTGATTTTGTGTCCATACGCCATTGGCAGGGGTTGCATTGAATAATATTTGGGCCGATGTGCAGGTATTCTTGTCTGTGTTCCTGAGAGTTATGTTGGGGAACGACAGGGGCTTGGTAACAGAGTGTATGTCAGTAAGTGGCTGCTTTGGCTGAAAGCAGCAGCTGTTTTGCTCGTGCTGAGCAGAGAGCTCCAAGTGGGTGATGACATGGTTATTGTCACTGGCCAACCGTTCCGACTATGTAGAGAATGGAACTCTCCTCAGTGAACGGGAAGAATCCTTTTAGTCTTGTGTCCTCTGGTACTGTGATAATGGAGTAGTGGAGAGGAAAAAGATGTAATAAATATTTCCACGTGACCCCTCTCCGACCTGCACCACTGATTGTTCCACAGCTGAGCCTGTGAACAGACAGCCTTCTACCTGCATCTGACGGTGACGTTCTTTAACAGTCAGTCGGGGTCTGAATTATCCGATTGACTTGGGTCCTGATCTCCCCCTGACAGCACAGCTAAGATTATTATATGTCCCTGGTGTCCTGGCAGGGACATATAATAATCCCTCATCCAACAACTTAAGAAAAACAGATTATCTTGTCATTATCTCATTGCTGTTTATGGGATCTTGCTGTGCTCAAATTGGCTGCCATGTTTCCTACATTACAACAGTGAATACACTTCAATTTTTAAAAAAAAGTACTTCATTGGCTGTAAGGCACTTTGGGACGTCCTGAGGTCATAACGGTGCTATATAAATGCAAATCTTTCTTTTATGGGTTTATGCTAGACTTGCATTTGAAGTTTATTTGCCCAGTCCCGCAATTCTTAACCCATAGTTTGAAGCCTATCAGTTGGTTCTGAAGAGGACATTTGGGTCACAAAGTCTTTGTTTGCAAATTGCCCATGGTTCCACATACAGCAGTGGTCCATTGGCAAAGAAACCTCCCCAATTTTCTTTGTGTGGAAAGCAAATTCTTTTCAAATTACCTAAAACATTTTTAAATCGTGAAAGGTTGTAGACCAAACTTTGTTTCCATTCATGGGGAAGACACCATTGGAACATGGCATTAATCTGCCAAGCACACTTGAGAAGAAGGTTGATAACCAATGGGCTTAACCTTTCCGAATTAATTGACTATTCTGTGCACAAGACTTTGGTGAGACCTCACCTGGAGTACTGTGCACTGTTTTGGTCTCCTTATCTAAGGAAGGGTATACTTGCCTTACAAGTGGTGTAGCAAAGGTTCACTAGATTAATTCCTGGGATGAGAGGGTTGTCCTATGAGGCGAGGTTGAGTAGAATGGGCCTATACTCTCTGGAGTTTAGAAGAACGAGAGGTGATCTCATTGAAACATATAAGATTATGAGGGGGCTTGACAGTGTAGATGCTGAGAGGTTGTTTCCCAAGGCTGGAGAGTCTAGAACTAGGGGGCATAGTCTCCGGATAAGGGGTCGGCCATTTAAGACTGAGATGAGAATTTCTTCACTCAGTGGTGTGAATCTTTGGAATTCTGTACCCTAGAGGGCCGTGGATGCTGAGTCATTGAGTATATTCAAGACTGAGATAGATAGATTTTTGGACTCTAGGGGAATTGAGGGATATGGGGATTGGGCGGGAAAGTGGAGTTGAGGTCGAAGATCAGCCATGATCGTATTGAACGGCGGAGCAGGCTTAAGGGGCCATGAGGCCTACTCCTGCTCCTATTTCTTATGTTCTTATGTTCAGAGTGGCTATGCTAAGCATTCATTAATAACTTAAGATAAGGCCTGTATGTAGACCAGCAGAATCTGTAGCAATTTGAGGGCAAAAGAAACTCATTTACCCCCCCCCCCCACAAACCTCCCCACTACCTTTTGATATATGTGGATAGAGATGGAATTCCTTACAAAGAACAGTGGTGATGAACAACCTTTCAAGTGGGCATGGTTTTTTTTGACCTGTTATAGGTCAATGTAGCTATAATTAGAGTAACAAATGTAATGTTGCTTTCATTCAGTAACTTGTATGCTACAAATGCATTTTGCAAAGGGTACCATCAAACCTCACGTTACTACTTAGGCAAGGGATGGTCCCTGTATAACACACATCGTTACGTTCTTAATTTCAACACTGAGTTTGCCAAACTCCGACCCATGTTTCAAGATCCCTTTTGAGGTCCTGACTGTGAATGCTACACGTCAAAATAGAGTTAATGTATGTGAATGAACTAATAATGTTAGATTCTGGTTTAATATTGACACTAACTGCTCTGTGCCATATTTGTTTAATCTAGTAGTTCCCGAACCGTGGGTTGTAACCCAAATGTATGTCACTTGTCTTGGGCTAGACTGGGGCTGGCATTGGCCCACTGAGGCCAAGGGTTACTTGGTCATTAAAGAAGTCTCAACGCACTTGAAAGAAAGAAATAATAAAAAAAAAATCATTCTGGGGATATGGGCGTCGCAGGCAAGGCCAGCATTTATTGCCCATCCCCAGTTGCCTTTTGACAAGGTGGTGGTGAGCTGCCTTCTTCAGCTGCTGCAGTCCATGTGGTGAAGGTGCTCCCACAATGCTGTTAGGTCAGGAGTTTGACCCAGCGACGGTGAAAGGACGGTGAACTGCTTTGACCTAGATGGGGTGTCGCACTTCTTGACCACTGCTGAAGTTACTAGATCATCCTTTGTGAAGAGTTCGAACTCACCTGGCTGGACACTGTTTGCTGTATTTCAATTGTCTCTTCCTCTTTGCAGGTACGGAAACATGTGAATGACCTGTATGAAGATTTACGAGATGGACACAACTTGATTTCTCTCCTGGAAGCTCTTTCAGGGGACACTCTGGTGAGTCCAGTTCTACATCAACGTGTTAATGTTTTGATCCCCGATGGTTCACCAAGATCTTCACCCCAAATTCGTTCTGCACTCTCCTGTGTTTAATTTTCTTCTTTATACCTAAAAGATGCTGGATGCTCAGTTTTGTAAGTTATGATTTTAAAATCTTTCTTAATGCACTGAAGTCCTCTATCTGATTTTTAAATTTTATTCTTAAGGGAATGTTTAAGGTTTCTGCTACTAAATCACCTCCATACATGCGGAAAGTAAACATTTTTTTAGGCACATTTGAAGGGGGTAGGGATAGATACAAGTATTTTGTACAGTTCGGTCACAGTCTTAGAAATGGGGGCTTGGACATTGTTTTATTCATTCTTGGGATGTGGGCGTCGCTGCCTAGGCTGGTGTCTATTGCCCGTCCCTGGTTGCCCATTGAGAAGGTGGTGGTGAGCCGCCGCCTTGAACCGCTGCGGCCCGTGTGGTGAAGGTTCTCCCACTGTGCGGTTAGGGAGAGAATTCCAGGATTTTGGCCCAGCGACGATGGAGGAACGGGCGCCATACGTCCAAGTCGGGACGGTGTGTGACTTGGAGGGGAATCTTGGGAGGTGATGGTGTTCCCATGTGCCTGCTGCCCTCGTCCTTTGTTGAAGTACAAGAACGCCGAGTGGTTGTTCGGTCTCTTTTATGTGTGCATTACTTCCTTTTTTCTTTTAGTTTGCTTTTCTCTGTTTTATGTTTGCCTCGTGTTTTCATTTCGTACAACTTTTTTTCCCCCCTTCACTTCTTCTCGGCCTGTCCTGTGCCTTTTGTCCTTCTTTCCTGTACCTCCTGTATGGTTCGATAGCCAAGGGAGCGAGACATACTGAAGACATTACGGTTGGTGAGTGCAGTGGAAGCATGCGCGTGTGACCAGCATGAAGAAGGTGATGGTGATAAGGGGGTAGGTTGCCCCCAGTAACTCTACTAACGATTCTTGTACTGGTTGGCAAAGAGCTTGTGTAACAAAAACAGAACTAAAAGGTATTCTGGTAACGCGCTAATTTTCTGGTAGGCGGTAGAGGGCCACCCGTTACCACAGGTGCCAAAGTTAGCGCCATCTAGCGTGATACCAACTGGGAGTGGTGGCATGCTTAAATGGACTCCCTTCATAATTCACTTCTGGTTTGACCACAAACTGTCAATGAGCAAAAATGTGCGTTTTTTTGGAAAAAAGAATATTTCAAAGCCAGATTTTCTGTGGGAAAAATACGTAACTATTATTTCCTTTCCTGTTTCTCAACTTGATTCATAATGGTTGAAATCTGCCTTATTTTTCCATTCCCTGTGCACGTTTCTGAGGTACAGTCTATGGAGAAAAGACATTGGCCAGGGTTTAGAGTACATCCACATCAGTGTCAAATTAGGTTGTCAAAAAGAGAAGGTAAAGAATGGGGGGAAAATCCACTGGGAATTTACAGCGGAATGTGCGTATTAGTCATCGAGGCAGCTGCTTGCATCAAATTTTATTGGTGGTGCTCAAATCAGAATTTAATTTTTGTAGCGTGGGCTGAAGACGTTAATCTGGGTGCTTGGCGATCAAATTTCCCACGGGAGTTCTCCGGATCTCCCACCGTGCCTTTTGGCAGATCAGTCGCAACCCTGGAAAAATAGCAGGAGAATCCCTCACTGATAGCCTACCGCTTGATCTCAACAGGTAGGGGTTCCACGATTGGTCTCCGGTGTCAGGGGACAGGCTCCAGTTGGGACCCATCGTCCGAACTTGCACATCCACAGAGTTGGTTCCCATCAGCACCTTTTGTAACGGATGTTCCTCGCTTACACTATTGGGGTGGAATTTGATTTTATATCCATAATAGTAAAAATGTGCTTACTCACAATTGCTGACACTTTTTTTGCTGTCGGCATCAGGTTTGCCAACTCTCCAGGATTACCCTGGAGTCTCCATGGATTCACGATTAATCTCCTGGACATGGCCACGAGCAAACACCCAGGAGTCAAATCAGAGGGACATTTAAAAAAAAAATTATCTTTGTTGTTTTTCATTTTCTTTGAACGCTTTTGTTTATTATTTATAACAATTTTGGAGATGGGGGAAGGCTATTTGATTGGGTGGGGCAGTTGGAGGCGAGAGGTCATGTGATGAAACCTCCAGCAATACATCCAACCAGAGTTGGCAATCCTAGTTGGCACCCACGTAACTTGCTATCCCAACTCCCCAGCCTCCAACCAGGCTAATTTTGGAGTGAGCTGCTGAAAAGGGAGTGAGTGGAGGCACGTTTCAGGTGGGATATCTCTGATCTGAAGAGCAGTACCTTGTCCCCACAGTACAAGTGGAATTGGGGCACTAAATCTCAATGTTTAATTGATTTGCTCAGGGCCTAATATTCCAATGGCTTCATTGGGATTTATCTTTTCCCGATCCCAATCTCTCCTTTCCCTCTCCCTCCCCCCCCCCCCCCCCCCCCACCCCCCACCCTAGCTACCCAACCATTGCTGCTCCTCCAACCAGGAAAGTCCATTATTTGAGTGATTTCCTTCCTAATGTTCTGGTTCAAATCACAAAGCAGGAAAGATCTGCTGGAAATAGTTCAAATGAATTCCATGTTCAGTCATGCTGGATGTTACTTGCTGGCAGTGGGCAGTAGCACAGTAAGATGCACATTGCGTTGGTGGTGTTGGAGCAGCAATAACAGCTTGCATTCATATTGCGCACTATTATTTTTTTTAAAAAGCCCAAGGTGCTTCACTAAGACGTAACGAAAATATGGACACCAAGCGAAGAGATAAGAAGAGGGTTGATCACCGAAGTGAGTTTGAAGGAGGAGAGGGAAGTGAAATAGATGGGAAGGGTTTAGGGATAGAATTCCACAGCATAGGGGCTAGGTGGCTAAAGACTTGGCTGCCAATCGGACGGGGTTGTATAAGAGGCTTGAGTCAGAGGAATAGGGTGTTCCTGGGTGGGACTGCGCTCACCTGGTTCCATTCTTATCTATCCAGTTGCAGCAAGAGAATGTCCTGCAATGGCTTCTCTTCCCACTTCCCCACCGTTACCTCTGGAGTCCCCCCAAGGATCTATCCTTGGCTCCCTCCTATTTCTCATCTACATGCTACCCTTGGCGACATCATCTGAAAACACAACATCAGGTTCCACATGTACGCTGACGACACCCAGCTCTGCCTCACCACCACCCCCCTCGACCCCTCCACTGTCTCTGATTTGTCAGGCTGCTTGTCCCACATCCAATATTGCATGAGTAAAAATTTCCTCCACCTAAATATTGGGATGACCGAAGCCATTGTCTTCAGTCCCCGCCACAATCTCCATGCCCTTGCCACCGATTCCAGCCCTCTCCCTCGTCGCTGTCTGAGGCTGAACCAGACTGTTCACATCTTGGCGTCCCATTTGACCCTAAGATGAGCTTCCGACCACTTATCCTCCCCGTCACCAAGACCGCCTCCTTCCACCTCCGTAACATCGCCTGTCTCTGCTCCTGCCTCAGCTCATCTGCTGCTGAAACCCTCATCCATGCTTTTGTTACCTCTAGACCAAACTATTCTAATGCTTTCCTGGCCAATCTCCCATCTTCCACCCTCCATAAACTTAAGTTCATCCAAAACCCTGCTGCCTCTATCCTAACTTGCATCTAGTCCCATTCACCCATCATCCCTGTGCTCGCTGACCTACATGGGCTCCCAGTCCGACAACGCCTCGATTTTAAAATTCTCATCCTCGTGATCAAATCCCTCCATGGCCTCACCCCTCCCTAACTCTGTAACCTCCTCCAGCCCTACAACCTTCCGAGATCTCTGGGTCCCTCCAACTGTGGCCTTTTGTACACCCCCACTTCCTTCACCCCACCATTGGCAGCCGTGCCTTCAGCTGCCTAGGCCCTAAACTCTGGAATTCCCTCCCTAAACCTCTCTGCCTCTCCTCCTTTTAAGACACTCCTTGAAATCTACTCTTCGACCAAGCTTTTGGTCACCTGTCCTAATATTTCCTTACGTGGCTCGGTGCCAAATTTTGTCTGATAACGCTCCTGTAAAGCGCCTTGGGACGTTTTACTACGTCAAAGGTGCTAAATGAATGCAAGTTGTTGCCTAGTGATGCAGTTTATTTTCTTAAATGGCATGGTTTCTGTTTGTAAACATGCATAAAGTGGTCATCTTACGACTTCAGGGGGCTCCCCCTGAGATTGCAAAGTCGAAAAACGGCCCCTTCAGCTTCCCTCTTGCTGGACCAGTCTCAGGCAGATATTAAGAGCCTGCCCTCTCCAAATGGGTAGTGTAATGAAAATATTCTCGCTATGGCCTCACAGGGAAACACCTGCAGCTGACCATAATCACTCCTCACGAGCTATCAATTGTTTTTTTTTGACAGAATGTGTCCCCTGTTTAGTTCTAAACACACGACTTTTTTTGTACTCTGAAGAACTATTCTCAGAACACGCTAATAGTAAACGTTTTAAGGCAGAATTAGATCAATGTCCAAAGGCACAGAGGACCACATTATGTACAAAGCTACGGGATTTCTGCTACTGAGTTGCAGTTGTTCTCGAGAGTTCTGGTCAGACTTCTCTAACTAACTAAAATTTGAAGGAAACATTTGCGACTGCATATAGTGACACCACTATTCCCGGCCAGAATGGAGATGATTGGGTAATTCCCCCGTCAATCACCCCTGGAGCCTACACTGCTGTAAGTGACTGGGATTGATTCTACGCACGTAGTTTGTATTATGTAACTACCCTCCACTCACTGCATTTTGCTGGAGAAATCACCCTGCTTTTATCAGGAGAAGTTGCTTAGTTTCAATCACGAATTCTGTTTGCTGTAGTTCATCGAGACTCTTTTTAAATAGACTGTGTTGACTGTTTGCTGTAGTGCTCTGTTTAAATAGTAGTGCTCTGTTTGCTGAGTAAATAGACTTTTTTTGCTGAAAAATAGACTGTTTGCTGGGAGTCCTGCTGTAAGTCCCGCCCTGCCTCCAACTCATTGGCTAACACAGTGGTGTCGATAGACACTCTGAAAATTTGCAGGGCTAAGGGGAAAGACCAGGGGAGTGGGAATAATTAGATAGCTCTTTCAAAGCTCATTAGATTCCTCTTCATACAATCATATAGCACAGAAGGAGGCCATTTGGCCCATCGTGCCTGTGCCAGCTCTTTGATAGCGCTAGCACTTGTGGTTACTGCGCTCTCAGAATCTAAACTAAATTTTAAAAAAACCCACAGTGGCTCTTTAAAAGAAACTCCAATTAAAACCTCTTGGCGGAGGGGTAGGGGCAGGAGGGAGGGAGGGAGAGGAACGGAGCCTGTACCCAAATACATCACCCTGAAGGATTGACCTGATATGCTTTTCAGTCAGTGATGGTCTCTGTGATCTGAGAATGGAAATCATCTGTGGGCAAAAGCTGACCATTAAAATGGTCCTTTTGTTGTATATATAAAAAGAACAACTTTTGTTTGAATGAAGGTCAGGCTTAATTTTCTTTAATACATTTTTTTTTTAATACCCTTGACCGTTCCTTAACTGCACCTCTGCTGCTGAGAGAGGGGACAGATGACTACCCAACACCATCTGCCTTTGGCTTAGTTCTTTGGACAACCAACAGGAGGCATGTGATGGCCTTGACTGAAGACCCTTTTTTATTTTTAAAAATAAAAATGATTCCCCTGGCCTTCGCCCTCTTCCACTCGAGGAGATTTTCTACCTCCCTTTGGCACCTGTGCACCCAGGCGCCATCTGAGACCTGAGCCGTGGTGGTGGTGATGGGGGCAGACTTGTGCGTTCCCACTCTCCGGGGCTCTGCGTTGGTTCTGGGCCTCTGTGGCACTTCCTAAATGTGCTCACCCTTGTTTCTTAAAAAAGAATAATCGAGTTCAGACAAAACCGTCCATCTGGTGCTACATGGAACAATTTGGTGTACTTGCCTGTTTTATACACATTTCCCCTAAATTGAACAGATGCCCATGAAATCCTTCCCCACCCACAGGAATTAAATTAAATTTATCACAGAAAAATGTGTTGGACGTTCGACGGATACACTGGGATAATCCAAACTCTCTTCCTGTTGTTCTGGCCGTTGTAGCTGAGGGCGGGGAGGAGGCTTGACTTAATTAGCTCTTAGTAGGAATTTAATTGGACCGAGGGAAAATTTGGAGCTGTTCTCGGGATTGCTCTCCAATGCACCAACCTACCACGCTTTCTCCGATCGCATTTCTTCGATTGCAAACCAGAGTATGCGCATGCTGTGCAGTTGCAACAGTGCATGCAAAGCCTCACACAAGTCCAGTAAGTCTTAGAAAATTCACCACTTATATCAGAAGACTGCACTTTCAATCACCCATTTTGAGGAAAACTATTAACACAATGTTCTTGTTTTTTTTCCCCCCTCTGAACGCAGCCCCGCGAGAAAGGGCGCATGCGCTTTCATAGACTACAGAATGTACAGATTGCACTGGACTACTTGAAACGGCGCCAGGTGAGCTGCGTGTTTAATTTCCTCAAACAATTTTGAACAGGCTGGGGCTCTATTTCTCTAGAAAAGAGCAGGCTGAGGGGCGACCTGATAGAGGTCTTTAAGATTATGAAAGGGTTTCGATAGGGTAGACGTAGAAAAGATGTTTCCACTTGTGTGGGGGAGACCAAAACTAGGGGCCGTAAATATATGTCACTAAAATCCAATAAGGAATTCAGGAGAAACTTTTTTATTCAGTGGTGAGAATGTGGAACACTACTACAAGGAGTGGTTGAGGCGAATAGCGTTGATACATTTGAGGAGAAACTAGATAAACACATGAGGGAGAAAGGAATAGAAGGATATGTTGATAGGATTAGATGAAGTAAGGTGGGAGGAGGCTCGTGTGGAGCATAAACACCGGCATGGACCAGTTGGACCGAATGGCCTGTTTCTGTGCTGTGATTCTATGAAGTACGTAACTAGGTCATGGGGGGAGGAATCTGCCGATCCTAATTGCTATTCTGCAACCATTGTTCAAAGTAAATATGCATGGACATCAGTGGAGGACAGGTTTTGGATTGCAATCCTTGGCATTGGTCCCGACTGATTTCTCCTCCACCACCAAGACAGCATCGTCTATTGCTCCTGTAGAATGGGGGAAAGATACCCCAGGACACCATGGTGGTCAAACAACCCGCTGACACTCTGTCCGAGTGCGCACATGCGGAATGGTCACTTGGGTGAGGTACCGGAAGGCTGCAGCATCTGTTGACCTGAACCCAGCAGAGAAACGTGGCTTCAGGAGGGAGATGGTAAGAAAATTGGAGGAGGAGGAAGAAGGAAAGAGAATGGCTGGATGAAAACTTGTCCAATTTCTTTCGAACTTGCTGGCTCTATGTGTTTTAGCACGTGCGTTATACTGCCATTTTTGCCTCGTCATGCAAGTGGTAGTATAACTCCGATCAGTTGGTGACCTGACTCCCAATCACAGTGAACCCAACAGGTTTCAAACTCTCTCCATTAGGCTGTTCTCCCACCAGTTTAGATCCATACCTAGGACAGTAAACTCTCATCCCTTGTAAAACCACCCTTGTCTGTGCCCAGACAATTCTATGGGCTTACTGGATAAATTTACTGTTGAGTTATGCAATGGTAAAACTAACAAATGTACTCCTCTTTCTCATTGCTTAATAATATACATTCTGGGTAGCCAGTTGAACTAATCTTTACTTGTTTTTTCTTGAATAACAGGTCAAATTAGTGAACATAAGAAATGATGACATAACTGATGGGAATCCCAAACTAACATTGGGGCTGATCTGGACCATCATTTTGCACTTTCAGGTATAAATTTAATTTTTTTCTTAAATATGATTGTGTTGACTCGATTTGACTCCCAACATTAATGATTTTGTTTTGGGATTTGTATCTGTGCAGTGTATGTTTTATTATGGGACTGCTGTTGGAAAATTGCAGTTTAAAAAAAAATTGCTGCATCCTTGTTTTTCTTGTGTGTGTGTGTGTTGGGTTATGTTTCCCAATCGAGGTTTTTGGTACTGCACCAGCATAATGTTTGCGTTGCTGTGTTCTCGATTAGTATTTGAAGGATGTAGATTCTATAAAGCTGTTTTGGAGAAGAATGATTCTGGGACTTGAGGTTTCAAGTTATGAGGCAAGACTTAACCAAACCAAACTTACGGAGTGGGGGATCATCAAGGGGACATGATCCAGGTTTAAGACTGGAATAAGGTAGAGACAAGGAGGAGTGAGAGTGTGGAACCAGAGGATATGAGTATAAAATCAGTACACCTCAAGCAACGCAAGATGAGAAGGATTTCAGTTGAAATTGTGTGTCGATGAACATCTGGCCAAGAACAGATGATGATGATGAAAAGATACAGATCTTGATTTTTGTATGGAATATGATTGGTGTCGAGCTGCTCTGCCTATGGAAATATGATGCTAAGGAAGGTTGACCAAGGATGAATAATGTATGACGTAAGTTCAGGTAGATATCTTGGGAGATGGGAGATACTGCAATAGGAGACAATTGGGTTGATGCAGGGTGTGATGGTGGATTTTGGTTGGTCTATGGCAGGAGCGGGCTTGAGAGCTGAGTGGACTTTTTTTTCATTCTATGAAGCTGGAAATTGTGTTGGATATGTGCCTTGGTTCTATTCCGTTTTTAATGAAGTGGCTGGAGGCTGGAGAGAAAGCACGGGGGGGGGGGGTGGGGGGAGGGGAAGAAAAAACCATTGTGTGCACAATTTCTTTATTTACAAGGAAGATTTCCAACAAGATTTCTTGATTGAATTAAAAGTGCTGTGCAGCATGTTGGTCTTGGCGTTTATAGTACTGGCGCATTGACTTCTAAAGGTTGAACTGATTCTTCAGTCGTCATGTTAACACATTTTTGCAAGTGTTTTCAGTCATGAGGGCCAAGGTTACCAATAAACCAGTTTTTAACTTTTTGAGATGAGAACGCCCAGTTTTCTTGTGTTTTCCCCTAAATCCCTTTTGTGGAGTGTTTTCAGGCAACAATCTGTTTTGGGACCAGGGTCTTGTTGGGGTGTAGAATGGTGAAACAAGTCATCAGGATCTTGCTAAGCAAAATTTCCTAATTCTCCTTTTACGCAGCGAGTTGTTACGATCTGGAATGCACTGCCTGAAAGGGCGGTGGAAGCAGATTCAAAAGTAACTTTCAGAAGGGATTTGGATAAATACTTGAAAAGGAAAAATTTGCAGGGCTATGGGAAAAGAGCAGAGGGAGTGGAACTAATTGGATAGCTTTCAAAGACCAGGTACGATGGGCCGAATGGCTGTGCTGCAAGCTGCTATGATTCTAGAATTAATGATCACGTTAATTGCTAATTGGAAATACTGCAAATAAAATCGAAACTGTGGAACATCCTTCCTCTTATCACCATTATCTTTTCTACACGCTGTCTTTCCCCTGTGCCCCCACCCCCCAACCCTGTGCTCCAGTAATTAGAATTTAGCTTAAAAGAAAGAAAACTCACTAATTACATAGAATGGACAGCACAGAAACAGGCCATTCGGCCCAACAGGTGTTTGTGCTCCACACGAGCCTCCTCCTACCCTATCTTCATCTAACCCTATCAGCATATCCTTCTATTCCTTTCTCCCTCATGTGTTTATCTAGCTTCTCCTTAAATGCATCTATGCTATTTGCCTCAACTACTCAATGTGGTAGCGAGTTCTACATTCTCACCACTATTAGAATGGTTAAAAGAGCTGCATTGATTTGAAGTCACTGCAGATTCTCTCCAGCGTTTTGAAAATTCCCGGATCAGTGGTTTCGGACCTTTCTTTCAGTCTAATATAGTAAAATGCAGAATCTTTGCAGAATTGATGGGGATGTCACCTTTCCTGCCTTGTAGTTTAATGCTTGGAGGCCATTGTCACTTTTTTTGTGACACATTTTACCATGTTTCATCTTGAGAGGGGGGGGGGGGAGTTGTTGTTACGATCAATGCTATAAATTATTTTATTTAAAAAAGATAATCCAAAACCAAAATAATTTCCAAAACTGGTCCTGGACGTTCCAACAGAGCCCACTGTGTGCTTTTAAGCAGCAGTGGTCTTGAGTCAGAAGCTGGTTTACACTGGTCTACTTGTATGAGTTCATCATTAACATGACCACTTTCAGGCTTCGTTTGTCTTGGTATGTTGGATTTTTATTGGCAGTTAGCAGGTACTGCTGGCCTGGTTCCTTAATCAACAACCAGTTGATGCAAAAACTTAAAGACTTGCATTTATAAAGCACATTTCACGACCTCAAAGTCCCGAAGCACATTACGGCCAATGAAGTACTTTTGAAGTGTTGTAATGCAGGAAGTGTGGCAGTGGCAGCCAACTTGTGCACAGCAAGATCCCACAAGCGGCAGTGAGATAAATGACCACATCATCTGATTTAGTGGTGTTGATTGAGGGATAAATATTGGCCCAGGACACCGAGGAGAACTCCCCTGCTCTTCGAATAGTGCCATGAGAAGGCAGACGGGGCCTTGTTTTAATCTCGCTCACTCTCGCTCTCTGTTTCTCTGTGTCTGTCTGTCTGTCTCTCTCTGTGTCTGTCTGTCTGTCTCTCTCTGTGTGTGTGTGTTTCTTTCTTGCTTTCTTGCTTTCTTGCCCACCCACCCCCCTGAGCATCCAGTCTCTGCAGCCATTTGCTTGTAGACACAGGAGCCGGGAGCTGCAGTCACTCCTGTTGGTTCCTAGTGCCCATTGACACTTTCACAATTCTCACCACAACATGTCGGAGTACAGAACTCTCCAATGGTCCTGAGTATCCAGCTACTAACATGTGCACAGTTGAATCTAAACTTAACCTTGACCTACTATTATCCCCAGAAACTAATGACAGGTCATCGTTCCACTTACCAAGGACTGCTAGTAATAAGCAAAAGATCTGATGCCCTATAAACATCATATTGTACATTTGGAAAGGGCATGGCTGTCATATGTAAAAAGACATATTTGTCATCAGAGTATTAACTATAGTTGAATGACTCCTGTAACAACTAATATAGTTGGAAATGTTCCTTTCACTAGATTAGGAGGGAAGTAGTGCAGATGGGAGCAGGAAGTTGCAAAGGGACATTGACAGATTAAGTGGTAAATGGAGTTTAATGTGGGCAAGTGTGAGGTCATCCACTTGGGATCTAAGTAAGGTAAATTAGAGTATTTTTTAAATGGTGAGAAATTAGGAACTGAAAGATTTGGGAGTCCAAGTACACAATTCATGTAAAGCTACTAGACGGGTACAAAAAAATGCAGCACCAGTTCATATAAAAGTCAGGGATGTTTACCGACTGGCTGATTTGCTCTGAAGATACCAGGCACTTTAATATTAAAAAAAAGAGATGCTTAGCTGGAACGTGAACTTTGATCCGCAGGTAGTTTTCTGGAGAGACAAACCGTTTACTCGTACTTGCTCGTCGTGGCTGACTGCCCCTTTTGAGCCCAGACTCCCACATTTCCTGTCCCTCGGCATGCTCTTGGCCCGGGAAGGTCTGGACGCAGCTGATTTCCAAGCCCCCATGTAAACAGTGCGAATGGGGACTGGAGGCTGGAAAAGCAGTTTGTCCATAAGAAAAGTGGCCGGTTAGCAACCGTGCCGCTGATTGAGCTTGGTGTTAACGCAACTCTTCGTGACTTTCATAGGCAGACACTGGGGCTCCTTAGTTCAAAATTGATGCATAACGACAAGAGTAGGAAAACGCGATGGAAATAGTCGGAGGTCAGAGCAAAATGGAAGTGAAGGGGCTTATACACTGGCTTCCGGTCTAAGTTCTCATCCTTGTTTTCAAATTCCCTCCATGCCTCATCCCTCCCCATCTCTGTAATCTCCTCCTGCCCTACATCCATCCGAGATCTCTGCACTCCTCCAATTCTGGCTTCTTGCACATCCCCGATTTTCATCACTCCACCATTGTCAGCCGTGCCTTCAGTGGCCTAGGCCCTAAGCTCTGGAATTCACTTCCTAAACCTCTCCGCCTCTCTCTTCTCCTTTAAGGCGCTCCTTAAAATCTACCTTTTTGACCAAGCTTTTGGCCACCTGTCCTAACATCTCCTTATGTGACTTGGTGTCAAATTTTGTCTGATAATTGCTCCTGTGAAGCGCCCTGAGACGTTAAAGGTGCTATATAAATGCAAGTTGTTGTTGTAGTTGTGTGTGACCTTTTTTTCTATACACATTGAGAAATTAGCTCCACCCACTCTTAAACCAAAGCCAGATGAAAGAAAATCCAAATGTTCCTTTTTGTGGTGCAAAATGAATTTCCTGTTTTGCAAAGTGACCACAGAATGTTCCCAGTGATTCTGACTGCAAATCTTGCTCTGCCTTTTTGTGTTGAGTTCAAACCTGGTGACATTCGCCTGGATTCACTGCAGCTCTGAAAGTTTCGGAACATAAATTATACTGCCCCAGTTCTCTCTCACTGTTCGAAGGTCAATAAAGAATTGGAGGCCACGAACAGGTGACTGTCTTCAAGGAGTGGATGGGATTGATTCTAACTGGCTTAGGTAGTGCTTGTTCTTGAAAATTTAACCAAATCAGTAATGACGGCCTGAATGCATAAATATGGTTGCTGCATTCTTTACATAGTTACAGCACAGAAACAGGCCATTCGGTCCAACTGGTCTCTGCCGGTGTTTATGCTCCACACGGGCCTCCTTCCACCCCTCTTCATCTAACCCTATCAACGTAACGTTCTAATTTTTTCTCCCCTTAAATGCATCTTTGCTATTCGCTTCAATTGCTCCTTGTGGTAGCGAGTTCCACATTCTCACCACTCTCTGGGTAAATATGTTTCTCCTGAATTCCTTTATTGCATTTATTAGTGACTATCTTGTATTTATGGCCCCTCATATTGGTCTCCCCTACAAGTGGAAACATTTTCTCTACGTTTACTGTATCAAACCCGTTCATAATCTTAAAGACCTGTATCAGGTCACCCCTCAGCCTTCTCTTTTCTAGAGAGAAGAACCCCAGCCTGTTCAGTCTTTGCTGATAGGTATAACCTCTCAGTTCTGGTATCATCCTTGTGAATCTTTTGCACTTTTTCCAGTACCTCTACATCCTTTTTTATAATGCGGAGACCACAACTGTCTGGTCGTATCTTAAATTTGGAACATTACAATGCACAGGTTCAGTATGAAGAAAAGGTTCAGTGGGATGTCATTAGTGGAAATCAGCCATTGTAGCATAGCTTGGACTCATGACATAAGCGGTTAGATTTGGAAATGTCTAGATTACCATCATTCCAAAATAAAACCATTACTGTATATCACGTGATCTCTCATTTAGGGCACAATAACATAGCAACAGCTGACTTGTTCCCAGGCAATAACTTTCTTTTCACAGCTGATTCTTTCTCCCTCCCCCTCGCCTCTGAGTCAGAAGGTTGTGGGTTCAAGTCCCACTCCAGAGACTTGAGCCAAAACCCAGGCTGATACTCCCAGTACTGTACTGAGGTGCCGTTTTTTGGAAGCGATGTTAAACCTAGGCCACGTCTGCCCTCTCGGGGACACAATAGATCCCACGGCATTATTTCAAAGAAGAGCAGGGGAGTTCTCCCTTGTGTCCTGGCCAATATTTATCCCTCAACCAACAATTCTTTTTAAAAAAAAAGAAAGATTATCTGGACATTATCTCATTGCTGTTTGTGGGAGCTTGCTGTGTGCAAATTGGCCGCCTCGTTTCCTGCATAACAATATTGGCTATACTTAAAAAAAAAAGTACTTAGTTGGCTGTAAAGCTCCTTGGGACGTCCCGAGGTTGTGACAGGCATGTTGTAAATTCTTTCTTTCCTTCTCTCTCTCTTTAACTTCAACCTCCTCGCACTAACGGGATACTTAAACCGTTTCATGAGGTAACACAGAAGGACGCAGAATGTTCAAAATAATTGTGCCCCTCACGGTTAGGTGAACTTCCCCCACCTTGTTGTACTTAAGGCCTTGTGCAAGGCTTCATTGAGACTCTAAGTAACAGTAAGAGCACTGAGACACACGAGTAAATGTAGTCCAGTTTCCAGATCAATAATTGAGGTGTAGAACAGGTCACTCCAACAATAAAATTCTACCAGAATTTCCGTACCTTTCATAGCAATTGATAAACATATTTTTGAGGCCTCAGTCCTTTCCTTTCTTTCTGATTGCGTGTGGAATTTGGGCTTCAATCGAGAAAAGAAAGTACAGAATCCTGTTTGGTAATTTTATACATTGCCAGTTCAGAATCAAACTAATTGTTATAGCAGTATCAGTCCAAAAGGTAGCAGTGCATGAAAGTAAAATTGCTTCATATCTAACTGATATTAGTATGTTAAGTTACAGGAATGTATTTTTAAGAGACATAGGTATGTAGCACATAAAAAATCAAATGGGGGAAGATTTCCTCGGTGCATGAACTGCAATAAAATTGTAAAGCCATTTAGAAGGAATTCACTAACATACAGAGATCATCTTCTCCAAGTTTGAGTGGTCTGTGTCAATAAACATAGCCAGGAAAGTATATATAACACTAACTCGCACGCACAATGCTCAAGTTTTCAGGTTTGATATTGCTCAGTACTTCCTTGTGCCACTGCACATTGTATTTATGCAGGAGCTGGCTGTATAGAGGAGTTGTATAAACAGAAGACTGTGGAATTAATTTAATCAAGCGTCAGGTTGCTGAAAATCTAACTGAATACGGAGACCTTGGGGGTCAATTTTAATTGTTCACTCTGGGGGACGTTTTACACCCCACCTGATTTCCCTTTCCATCGACCTGCTGCTTGCGATTCCTGCCTGGGGAGAACAGCTAAAATCGATTTTTGCCCTACACCCGCCGATTTTGAAAACGTCTGAGATGGAATCCTTCTCTTTCAGTCAGCCATTAGGTTATGAGTTTGGCTATTCTAGAACCTGTTCTTAGTGAGTGCGAGTCTGGGGATCTAAACCACCTGTAATTGGGGACATCACTGTTCCCTGCCAGAATGGAGATGATTGGGTCATTCCCCCGTCAATCATGCCTGGAGACCGCACTGCTGACTGGGATTGATTTTATGCACATAATTTGTATAATGTACCTATCCTCTGTTCACTGCATTTTGTTGGAGAAATAATCCTGCTTTTATCGGGAGAAGTTGCTGTAGTTTTGGTCATGAGTTCTATTTGCTGTAGTTGGTAGAGACTCTTTTTAAATAGACTCTGTAGACTGTTTGCTGTAGTCCGCTGTTTAAACCGACTTTGTTTGCAGTAAAATAGACTGTTGGCTGTGAGTCCTGCCGTAAGTCCTGCTCCCTGCCTCCAACTCATTGGCTGACAGAGTGGTGTCAATAGACACTCTGGTAATTAGGTACAGAGTGACCTTGGGATACACCCTCAAGTTGCAAGTATGGCTTGAGTTGGGGAATATAAAATCTGCACTGTTGGAGTTAGAACTGGGAGTTTATTGGGGGAAGTGTTTGATTTAATGGCGAGTAAAGTTCCTGCTATCTGTAACAAATCTAGGAGAGCTTGATGCTCCTCACCTGAGGCCCCGCCAAAGTAAAACCTGAAGGGGCAAGTTTGTCCAGGACGGCAATGCGGAAAGAGCAGTGCTGGCTGGCACGAGCAGGTAAAGAGACTTCTCCTGTGTCCGAACTGCTCCCGCAATAACGCAGTCTGACACCCCGTCCTGAATTCAGGCATCGTCATGAGAAATTCCTGCTACACACAATGGCACAAGAAGTGAACAGCTCTGCCGAGGCTGACCTCTCCTCTCTAAAACGTACACGACAACAGTCGAGTTTGGTAGGCACCAGAACAATCAAAAAATATTGGGCCAGAATTTGCTGGGAAAATAATGGCGAGTTTAATAGCGCTCTTCATTGTTGATGTGTAAATTGTCCAGCAACGTGTGGCGAAGAAGAGATGCCCCATGAATTGCGAATCGCCACAAAATGCTGGAGATTTGCGCCCCCCAGCGGTTAGCCTCGTGAAAACGGCATTGGGGGAGTGGGGTGGGGTTGGCGGGGGGAGAGGGAAGATAAAGCATTCTGCGACGTAGCCACAATTAACTGCCCTCTGCTTTAGCTGCAGCTCTCTATGGTTTAATATAGCTCGGGACCCTGTGACTCAGTGCAGTAAACTGTAAATTATTCTAATGAAGGCACTTTGTCTCCTACAGTCCTTATGCAAAGCTACAGATTCAGATGCCTGGCCTCCACAGATTTGTTGGTTTCAGCTGTATTTAGCGTTGCCAACCCTCCAGAAATTTAAAATTAATCTCCAGGACACTGCTGGAAGAAAAATCATAAGGGAATTTTAAAAAAAATGCTGTGTTCTTTTTATCGTTTTCTTTTGAACACTTTCAATACTTAGTTCTAAAAATATTGGAGATGGGAGAAAAAAAGGCAGTTTGATTGGGCTGGAGGGTCCTGTGATGAAACCTCCAGGAATACGCCCAAGCAGAGTTGGCAACCATAGCTGTATTATTATTTATTTATAGTGATTTAGTTGGCCCATCAGAGGCAGAGTGCTGCTGAGCTGGACAGCTGACTGAAGGGTTTAGACTGCACTGCAAACAGCAGGCTCGGGATTTTTTTAAGGTGGTTTGGGTCGAGCTCATCCCTTCCTGCCTCCCCCATTTTTAGATCTGCCACATTGACACAAGTTATAGTTGTGAACAAAACAGCAAGATTCCTTTCACCATCAGATTTCAACAGCAATATCCAGTTGTATAGGCTCGTTGTGTCAGAGTTTGCGTTCAAAGAAAGAAAGGAAGACTTGTATTTATATAGTGCCTTTCACGACCTCAGGAAGTCCCAAAATACTTTACAGCCAATGAAGTACTTATTGAAGTGTAGTCACTGTTGTAATGTAGGAAATGTGGCAGCCAATTTGCTCACAGCAAGGTGCCACAAACAGCAATATGATAATGACCAGCCCCATAGTCACGTGTCACTGTAACTATTTATCGGCCTCATACTGGTCCCCGTGATATGACGATGGCTTCAAGAGTTCCATAAAAAGTGACGATGGATGTTAATTTTGTTCAGTTGATGAAATGAAGCTCACTGCTGTCACGTTATGAAATTACTTAAGAGCAAGTGTACTCCTTCGCTCTGCATAGGTAAATAATAGGCTCGCTATCATTTTGTTTGATGTTTTTGTAGAAACATTGTTCATTGACAGCACTTGGACCCGCCAGGCATTGCTAAATGGCAGTGGCGTGGCGTGGCGTGGTATCGCGACGCATGGGTTGACGTGACGTTGCGTTGCGTGGGGTGACGTGATGTGCGTGTATCCTGGACTCGCGGTTCGGTAAATAATGGGGACTTCAGACGGACGGGAGAGCTGATTCAGAGCCGTGGGAGTTTGGGAAGTTGCACCACTGGCTGCGGAATCTGCATCCTCCTCCGCCTGTAGCGTATGTTCCCAGGGCCTGAATGTCTCTTGAGCCAGTCTGTGGTCAGTCCCCGGGATTTTCTATGGAGCCACTCCAGGACACTCCCTGGCAGTGATCTTATCAGAGTGGCCCAGTAGGAAAAGAAGTTAATTTTTACACCAATAAATCAGCGAAAAGAAATGGTGAATCTGTGTTACTATACAGGATGGGGAGAACTTTGAACCTTTCCCTTGACATTCCTTTTAGATAGTTATTGCACACTGATCTATAATATATAATGTTAAGTCCAATTGCTTGATGACCACATTAAGTGTCAACACAGCTGGAACGTTAGAGATAACATTATGGTAATTAGGACCCTGGAATGTAAATCACATTATTGAAGAGGTTTTAAGGAGGATTTTTTTTAAATTAAAAGAAATAATCCGTTTTATTAGAGCACCCTTTTCTCTGTGGTGAGGGTCTTTTGAGTTTGAAAAGGTGACATACTCCCCTCACTCGCATCCCAAGTGTTTAGTTAGCACAGTGCTATTTGCTCTGGGTATGTACGTAGCTTAATGACTTCAACGGTTGCTGCAAAAATTCCTTAAGCATTACTTAAACTCGCTTCACTTGGTGGTGTAACCTTTGAGTGGAGCAAGTTGTGGCTAATCTGGGAGTTTTCCATTGTTATCTCATGGCGTAGAGTCTCTGCTAAGTTTCAGCAAAGTTGCCGCTTGCTCCTACTGTATGTACACAGGCTGAATGAATTTAGTTCAGAGCACTCTTAACTGCCGTAACCATGGTTGGTTATGGACTGATCAGACGCAGGCCCTTTCTGGGCTAAATGCCATCATTGGCTGCATGAACATTTCACTTATGCAAAATGGCTGCGCACTGAGATAGGGAGAGAAAGACAGACAGACAGAGAGAGAGAGAGAGAGAGAGGGAGGGAGAGGCTGAAGGAGAAAGCTGTGGCTATGGATAAGTCTGCCGTCCAGGATTTTGATTTGGTGAATAACATTTTCGACAGGCCAGCTCTGCTCCAGCAGACGACGACCGTCTGCTCTTTGTGAAGAAAAAATGGGAAACACTTGTGGATGTGTGAGAGCTCAGAAAGAAGAATATGCCGTGGATCCTGCCAAGGCACCTCTGGGTCACTCTCCTTATCCCCGCAGCAAACTTTATCTGAAGAGGAAGCAGAAGAAGAATAAAAAAGAAAAGCTGCAGTTTCCACCAGAATTTATGAAGCAGAGTGATGCTGAAGAGTGCCAGGAGATCCCAGCCACAGCTCCTGCCTCAGGGGGGACCTTGGAGGGGGCTTTCAGCGGAGAATCATCTCCGTGTCGTCTGAGCCACGGTGACTATCACGGCAACGGAACCGCGGGGAGGAGCCGGGCCGATGGGCACGGTGAGCGGTGTTGTTTAACCGACACTCTTTACGGCCAGCCCCAAGCTGTGGGAAACTCCTCCTCCCTTTCCACTTCGGGCAGCTGCGTTGTGTATCAGTCCGAAGGGGACGTGGAATCGGATGGGGCGAGCGGGGAATGCATGGCTGACGGCAGCGACCCCTCTCGGTCGAAGAAGAAGAGGAAGAAGAAAAGGTTGAAGCTCAGTGGAGTCCAGGATAAGTCGTCCGACCCACGTTGCCCGGATTTTGAGACTAAAAAGGCGGTCAGCTTGAGTGCAATCGTTGGGTTTGTCGCGTGCTCAAAGATAGGAAGTCAGCGCGACAACCGGCCATCGCAAAGTCTGGGTGACATTCTCGACCGCACATATTACAGCACCGGAAGCGCTGACCGATTTTTAGATGTCCAGCCTCGTTTGACACATCAAAAGCTGCCAATAACCGTCTCGCGACCTCACACAAAGAGGCAGCAAGGAGATGCCTGCTGCAGTGATTCATCTCCAACGGGGTCGGTTAAGGGCCTTCTTGCTCCGTTTGGAATTGTGTCCAGGGAGTCAGCAATCTGCCGACATAAATGTTCAGATGGTAATAGAGTCGCATCATTGTTCAATGAGGTAATGAGTGGCTGGTTTCCCTCCCTTCCAAAGGCCCTTCATTAAATGATTAGGGAAATTGGTTTTATTAAATATATATGTTCTCAGTAGTGGGCTGTGCAACGATTTATATATAAGTTTGTGGAGCATCAAATGTTTGTTTTCTTTCTGGACATTAAGTTATATATGGATTTATGGCACCTCAATCTATATGTTTTAATGTACGTCAATCTTAATGGTGCATCAATTTATATGGGTTTACAGGGCATCGATCTATCGGGAATTACAGTGCAGCAATCTGTGGGGGTCTCGTCATGCAGCAATCTATAAGGGTTTATGGTGTAAAACTTGAAGTGTTACTTACAAAATGTAAATGGCACAAGTGAAGCTGGTTTGCACTTCAGACAAAAAAATACAGAATGGATTAACCCTTTCTAACTTGCATCTATCCAACACGTGTGTTCCAGAAGTTGCCTTTCCTTCGTGGTGCAAAATTAACGTGTGTGTGTGTGTGTGTAATATGTTTGTGTATGTATATATACATTTTTAAATGCTTCTTATTAAATACTTCCACTTTCAGTGGTTGCCTTAGATTTAATTTCTGGGTTGGTAAAATGATACTTCACACTCTATTTTAATACTATATAAGTGGCTCAATGTTACGTATGTCACAATGTAGATTGGCGGAATTGAATGGGAAATGGTCACTGTTCAGATGGCTAGTGACAGGAGAAGGGAATAATAAAGTAATTTATTTTAATTATATATCTTTAAAAACACTAATGGAGTTATATAAATTGTGCCTGGGTTAAGGACCCACTATCCCATTTTTTTCCCTGCAGTTCTTTAAATGAACCTGCAGGGATTGGAAAGACTAATAAAAATTGCATTGTGGATAGAATATTTTTTGTTTATAATTAGTCATCTACAGTACATTTAAAACTTTCAGTCCGCATCATTGTCTATCTGAACCGCTTGACTTCCTGTTGTTATGTCTATGTCACACTTTGTGTCAGCCTTTCCCATTACGAATTCCTGTTTCCACATTTATAATGGAAAAGACCTTTTTATAGATTCATAGAGTGATACAGCATAGAAAGAGGTCATTCGGCCCACCATGCCTGTGCTGGCTCTTTGAAAGAGCTTTCCAATTAGTTCCACTCCCCTGCCCTTTCCCCATAGCCCTGCAAATTTTTCCCCTTCAAGTAGTTATCCAATTTCCTTTTAAGAGTTATTATTGAATCTGCAGCCTCTCACCCATTCAAGCAGTGCATTCCAGATTTCTCCTTATCTTGCCTGTTTCCTTATTTTAATAAACACGTCACCTGCAGTCTGGCCATTGGGTTCCACAATTCTCTCAATGTTTTCTGAAATGTTTTTTTCATCTGCCATTTTTTCCCCTCTGTAACTGAAATTTCTAATGTCCAAAATAAGGCTTTAACCATAATGTAAAAAGTTTTTAAAAATTACATCTTTCATCAACGCAATTAAACTTATGAAAGGATTTGTTTTGTTTTCTTTTAATGTCTTCATTAAAAATGTTACTTCAAGGCTTCAGCCCCTCCTGAAAGCCTGGGCTTGGAGTTTATTGCCCAGAACTGTGATGCTCGGAGGTGAATTTGGATTTTTGAGTCTGAACATTTGCAGTGTACCTAATTTCCCAGGGTGCATTGTTCAGTTCACTATAGTGAGGATTTTTTTAAATCTTCAGTTTCTAGCGATTTCTGCTCAAAAGTTGTTCAAAATTATTTGAAGAAAAGTTGTAGGACAAATTTCAAAAACTTTATTGAGATAAAATTCATAGTTTTATAAAAAGAGAGAGAGTGTGTGTGAAAGAGGGGAAAAAATAATTGTTCTGATTACACTCCTGTTTTAGCCTTTGTTTTGTGTTCTATAAACTTGAGAAATGGAGAGACTGGGTTTATAAAGAGGGGTGAGGGGGATTAAGAGAGTGTCTTCATGTAATGTAACTTCAATTTTGAAGCCAAATAATTACCTCACCTGTCAAAAGCAAAATACTGCGGATGCTGGAAATCTGAATTAAAAACAGAAAATGCTTGAGAAGCTCAGCAAGTGAGGCAGCATCTGTGGAGAAAGAAACAGTTAACATTTCAGATCGAACACCTTTCCTGAGTTTTGTTGACAACTGGATAATGTGTGTGTGTGTGTGTGTGTGTGCGCGCGCGCGTGCGATTGAGAGAGACTCGCAGTTTCTTTCCTCATTACAATTTAATTTCTTTTTAAAAAAGAAACACAAGTTAAATTTTGAAAGCAAATAAAGAGGGAATTGGATAAGCAGATAAGATAGGAGGGGGAGATGAACTGAGTGAGGGTGAGGGGGACCAGTCACTTCCATACCAGGCGACTCCCGGACAATCCGGGAGGGTTAGCAACCCTACCTACAGCTGATAGTGGAGCTGTTTCTCTTCCATACCACCCCCACTTCTCACCTGAAAGAAAAGAAGAAATTGATGGGGAGAGAAGCAAGAAGAGTTAAGGAATGAGAAGCATAAAAGAGAGACAGAGCTAGAGGTGGAGAGACAAGTAAGAGAGCGACCATATTCTCTGACTTATCATGTGCAATGCCACAGAAGGTCGATTTGGTAATATGTTAAAAATCTTATTAGTGGCATTGGAGGATTTTTTGTAAATAAAAGTTGTATAAATACATCTGGGTGAAGGAACATGGACCATTAACAAAGTAAATGTTTTTATTCTTTGTAGTTAGCCCAGATTATATTCTATTCACACACAGACTGTGCTGTCCATAGCTGATCAATAGATGGCAGGAATGTTCCATCTCTTAAGATGTTAGTGTAATTCTTGAAAGTATTGCTGATAAGTTTTACACAATGTAACAAGACTAAAAACTTTGTAAAGGAAACATCCCTTGCCTCTTCCACCTTAATAGTCTGTCCTTGTTCAATTTTTGTAACCGTTTTACTTGACTTCTTTGAAATATATCAACAACACATAAGATTAAAGACTATTATAACGGACACTGAAAAAAAATGTTATCATAAAAAGCTGCAAATTTGAGGTAATATTCCACGTAGTTAACTCAAGAAATGTGGCAGCAGGAATTACGTGCATTGACCATTTGGGTATTGAGTCAAATGTAAGTTCCTCACTACTTCTGCACGGACATCAAAACAACCATAGAAATGGAACACATCTGTTGTAAATTTAAGCTCTTTTTTCTTCCTTTCTTTCTCGCTTTGTTTCCCTCTGGCGCGCTCTCCACCTCTTTCTTGCACTTACTTGTTGGCTGTGCTTTGCTTTGTCACAACTCACTCGGTAGATTTTATCCCTGCCTCGATTGATCTTAGAATTTTTTTTTATGCTGCCATTCCTAGTACAGGTTTTTCACTTTCTAAATGCGACTGTCTGTTCCAAGATGAGACGGATTGAGTTCCAAGTTTCATGTTGCTTCTAGTTGGTATAGGGCAGGATTTCTGAAGCTGAAGCCACATATTGATGGGTTAGGAGTGCAGAATGTTAGCTAATGGAAATGCATGAGAGGTAGTGCAGTGTTCAAATCTTTACATGGCCTCGCCCTTCCCTATCTCTGTAACCTTACCCCTGCACGCCTCCAAGAACTCTGTGCTCCTCCAGCTTTGGCCTCTTGTGCAACTGCCAGTGGCTGGAGTCATACCTAGCACAAAGGAAGATGGATGTTGGAGGCCAATCATCTCAGCCCCAGGACATTGCTGCAGGTGTCAGGGCAGTGTCCTAGGCTCAACCATCTTCAGCTGCTTCATCAATGACCTTCCCTCCGTCATAAGGTCAGAAATGGGGATGTTCGCTGATGATTGCGCAGTGTTCAGTTCCATTCGCAACCCCTCAGATAATGAAGCAGTCCGTGCCCACATGCAGCAAGACCTGGACAACATCCAGGCTTAGGCTGATAAGTGGCAAGTAACATTCATGCCAGACAAATGCCAGGCAATGACCATCTCCAACAAGAGAGAGTCTAACCACCTCCCCTTGACATTCAACTGCATTACCATCGCCAAATCCCCACCATCAACATCCTGGGGGTCACCATTGATCAGAAACTTAACTGGACCAGCCACATAAATACTGTGGCTACAAGAGCAGGTCAGAGGCTGGATATTCTGCAGCGAGTGACTCACCTCCTGACTCCCCGGAGCCTTTCCACCATCTACAAGGCACAAGTCAGGAGTCTGATGGAATACTCTTCACTTGCCTGGATGAGTGCAGCTCCAACAACACTCAAGAAGCTCGACACCATCCAGGACAAAGCAGCCTGCTTGATGGGTACCCTATCCACCACCCTAAACATTCACTCCCTTCACCACCAGCGCACTGTGGCTGCAGTGTGTACCATCCACTGGATGCACTGCAGCAACTTGTCAAGGCTTCTTTGACAGCACCTCCCAAACCAGTGACCTCTACCACCTAGAAGGACAAGAGCAGCAGGCACATGGGAACAACAACACCCGCACGTTCCCCTCCAAGTCACACACCATCCCGACTTGGAAATATATCGCCGTTCCTTCATCAGTCAAAATCCTGGAACTCCCTACCTAACAGCACTGTGGGAGAACCTTCACCTCATGGACTGCAGTGGTTCAAGAAGGCGGCTCACCACCACCTTCTCGAGGGCAATTAGAGATGGGCAATAAATGCTGGCCTTGCCAGCGACACCCACATCCCATGAACGAATAATAAAAAAAAAACACTCCCTTCGCTTCACCATTGGAGGCCGTGCCTTCAGCTGCCTCGGTCCCAAGCTCTGGAATTCCCTCATTAACCTTCTTGGCCTCTCCACCTCACGCTTCTCCTTTTAAGACCAAGACTTTCGTCACCTGTCTTAATATCTCCTACTTGGACTCGGTGTCATTTTTCATTGACGCTTCTGTGAAATCTTGTGCTGAAGTCTCTTAAACCTACAATCTTCTGACTCAGAGGCAAGAGTGCTACCAACTGAGCCATTCAGCATAGCGTCAACGTAAGCTTCAAACCAATTTCCAGGTTGCGCTGCATCACTTGATTGAGGATGGTTATTTGTTTTGAAGATTAAAAGTTTGTGTACATTCTTACTTTGTCTGTATCTCTTGCATGTTTCCTTTTGTCCTTTTCTGCAGCTCTTTGTTTTCTGAACATAAGAACATTAAAAATAGGAGCAGGAGTAGGCTATATGGCCCCTCGAGCCTGCTCTGCTGTTCAATCATTCATGGCTGATCTTCAACCTCAACTCCACTTTCCTGCCCAATCCCCATATCCCCTGATTCCCCTAGAGTCCAGAAATCTATCTATCTCAGCCTTGAATATGTTCAATGACTCAGCATCCACAGCCCTCTGGGGTAGAGAATTGCAAAGATTCACAACCCTCTGCGTGAAGAAATTCCTCAGTCCTAAATGGCCGATCCCTTATCCTGAGACTATGGCCCCTAGTTCTAGACTCTCCAGCCTTGGGAAACAACCTCTCAGCATCTACCCTGTCAAACCCCCTCATAATCTTTATATGTTTCAATTAGATCACCTCTCATTCTTCTAAACTCCAGAGAATGTAGGTCCATTCTACTCAACCTCTCCTCATAGGACAACCCTCTCATCCCAGGAATTAACCTAGTGCGCCTTCGCTGCACCGCCTCTAAGGTAAGTATATCCTTCCTTAGAAAAGGAGACCAAAACTTTTGCACTCCAAACCCCTTTCTAACTTTCAAAACCTCCCTTTTTTGTTTTGTATGATCCATGATATCGCTGGCTGAAAAGGGTGAGGGAAAATCCTGATGGGAAGTGCTTGATTTGTAAGGAGTGGAATGTTTCTTAGCTGAGCTGGAATTCAGTTTGGAGAGCATTATGGGACTTCATGACCCCATTGCTAATAACCTGGAAGTCCCTAGTCCGAGGACTTGAAGTACACACCTTGGGTGGCTATTGGGATGCAAGGCTCGTGCCACTCGTGGCTCCCCAGGGATGTGGAAGTGACAGTTCATATCTTGCCATAATTGTAGGCAAGCTGGGCTAGAATGAACCCTCCGATCTCTGTGCTCCTCCAATTCTGGCCTCTTGCGCCTCCCCGATTTTCATCACTCCACCATTCGTGGCTGTGGTGTCAACAGCCTAGGCCCGAAGCTCTGAATTTCGTGTGTGTGGCTCTCTGTCGCTCGCGCTCTCTCTGTCGCTCGCGCTCTCTCCCCTCCTTTAAGACATTCCTTAAAACCTACCTCTTTGACCAAGCTTTGGTCACCTATCTTTTTTAATGTGGCTGAGTGTTAAATGTTTTCTGATAAAGCTCCTGTGAAGGGTTTTGGGACGTTCTACTACATTAAAGGTGCAATCATTAACTAAAGTTGTTGAGGTACCCGGGGTGGGTCAATGCTGACCAGGGATAACTTGATGCAGTATCGGTTCATAGTACATGAAACAAAGCACAGATGTTATGTGGGGGTGAAATTGGTCTTTGGCGGTGCACACAATGGCCGTTAGCAAATCGGCCACCTGTTCAGTACCTGTTGGATTCTCTTTTCTATTGAAGTCTCATTTTGCACTACAGCCAGAGACCAATAGAACCCCCTCTGTCTTAAACCCAACTTTGTAAGAATTTGGGTTTCATACAGAAACATGTTCTTCAAAATATCAAACGCACGTGACATATTGCTAACATTCCGTGTATGTCTCCCTTATTGAAAGGTCAGGCAGATAGCTTTTTCCTAGACTTTGCTGCTAGCAAATGTGCAAGAGTGGCCGACTGCGATTCACCCATGCTCCTCTGCTTGCAGTCAAGGGTTTTGCAACAGTGCAGTTGAGATTGAACTTCTCAGACAGGAAATGGCCGAGATGCACCTCTGCAAAGTCACTCTGCTGCACACCACGTTGGTGTTCCAACACGCTAAGCTACCTCTGTGTTTGATTAAGCTTCTCCAGCTCTACAACCCTCTGAGATCTCTCCGCTCTTCCAATTCTGGCCTCTTGCACATTCACAATTTTCATCGCTCCACCATTGGCAGCTGTGCCTTCTCTCGCTCCTTCTTTAAGATGCTCCTTAAAACCTACCTCTTTGACCAAGCTTTTGGTCACCTGTCCTAATATCTCCTTATGTGGCTCGGTGTCAAATTTTGTCTGATAATCGCTCCTGTGAAGTGCCTTGGGACACTTGACTACATTTAAAGGCACGATATAAATGCAAGTTGTTGTAAGCTAAAAATTTAATGTTGAGACTTAAAATTTCACCTCCCCTTTCGTGTCATTGGCATCTTCCCACCTGATTTTTTTTTTCTTTCACTTTGATTATAAAAAAAAGTCCTGCTGGCGAGAGAGGAGGAAGAGAAACCAGGAATTGGCAAATGAGTCATGCTCTCTGTACTCTGTGACCAGTGGATGCCCAAAGCAATTGGGATGGAATGGCAGAGTCCAAGCGGACTCAGTGACAGATCAGAATTGTTAATAAACAAATGATAGAGACTTTTGAATATCGATTAAAATAAAACAGTTTGCAAGTTTTGAAACTTTTCCTTCAGTATTCTATTCTTCCCCCCACCTTACCGACGACGACAACAACAACAACTTGCATTTATACTGCACCTTTAACATAGTAAAACATCCCAAGGTGCTTCAGAGGAATGTTATCAAACAAAATTTGACTCCAAGACACATAAGGAGATATTAGGACTGGTGACCAAAAGCTTGGTCAAAGAGGTAGATATTAAGAACATAAGAAATAGGAGCAGGAGTAGGCTATACGGCCCCTCGAGCTTGCTCCACCATTCAATAAGGTCATGGCTGATCTTCAACCTCAACTCCACTTTCCTGCCCGATCCCCATATCCCTTGATTCCCCAAAAATCTATCTATCTCAGCCTTGAATATATTCAATGACTCAGCATCCACAGCATTCTGGGGTAAGGAGCATTTTAAAGGGGGAGAGAGAGGTGGAGAGATTTAGGGAGGGAACTCCAGAGCTTAGGGCCTAGGCAACTGAAGGCACGGCTGCCAATGGTGGAGCGATGCAGTCAGCGAGCAGAGGGGGTGATGGGAGAATGGGAGTTGGTGCGAGTTAGGATACATACAGCAGAGTTTTGGATGAGCTCAAGTTTATGGAGGGTGCATGGCGGGAGGCCGGCCAGGAGAACTTTGGAATAGCTGAGTTTGGAGGTAACAAAAGGCACGGATGAGGGTTTCAGCAGCAGATTCCTCATCCCTGAATTCTGAGGGGAGACAGGCTATTTAGGCCAACAATATTCTGCATCGGCCATGAGGAATTTTGCAAAAGTGTATGCAAGGGTTTTTTTTTACTTTGTTAGCTGGGAATTTGCTTTATTTCCACTCCATGCCTGAAGCCCCTATTAATAATGACAACTTACGGTAAGTGTAGACTCCATTCTTCCACTCCCAGGCTCATTACAGGAGTAACAAAGTACTCAATTGGGCTAATCAAAATCACCATTGCAAATTTTAAGAAAATTATACCACAGCTCGATCTGCTGCATTCAGATAAATTGTGTGCATGACACTCCAAAGGCTGGCCCAGTAATACCAGCGTTTGGATGATCTTTATCCTTTTAATAACCGATCTGTGAAAGCTAGAGACAGTGATATTTCTGACCATTAACTTCATTTATTATTGTTCCAAAACATTCATCTTAAGACTACACACAGAGCAATACACGTAGTTCTACGTCTAGAAAACTCACGTGTAAAGAACTCCCCGGGAATCGTGAGCGATTGCCTGTCCAGGCTGTTCATGGTACCTTTCTTTTGAAGGTCGCTAAAGTTCCTAACTGAGTTTTGCTTTGTAACCATCTTTCATACTATTTTCTCTGTATGTTGTTGATACACCTGCTGTTAGCTATTTGTTGTGTATGCTTTAGATCTCTCTTCCAGTCTTTATTGCAAAAGAAATGTATTCTCTTATTTTCACTGGCAATGGAAATTCCTTCTTCACACGTCTCCCAACCCCGCTGCGATAAAAGCCTGCCTGGTACAGCTGTTGTCTCTCTGTGTGTTTTAACCTGACAGCCCTAGCTCAATATTATATAATTATATCTCCTATCCTTACACCTGCGCTATAATAATTTTATTCTAAAAAGCTCACACCATCCTCAATCTATAAATGTGTATTCTTTTCCACCCCTACCCCATTCCACAATTTTTTCTTAAACCCTTCTTTCCAGGAGGCGCTGAGTTGTACTAGGATATTTCCACAGGCGTTAGTCCCCTGTGATACCTCGGGGGCAAGTTACCATTCTTCCCGTGTGAATCCAGACAATGAGTGATTGTGGGAGGCTTCACAGCTGGATATGATCCTATCCAGCTGTGCACTTTCCAACAGTCATCACCGGATTGTGATCAGGAATTGGAAACCTGGACTGATTTTTCTCCATCTCTTTCTCCACCCCGCCCCCCTCCCCCTCCAATGATCCAGGGGTGTTGAGGTCAATTGAAGTTGCCTGGCTGTGATCATCGAACAGCGCAGACTCAGTCTGGAGCCTGGTAGCACTTCTGGTTCGACATGGGGGCAGTGTTTTTATTGATTGAGCTATCGGATTTTTATGAATTCATACATATGGAAGTGAAGTACTTGCATTATTCATAACTCTATAAGCCCATCTGCTTGATATATTGATTGCATTCATCTTGACCACGGGATCTGTTTATCAGAATCTGCCCATCCCTCTGTCCAGAATGGTGGCATTAGTCGCTATCACAGGAATTACTAACTTTTTTTTTTAAAAGAGTCAGTGGCGCAGATTTCTCATTTTAATTGGTGTGTGAAGTTCCCTGACATCGGGAGGGTTATCATGCCCTTCAAGTTGCACTCCCCCTGCCCTTTCCCCATAGCCCTGCAATTTTCTCCCCTTCAAGTATTTACCTAATTCCCCTTTTGAAAGTTATTATTGAATCTCCTTCCTCCGCCCTTTCAGGCAGTACATTCCAGATTGCTGCCTAAAGAAAAAATTCTCTGCCTCTGTCCTCCAATTACCTTAAATCTGTGTCCTCTGGTTACTGACACTCCTGCCACTGGAAACAGTTTCTCCTTATTTACTCTATCAAAACCTCTCCTAATTTTGAACATCCTCAAGGAAATCTTCCCTTAACCTTCTCTGCTCTAAGGAGAACAATCCCAGCTTCTCTGGTCTCTCCACATAACTGAAGTCCCTCATCCCTGTGCCTTCAATTATCTGCCTATACCTCAGGGCAGACCCAACCAAGCTGTTTTTGTTAGAAGCTGGGGTGTTATTTTTTTATTACATTAAAGTCAGCAGTTGTTCATATCTGAATCTTTTTGAAATGCATGTTTGGCAACACTGGAGGGGCTTGAATGGTAATTGTCCCATTTGGCTCGGTAGTTTAACTCAAAATGTTTCACTGGAGGTTGCTGGTAATTTATGTGTGTGAGGGGTTGGTGCTAACTCATGGGTGACAGGAGTCCGTTTCCTTATCTGGAAGTGAACAGAGTTGAGAGTAAATAAATGCAATTGGGAAAAATGTTGGCATTGGTTCCCAGCAGTGGTATCTGGTCTGGACCATGACTTCCAGCTCTGATTTGGAGAGCATGTCACAAACACTTCATTTACCGTTGATCTCTTTTTTAATGTGTGCAGTAAATTCTCATCTCGATAGTCTGAGCTGTTGTAACTATATGAAAACAGATGATGATTCCAATTAGAGCGTACATAAATGTTTAATAGTTTATATATTCAATAATTCAATAGTTACTGATCCTGAACACAGCAAAGAGTTGGATGAGCCTGTTAGTGCCTGTTTTGTTTCTGGTTATTTGTTCACACACAAGCGGTAATCCTACAGACACTATGAAGAACACAATGCCAGGTTGCTAAATCTGGAGTCCCCCTCGCTCTCTGGTTCCACCCCCCACCCCCTCGCTCTCTGGTTCCACCCCCCACCCCCTCGCTCTCTGGTTCCTCCACCCCCCCCCCCCCACCTCGCTCTCTGGTTCCACCCCCCCCCCCTCGCTCTCTGGTTCCACCCCCCCCCCCCCCCCCCCTCGCTCTCTGGTTCCACCCCCCCCCCTCGCTCTCTGGTTCCACCCCCCCCCCCCCCTCTCGCTCTCTGGTTCCACCCCCCCCCCCCCCCCCCCCCCTCGCTCTCTGGTTCCACCCCCCCCCCCCCCCCCTCGCTCTCTGGTTCCACCACCCCCCTCGCTCTCTGGTTCTCCCCTCCCCCCCCCTCCTCGCTCTCTGGTTCCACCCCCCCCCCCCCCCCCCCCCCTCGCTCTCTGGTTCCACCCCCCCCCCCCCCCCCTCGCTCTCTGGTTCCACCCCCCCCCCCCCCCCCTCGCTCTCTGGTTCCACACCCCCCCCCCCCCCCCCCCCCTCGCTCTCTGGTTCCACCCCCCCCCCCCTCGCTCTCTGGTTCCACCACCCCCCTCGCTCTCTGGTTCTCCCCCCCCCCCCCCCCCTCACTCTCTGGTTCCACCCCCCCCCCCCCCCCCCCCCCCCCCCCCCCCTCTCGCTCTCTGGTTCCACCACCCCCCTCGCTCTCCCCCCCCCCCCCCCCCCCCCCCAACCTCGCTCTCTGGTTTCTCCCCACCCCCCCCCTCGCTCTCTGGTTTCCACATCCCCCCCCCCCCTGCCCCCCCTCGCTCTCTGGTTCCACCCCCCCCCCCCCCCCCTCGCTCTCTGGTTCCACACCCCCCCCCCCTCGCTCTCTGGTTCCACCCCCCCCCCCCCCCCCCCCCCTCGCTCTCTGGTTCCACACCCCCCCCCCCCCCCCCCCCCCCCCCTCGCTCTCTGGTTCCACCCCCCCCCCCCCCCCTCGCTCTCTGGTTCCACCACCCCCCTCGCTCTCTGGTTCTCTCCCTCTCTCCCCCCCCCCCCCCCCCCCCCCAACCTCGCTCTCTGGTTTCTCCCCACCCCCCCCCACTCGCTCTCTGGTTCCACCCCCCCCCCCCCCCCCCCCCTCGCTCTCTGGTTCCACCCCCCCCCCCCCCCCCCCCCCCTCGCTCTCTGGTTCCACCCCCCCCCCCTCGCTCTCTGGTTCCACCACCCCCCTCGCTCTCTGGTTCTCTCCCCCCCCCCCCCCCCCCCCCCAACCTCGCTCTCTGGTTTCTCCCCACCCCCCCCCCCTCGCTCTCTGGTTTCCACCCCCCCCCCCCCCTGCCCCCCCTCGCTCTCTGGTTTCCACCCCCTCCCCCCACCTCGCTCTCCGGTTTCCACCCCCCCCTCTCTCTCTAGTTTCCACCCCCCCCCCCCCCCTCGCTCTCTAGTTTCCACCCCACCTCGCTCTCTAGTTTCCACCCCACCCCCCCCCCCCCCTCGCTCTCTAGTTTCCACCCCCCCCCCCTCGCTCTCTAGTTTCCACCCCACCCCCCACCTCGCTCTCTGGTTTCCACCCCCCCCCCCCCCCCCGCTCTCTAGTTTCCACCCCACCCCCCCCCCCCCCCCCCCCACCTCGCTCTCTGGTTCCCCACCCTCCCCCACCCCACCACATCCCATTATTTACTCGCTGTAGTATTTTTAATTGAGGAACTTTGGTGAAGTTTTATGTCCAGTCTTGTACGGTTACTTGAGAAGAAGAGAAAGTGACATAATTGATCAACTCTTAAAAACTGAAAAATATTTTCACCACATTGCACACGTGCAGCCTCATAACTCGGCAGCAAATGTGCTGGGAGGCCTGAGAACTTGATAGTTTTAACAGAACGTTTCCATTTTAAGGGGACAGTAATGGATACCCCATAGAATGAAGCTGTTGTCCTTACTTGACTCCAGCTCATTCTTCCCAGAAAGGAAAGAACAAAAATATTTACGTTGTCCAGTAGCCAAAAAAGTCAACTGTATTCCAGAGACGTTCAAGACTAGCCGTTGAGACTGTTGAAACGATCGCAGAATCATTTGCTGTAAGCTGTTTGGACAGATTATGTAACTGAAATGCATATTTAGGTCGTGTGTGTTATTCTTCAAGTGCGTGGCTTTTGATAGCATTGGGAACGAGAAGAATTTGTACTTGGCCATATTTGTCGTTTTTAATCCACGTACATTTCCCTGCTTGACCCAGGGTTGCCAACTCTGGTTGGATGCATTCCTGGAGGTTTCATCACATGGCCTTCGACTGCCTTGCCCAGTCAAACAGCCTTTCATTCTTGTTTCCAATTTTTTAATAGCTAATAAATGAAACTATTCGAAAATGGGGGAGAAAAACTTTTTTAATGCGCCTATGATTTTTCTCCTGAGTTTTTGCTCCCTGCAGTGTCCTGGAGATTAACCTTTAATTCCTGGAGACTCGAGGACAATCCTGGAGAGTTGGCAACCCGAGTCTGACCCCTTATTTGACGACTTTTTTCCCCCCCTCTCCCTTCATCTTTCCACCTGTTTTCCTTCTAACTGCACGATACCTTTTTGGGAATGAAGTAAAGCAGACAGTAAACCTAACAGACACCTAACAATGAAGTGTGTAAGGAGGGCACGAGTATAACTAAGAGCCAGTCTGTTCAAATGGTCCATTTTTTTTATTGGGAGTTCAATGAAAAGGGATTTGATCGAAATGAATGGAAAACATGAGTCCAAAGCACTCAAATCATTCTTAACTATAAAAATAAGACTCATAAAAGAGAACCCCAACCACTGGGTCAGATACCAGCCCTGAGGGGGGAACAAAATCACGCAATAGATTTGGATGGAGCCTTTGAGGCATTTGATCTCATCCTTCAAGAATAGCAACCCCCCAGTCCTCCCATTAAACCATGTAGTTGTTTTTTTTAAATGGGGACCAGTGTCCTCAAACGCTTTCTTTCTGACAACCCCTTCTGACACAACTGTCGTTTCATGAATTTATAAGCATGATGATGTTATTGGGCGATGTCTGGGGAAATTAAAGTGAGTGTTGGCATCTGTTTCTTGAAGTGTTTCTTGACAGGCGAGCATTATCTCATAGGCTCATATAAAAGAAGTGGACTCATGATTAATGAATTCCCGATTAAAAATGGTCCTGAACTAGTTTGATAAATTGTAGAGCACAGGAGTAAAACGCATAAAATATTGGCCCAGAAATTTCTGGAACGGGGTGCCTCGCACCGTCAATTGGATTTGTTCCTCTCACCCTTTTATGTTGTATTATTTTTACGCTGTAATTTGCTGGAAGTGCAAGCTGATAACGAGGGCAACGGGGCATCTGGGACCTTAGTGAATGACAGGACCGACAGTCTGATTCCTTAATTAATGAGATTTAAAGGTTGAGAAAGAAACAGAGGAATGACGGAGAAGGGTGAATTAGGGTCAAATCAGATACAGAAAGAGAAATAAAGATGGGGAAAGAAAGGTTGAATTAAGAGAGAGAGAGAGAAAAAAAAGAGACAGAAAGGAAAAGTAAGAAGAAAAAAAAATTTAAAATTTAAAAAATCTAGGATCTGCAGGAGTGAGGCTCCACAATTTCAACTGTTCCCTTTCTGGGTCTTCCAAGGTTGAATTTCATGTCGGGACCATAAATCACCTCATTAACAGGATCCTTACGACATGAAATACCAGCCCTAAATGTCTGCGGCGAGGTTCATTTGTATTTACAGCGCAAATGCAGCAATTCGCAGGGAGGTTGAGGGCGAGCTCCCGTTTTCATGAAGCTAATGGTGGAGTGGCGTGGATCGTCCAGCAGCTTATGGCGATTTGCACCTCACGGGGTATCTCTTCTTTGCCACAAGTTGTGGAGTGCAGGGGTGGGGGTGGAGACCGCAGTCCCCTGCGCGAGACTCCCAGTAAATGTAGAAGAGTTGTGGGCCTCTTTCCCTGTGCCCCTAGCTCTCGGAATACTGTCTTGATTGCAGTTGATGTGGTCTGGCCGAGTCTATTATTCTGCAACTGGGAACTCCAGTTCTTCAGTCACTGATGGGGCAGTAACCCTCAGAAACCCAGCAACTAGAAGGACGCCAAGCGCCATCCCGACTTGGACATATATCGGCTGTTCATCGTCACTGCATCAAAATCCTGGTCAAAGTAACAGTATTATCGACACCCTGGGCTAATTTACCATTTTCAACCATCTTAAAGCTTCAGCAACATGAGTTCCATCTGAATCCTGAACCCAAAATAACATTTGCAAAGGCTAAACAGAATGTCAGTCAAGTCTACGGTGATTAAGGCCAACAGGAAAAACCTCAATAAAATGACACCCCTGTTTCTAAATGAAGATTCCTGGTAATGGAGTGTGTTACTCATTTTAATGTTTTTTTAAAAAAAACAATTGTTCCTTTGCAAATGTTGTCATGCACTAATTCAAACAGTTCCTGCCTTTCAGATTCAGAAAGGGTCAATTGTAATGGAATTGTGAAGTATTGTAACCTTTGTACCTTAAATAGAATAATGTGCATTAAGGCGTGTAGAATAATTCTGGGCGTCAAAATTGGAAATGAAAACGCATTATTTTAATCTTGTTTCCTCTGTTTAGTCTTGTTGCAGTTGTGCCATTGGGTGTTGTACAAGGAGTTTGGTCGCATCATGGACTAAGTGGAGCAGATACCATCAATGATTAGCATTCCTCTTAAGATAATATGACCATTAAAGCAATGAGATGGGTTACGATAGTGATGGGGTTATGTTACTGGACTTGTAATCTAGAGGTCTGGACAAATAAAGTGAGTTCAAATCCCATTGTGGGCAGCTTGAGAATTTGAATTCACTTTTTTCAAAAAAAAATCTGGAAGTAAAAAGTTGAAGCTGTCGGATTGTCGTAAAAACCCATCTGGTTCACTAATGTCCTTTAGGGAAGGAAACCAGCCCTCCTTACCTGGTCTGGGCCTACATGTGACTCCAGTCCCACACCAACGTAGCTGGCTATTAACTGCCTTCTGAAGTGGCCTAGCAACCCACTCGATTGTATTAAACCCGCTATGTGCAGGGGTTTGAGAAGAAGGCGGCCCACCGCCACCTTCTCAGGGCAATGAGGGATGGACAATAAATGCCGGCCTTGCCAGCGATGCCCACACCCCAAGAATGAATTTTTTTTTAAAAATCAATACTACGTCTCTGGCCTGACAGAAACATTGAGCATATCCTGTTGGTTGCTGTAGTATGGAATTTAGATTGAATTATCTTCGTGACAAAGAGCTGTGATGGATTTTTTTCTAAACCCCCACCGCCCCCCCCCCACTTCCTGGTTAAACGTAATCCATCCATTCATTCATTCATTCATTCATTCATCTGCTTTCTCTCGTTCTGATTTCTCTGCCTGCAGGAGCCGGCAGTTAATCTTTGTTGAAGAATTTGCAGGGTTTATGACGGACCTAATGAGGTGAGCAGAGCCAGCTGGTCCCTGCTCTTGCCTGTGATGGGCCCCAGCTGTGTCACCCAATGGTGACCTCGGCCTGTCGTTAGCATGCTATTTGTTTGCAGTCACTTAAGTATTGCTAGCTGACAATGGCTTTCTCTCTTTATCCTGATCTGTACACTTTCTGGAACATTGCTTGAAAGTGTATACAGTTTAAAAAGGAAAAAAAAAGAACTAAATTGCATTTATGTTGTGCCTTCCATGACCTCAGGCATTCCCAAAATGCTTTACAGCCAATTAAATACTTCATTGAAGTGTAGCCACCGTTGTAAAGTAGGGAAATGCGGCAGCCAATGTGTGCACAGCAAGATCCCACGAACAGCAATGTGATAAATGACCAGATAACCTGTTTTAGTGATGTTGGTTGAGGGATAAATATTGGCCAAGACACCAGGGAGAACTCCCCTGCTCCCCTTTGAAACTGTGCTGTGGGATTTCTTTTTCAAATTTTGTATTGAGCTTAAGTTGAATTCGAGGCCAAATCAACTGTAGCTCTGTGTGATTAGAACAAACTGACTCCAGATGCTGAATGTTGGGTTGCAGGACCATGGGATTTGATAGCCAGTATCTCACAGAAGATGGTGGCCTCCAAGAGAAGGGGGAAAAGTTACTGGGTTCACAAATATCACAAGAATGATACCAGAACTGAGAGGTTATACGTATCAGGAAAGACTGAGCAGGCTGGGGCTCATTTCTCTAGAAATGAGAAGGCTGAGGGTGGCCTGATAGAGGTCTTTAAAATTATGAAAGGGTTTGATAGGGTATGCATAAAGAAAATGTTTCCACTTGTATGGGGGGCCAAAACAAGGGGCCATAAATATAAGATAGTCACTAATAAATTCATTAAGGAATTCTGGAGAAATTTCTTTATGCAGAGAGTGGTTAGAATGTGAACAACCACAAGGAGTAGTTGAGGCGAATAGCATAGATGCATTTAAGGGGAAGCTAGATAAGTACATGAGGGAGAAAGGAATAGAAGGATATGCTGATTGTGTTAGGTGAAGAGGGGTGGCAGGAGGCTCATGTGGAGCATAAACACCGGCATGGACCAGTTGGGCCGAATGGCCTGTTTCTGTGCTGTACATTCTATGTAAAATATTAAATAAGAGATCGCCCATGGACAAATCGTTAAATAAATGGCCCCTTCTGCACTCACTGCAGATATAAACAAAAGCCCCATATGTACTGCAGTTACATAGATAAATCCATGCATGTAATGTAAAAGAGAGAAAGCACTAGCAGTTCACCATGTCCTCAGAAGTCCCAAAGCACTTTGCAAGCAATGAATTACTTTTTGAAGGGTAGTTTACGTAGGCAAATACAACAGCCAAAATGCGCACAGCAAGATCCCACAAACAGCAAATCTTTTTTTAAAAACATGGTTATTGAGGGAGATATATTGGTCCGGACAATTGGAGAGCTTCCTGTTCTTCAAGTCGTGCTGTCGGATGTTTTACATCCACCTGAGCAAGCAGATGGGGCCTCAGCTCAAAGTCTCATCCGTAAGATGGCACCTCCGACAATGCAGCACTCCCTCAGTCTTGCACTGATCAGGAGTGAGTTATGGTGATGATGGAGATGATTCTAAAATATTACATTGTAAATCGGGCTAAATTTGATCATTTAGACTTCAAACGGATACGCAAGTCTCATTAAAGTTAGCACTCTCGTTATATTGAAGATGTAGATCTGCAATCTCTCCCCAGGTTACTGGTGTAATGGAATCTGACAGTTTAATGTTGTGGGGTGGATTCCACAGCAACAGACTAACAGCGACACAAAACCACGGACTTTGTGCCTGCTGTCAATGGCAATGCTGTAAGAAAGAAAGAGAAAGAGCTTAAGTGCTAATCAATTAGTTGTTGAAGTCTAGTCACTGTTATGAATGTAGCAAGGTCCACAAACAGCAATGATCAGATAATATGTTTAGTGATAAATATAAGCCAGGACCTTGTTCTATAGTTCAATTGCATCTTTTACATCCACTGGGGCCTTGGTTTAATGTCGCGTTCAAAAGACAGCACCTCAGACAGTGCAGCACACCCTCAGTACCACGTCAGCCGAGATTGCACGCGCAAGCCTCTGAAGTGGGATTTGAACCCACAACTGATTGACTCGAACAAGAGTGCTACCCACCGAGCCACAGCTGACACCTGTAAAGTGAAGGGAGTTTGAGACCAAGATCTTTGGAAATGGTGGGGAATGAGACTAGCGAGGAAATTCTGCTGGTGATGACACAAGTGTGGAATTACAACAAAAACACCAAGTAAAATAATGGAGGAAGCCCAATGATTCAAATGTGTTGGGTTGCCAACTCTGGACCTATTACTGGAGGTTTCATCACATGACCATCTGCCTTCAACTGCCCCGCCCCCACGTTCCCGCCATTGGTCGCCCAACACGTCCATCCTCACAGCGCTCCACCTTCCTGCGCCAATTGGAAAGCCGATTGGATGATTCTTGACCATCAGTCAAAATAAGTTTCTTTTTATTTATATATAATGCCCAATGATTTTTCTGCTGGGTTAGCTCGTAACAGTGTCCAGGAGATTAATTTTCCATTCCTGGAGTTCCCAGGGCAATCCTGGAGGGTTGGCAACTCAACATGTGTGGGAAGACCTACCTGTATTGGTCTTTACACATGAGAAAGGTCATATAGTTTCACTTGAACGATCTGTTTACAGAATGATGCACACTCCTTTCCTGATTCACCCACGATAAGACTGTACAACCTATGGCAGTAATTGTACAATATTATGGCCTCCTGCATCCTGGAATGTTAAAGCAAGTTTAGTCAGTTTCAGTCTCTTGCAGAATGGGTTTGTGTTTTTTTGAGGATTTTCTTTCTCTAATTGTGCTTCCTGTTCATTTATCTTCCCCCTCAAACCAAGCTTTATTACTGAGTTGAAAATATGCACGGGTCACGAAAAGCCACAAGACATGAGTCCAAGTGTAGGATTGCGGATTGCGGATGTTTGCTTCCGTTTAACCTTTGTGCTATTAATAGTCTAGGTTTTGATCCTGAAATGTTCAGTTTCGCTCTCTCTCTTCCCCCTCTCCTGCTCGCTCCCTCTCTCTCCTCTCCTGCTCGCTCGCTCCCTCTCTCTCCTCTCCTGCTCGCTCGCTCCCTCTCTCTCCTCTCCTGCTCGCTCGCTCCCTCTCTCTCCTCTCCTGCTCGCTCGCTCCCTCTCTCTCCTCTCCTGCTCGCTCGCTCCCTCTCTCTCCTCTCCTGCTCGCTCGCTCCCTCTCTCTCCTCTCCTGCTCGCTCGCTCCCTCTCTCTCCTCTCCTGCTCGCTCGCTCCCTCTCTCTCCTCTCCTGCTCGCTCGCTCCCTCTCTCTCCTCTCCTGCTCGCTCGCTCCCTCTCTCTCCTCTCCTGCTCGCTCGCTCCCTCTCTCTCCTCTCCTGCTCGCTCGCTCCTCTCTCTCCTCTCCTGCTCGCTCGCTCCCTCTCTCTCCTCTCCTGCTCGCTCGCTCCCTCTCTCTCCTCTCCTGCTCGCTCGCTCCCTCTCTCTCCTCTCCTGCTCGCTCGCTCCCTCTCTCTCCTCTCCTGCTCGCTCGCTCCCTCTCTCTCCTCTCCTGCTCGCTCGCTCCCTCTCTCTCCTCTCCTGCTCGCTCGCTCCCTCTCTCTCCTCTCCTGCTCGCTCGCTCCCTCTCTCTCCCTCTCTCTCTCCTCTCCTCCTCGCGCTCTCTCTCTCTCCTCTCCTGCTCGCTCGCTCGTGCTCTCTCTCTCTCCTCTCCTCCTCGCGCTCTCTCCCTCTCTCTCTCTCTCTCCTCCTCGCGCTCTCTCCCTCTCTCTCTCTCTCTCCTCTCCTCCTCGCGCTCTCTCCCTCTCTCTCTCTCTCTCTCTCTCCTCCTCGCGCTCGCTCCCGCTCCCTCTCCTCCCCCCGCTCGCGCTCGCTCCCGCTCCCTCTCCTCCCCCCCGCTCGCGCTCGCTCCCGCTCCCTCTCCTCCCCCCCGCTCGCGCTCGCTCCCGCTCCCTCTCCTCCCCCCGCTCGCGCTCGCTCCCGCTCCCTCTCCTCCCCCCCGCTCGCGCTCGCTCCCGCTCCCTCTCCTCCCCCCCGCTCGCGCTCGCTCCCGCTCCCTCTCCTCCCCCCGCTCGCGCTCGCTCCCGCTCCCTCTCCTCCCCCCCGCTCGCGCTCGCTCCCGCTCCCTCTCCTCCCCCCCGCTCGCGCTCTCGCTCCCGCTCCCTCTCCTCCCCCCCGCTCGCGCTCGCTCCCGCTCCCTCTCCTCCCCCCGCTCGCGCTCGCTCCGCTCCCGCTCCCTCTCCTCCCCCCGCTCGCGCTCGCTCCCGCTCCCTCTCCTCCCCCCCGCTCGCGCTCGCTCCCGCTCCCTCTCCTCCCCCCGCTCGCGCTCGCTCCCGCTCCCTCTCCTCCCCCCGCTCGCGCTCGCTCCCGCTCCCTCTCCTCCCCCCGCTCGCGCTCGCTCCCGCTCCCTCTCCTCCCCCCCGCTCGCGCTCGCTCCCGCTCCCTCTCCTCCCCCCCGCTCGCGCTCGCTCCCGCTCCCTCTCCTCCCCCCCGCTCGCGCTCGCTCCCGCTCCCTCTCCTCCCCCCCGCTCGCGCTCGCTCCCGCTCCCTCTCCTCCCCCCCGCTCGCGCTCGCTCCCGCTCCCTCTCCTCCCCCCGCTCGCGCTCGCTCCCGCTCCCTCTCCTCCCCCCGCTCGCGCTCGCTCCGCTCCCTCTCCTCCCCCCCGCTCGCGCTCGCTCCCGCTCCCTCTCCTCCCCCCCGCTCGCGCTCGCTCCCGCTCCCTCTCCTCCCCCCCGCTCGCGCTCGCTCCCGCTCCCTCTCCTCCCCCCCCGCTCGCGCTCGCTCCCGCTCCCTCTCCTCCCCCCCGCTCGCGCTCGCTCCGCTCCCTCTCCTCCCCCCCGCTCGCAGCTCGCTCCCGCTCCCTCTCCTCCCCCCCGCTCGCGCTCGCTCCCGCTCCCTCTCCTCCCCCCCGCTCGCGCTCGCTCCCGCTCCCTCTCCTCCCCCCCGCTCGCGCTCGCTCCCGCTCCCTCTCCTCCCCCCGCTCGCGCTCGCTCCCGCTCCCTCTCCTCCCCCCCGCTCGCGCTCGCTCCCGCTCCCTCTCCTCCCCCCCGCTCGCGCTCGCTCCCGCTCCCTCTCCTCCCCCCCGCTCGCGCTCGCTCCCGCTCCTCTCCTCCCCCCCGCTCGCGCTCGCTCCCGCTCCCTCTCCTCCCCCCCGCTCGCGCTCGCTCCCGCTCCCTCTCCTCCCCCCCGCTCGCGCTCGCTCCCGCTCCCTCTCCTCCCCCCCGCTCGCGCTCGCTCCCGCTCCCTCTCCTCCCCCCCGCTCGCGCTCGCTCCCGCTCCCTCTCCTCCCCCCCGCTCGCGCTCGCTCCCGCTCCCTCTCCTCCCCCCGCTCGCGCTCGCTCCCGCTCCCTCTCCTCCCCCCGCTCGCGCTCGCTCCCGCTCCCTCTCCTCCCCCCCGCTCGCGCTCGCTCCCGCTCCCTCTCCTCCCCCCCCGCTCGCGCTCGCTCCCGCTCCCTCTCCTCCCGCTCCCTCTCCTCCCCCCGCTCGCGCTCGCTCCCGCTCCCTCTCCTCCCCCCCGCTCGCGCTCGCTCCCGCTCCCTCTCCTCCCCCCCGCTCGCGCTCGCTCCCGCTCCCTCTCCTCCCCCCCCGCTCGCGCTCGCTCCCGCTCCCTCTCCTCCCCCCCCGCTCGCGCTCGCTCCGCTCCCTCTCCTCCCCCCCGCTCGCGCTCGCTCCCGCTCCCTCTCCTCCCCCCCGCTCGCGCTCGCTCCCGCTCCCTCTCCTCCCCCCCGCTCGCGCTCGCTCCCGCTCCCTCTCCTCCCCCCCGCTCGCGCTCGCTCCCGCTCCCTCTCCTCCCCCCCGCTCGCGCTCGCTCCCGCTCCCTCTCCTCCCCCCCGCTCGCGCTCGCTCCCGCTCCCTCTCCTCCCCCCGCTCGCGCTCGCTCCCGCTCCCTCTCCTCCCCCCCGCTCGCGCTCGCTCCCGCTCCCTCTCCTCCCCCCGCTCGCGCTCGCTCCCGCTCCCTCTCCTCCCCCCGCTCGCGCTCGCTCCCGCTCCCTCTCCTCCCCCCCGCTCGCGCTCGCTCCCGCTCCCTCTCCTCCCCCCCGCTCGCGCTCGCTCCCGCTCCCTCTCCTCCCCCCCGCTCGCGCTCGCTCCCGCTCCCTCTCCTCCCCCCGCTCGCGCTCGCTCCCGCTCCCTCTCCTCCCCCCCGCTCGCGCTCGCTCCCGCTCCCTCTCCTCCCCCCCGCTCGCGCTCGCTCCCGCTCCCTCTCCTCCCCCCGCTCGCGCTCGCTCCCGCTCCCTCTCCTCCCCCCCGCTCGCGCTCGCTCCCGCTCCCTCTCCTCCCCCCCGCTCGCGCTCGCTCCCGCTCCCTCTCCTCCCCCCCGCTCGCGCTCGCTCCCGCTCCCTCTCCTCCCCCCCGCTCGCGCTCGCTCCCGCTCCCTCTCCTCCCCCCCTCGCGCTCGCTCCCGCTCCCTCTCCTCCCCCCCGCTCGCGCTCGCTCCCGCTCCCTCTCCTCCCCCCCGCTCGCGCTCGCTCCCGCTCCCTCTCCTCCCCCCCGCTCGCGCTCGCTCCCGCTCCCTCTCCTCCCCCCCGCTCGCGCTCGCTCCCGCTCCCTCTCCTCCCCCCCGCTCGCGCTCGCTCCCGCTCCCTCTCCTCCCCCCCGCTCGCGCTCGCTCCCGCTCCCTCTCCTCCCCCCCGCTCGCGCTCGCTCCCGCTCCCTCTCCTCCCCCCCGCTCGCGCTCGCTCCCGCTCCCTCTCCTCCCCCCGCTCGCGCTCGCTCCCGCTCCCTCTCCTCCCCCCCGCTCGCGCTCGCTCCCGCTCCCTCTCCTCCCCCCCGCTCGCGCTCGCTCCCGCTCCCTCTCCTCCCCCCCGCTCGCGCTCGCTCCCGCTCCCTCTCCTCCCCCCGCTCGCGCTCGCTCCCGCTCCCTCTCCTCCCCCCCGCTCGCGCTCGCTCCCGCTCCCTCTCCTCCCCCCCGCTCGCGCTCGCTCCCGCTCCCTCTCCTCCCCCCCGCTCGCGCTCGCTCCCGCTCCCTCTCCTCCCCCCCGCTCGCGCTCGCTCCCGCTCCCTCTCCTCCCCCCCGCTCGCGCTCGCTCCCGCTCCCTCTCCTCCCCCCCGCTCGCGCTCGCTCCGCTCCCTCTCCTCCCCCCCGCTCGCGCTCGCTCCCGCTCCCTCTCCTCCCCCCCGCTCGCGCTCGCTCCCGCTCCCTCTCCTCCCCCCCGCTCGCGCTCGCTCCCGCTCCCTCTCCTCCCCCCCGCTCGCGCTCGCTCCCGCTCCCTCTCCTCCCCCCCGCTCGCGCTCGCTCCCGCTCCCTCTCCCTCTCCTCCCCCCCGCTCGCGCTCGCTCCCGCTCCCGCTCCCTCTCCTCCCCCCCGCTCGCGCTCGCTCCCCGCTCCCGCTCCCTCTCCTCCCCCCCGCTCGCGCTCGCTCCCGCTCCCGCTCCCTCTCCTCCCCCCCGCTCTCACTACCCCTTTTTGTTTCTTACTTCTAAAACCATTTGCTTGGGGAAAAAAAAAATCCCCAAATGGTATAAAGTGAATTGCCATAAGAAAGGTGCTTGAGGGCTGACCAGCTGTTGGAGAGCCCAGTCACGAGAGAGTTGATTCTGACTGATCAAGCTGAAGAACGTGTCTTCTCACTGCTCTCATGTTGGTGGCCAATTAGTTGTGACAGAGCAAGTTCACCAGCTCACACTCCTCAACCAATTGTAATCTGAGTAGCTATTCCTGAACCCAGGGCTTGGTTGCCATTTATCGAGTAAGAAAGAAACACTTGCATTTATATAGCGCCTTTCACGACCTCAGGATCTCCTAAAGCGCTTTACAACCAACGCATTACTTTTTGAAGTGTAGTCACTGTTGTAATGTAGGAAATGTGGCAGCCAATTTGAGCACAGAAAGGTGCCACAAACAGCAATGAGATAATGATCGGAATCTGTTTTTAATGACGTTGGATAAATATTGGCCAGGACACTGCTCTTCTTCAAAATAGTGGTGTGGGATCTTTTACGTCCACCTGAGAGGGCAGACAGGGCTTCGGTTTAACAGCTCATCCTAAAGACAGCACCTCCAACAGTGCAGCACTCCCTCAGTGCTAAACTGGGAGTGTCAGCCTGGATTATGTGCTCAAGTCTCTGGAGCAGGGCTTGAACCCACAACCTTCTGACTCAGAGGCGGGAATGCTACCCACTGAGCCACAGCCGACACCCTCTAGGCCATGTGTTTGTCAGCCTATTAGGTTTATCCGACTGATGTGACTAAAAGGTTTGGGCTTGCAACCAAGTACAACGGTGTTGATGTGTGCACAGTTTTTGAGCGGAGAATGGTTCCTGTTCCTATCCTGATGAATATCGTCAGCAGAAAGTGTACAAGTTACAGCAGGTAACGGCCTGGTTCAACAGGAGCTGGACAGTTCGCTGGGCTGAGATCCACCCTTGCGTGGGCATGATTAGAGGCAGTGTTCAAAAGCACAATGGCAAAAATACAGAGCATATTCAGGGAAGGAAGATGGCTAGAGATGGGCGGGGGTAAATTTGTGTAACTGATTCGAAACATAATGGTGGAATAAGAGAGTGAGTTTTTAAGGAAGAGGAGGAGAGTGGTTGGAGAGAAATTCACTTTCCCATCTGGGCACACCATCCTACCAATGGGATGAAGAAAAATAACATTGTAATCTTGAAGAAAATATCATTTTGGGGGGACAGTATCTGAGTAATTTGAGACATGACATGTGGTGAGTGTATCATGCTTGGGAGGAACAGGTGACTTTGGACCTCTGGTTCCCAAAGCTCTCCACCACTGGGGGTTTTCCTCATGTTATATCCGGGTCTGTTGTTGACTAACGGAGAGATTGATTGCTGTGATTGGTCAATAACTCCATTATTGTTGTATCTTGCGACTACCAGGATGGTAGAAGGCGAACTAGATGGACCTTGGTCTTTTTTCATCTATGTACTAAGAACAGTTGGATCAAAGTTATTGTAAATGAGTCTAATGTAATTGAGTGTTCTCTTCAGCCCTTTCCCACCCACCACAAGAGTGCCAGAGGAACATTTGCTGGAATGTTCTCATTCAAACACGCCCTGCTCGGTTTGTGTTTTATTTCAAATTTACACTGAGGTTGCTGGTGAACTCCCCAAAATACTGTCGAAGGCCCTGCCCCTTTCCAGTTGGCCACAGCCCCATGACTGCGGGCTGTGCTTTTTGGCAGGTTTGCAATAACTATGTTGAGCACGTTTGCTTAACTTGTGGTGCAATTTTACTTGACTGTCGGTAGCTTGTTTCAGGGAGCGAGAATGTTGCTCCAGGAAACTAGCAGCAGCAGCAGTCTCCGAATCACTCACTGATTTGAAAAGGGGATCTCGTATTGACAGAATCATACAGCACAGAAGGAGGCCGTTCAGCCCATCATACCTGTGCTGGCTCTTTGAAAGAACTATCCAATTAATCCCATTTCCTTGCTCTTTCCCCGTAGCCCTGCACATTTTTCCCCTTCAAGTATTTATTCAATTTCCTTCTGAAGGTTACTATTGAATCTGCTTCCACCACCCTTTCAGGCAATGCATTCCAGATCATAACATTTTGTTGCATAAAAAAATTCTCCCCATCTCCCCTCTATCATTTGTCAGTTAGCTTAAATCTGTGTCCTCTGGTTACTGACCCACCTGCCATGGAAATAGTTTCTCCTGATTTACACTTCTCAAAATGTTTCATAATTTTGAATACATCTTAAAATTTCCCCTTAACCTTCTCTGCTCGAAGGAGAACAACCCCAGCTTCTCCAGTCTCTCCACATAACTGAAGTCCCTCATCCCTGGTACCATTCTAGTAAATCTCCTCTGCAGCCCCTCTAAGGCCTTGACATCCTTCCGAAAATGTGGTGCCCACAATTGGACACAACACTCCAGCTGAGGCCTAACCAGCGATTTATAAAGGTTTAGCATAACTTTTAAATCACTTTCTAAAATTAGGTTAAACCACTGATCTGGTCTTGGTGCCGCATCTAATGCGTGGGGCTATCTGTGAAGAACATTTAACAGTAGTGAAGGATTCTGGCTGTAAGTGGGGTGGAAATGGGCCGCAGAGGATACTAGGGAGTCTGGAATGGCACTGAGACTGAGTCACAACTCTGGAGATAAGAAAAGGAAGTTTCTTCCTTTAGTGTTTAAAATGTTAATAAGATTCAATAGGGTAGATACAGAGAAACTTTCCTCTGATCAGGGAATCAACAATCGAGGGACCACAATCTTAAAAATTAGAGCTGGTCCATTTAGCAGGGAAATCAGGAAGCACTTTTTCACACCAAGGGTAGTAGAAATCTGGAACTTTCTTCCCCAAAAGGCTGTAGATGCTGGGGTCAATTGGAGCTTTCAAGATGGAAATTTTTGTCAGGTAAGGGTATCGAGGGATATGGAGCAAAGACGGGTAAATGTGTTGAGCTACAGATCAGCCATGATCTAACTGAATGGCAGAAAGAAAGAACTTAAATTTATATAGCACCTTTCACGAACTCAGGACGTTCCAAAGCGTTTTACAGCCAATTAAGTACTTTTGAAGTTTAGTCACTGTTGTAATGTAGGAACAGGTGCCAGCTCGAGGGGCTGAATGGCCTACTCCTGTTTCTGTGTCCCTTAGTTATATTGTCGGGACTCCTCAAAAGCCATTTTCTCCCTCGCTGTGCCAACCGCTTCTGGAAGCTAATTGCGCTCTGAAGAATTCAAGTCTTTTCTCTTCGGGCCTAACAATGAACCCTAGTTGTGGTAAATTACTTACTGGAATTTACGTAGGATTCCCACCACATAATCAGTTCTCTTGAAAGATGGAAGATATCACTAGTCAGACAAGTTTTGTAAGGGCTAAAATAACCAGTTTTTTTTTAACACTTAAATGTGACTTACACAAGCCTACACACTACTACTATACAAGAACAACTTGCATTTATATAGCATCTTTAACATAGTAAAATGTCCCAAGGCACTTCACAGGAGCATTATGAAACAAAATTTGACACTGAGCCATGTAAGGAGATATTAGGACAGATGACCAAAAGCTTGGTCAAAGAGGTAGATTTTAAGGAGCGTCTTAAAGTAGGAGAGAGATGCGGAGAGGTTTCGGGAGGGAATTCCAAAGCTTAGGGCCTAGGCAGCTGAAGGCACAGCCGCCAGTGGTGGAGTGAAGAAAATCGAGGATGTGGAAGAGGCTAGAATTGGAGGAATGCAGAGATCTCGGACGGTTGTAAGGCTGGAGGAGGTTACAGAGTTAGGGAGGGGCGAGGCCATGCAGGGATTTGAAGACTAGGATGAGAATTTTAAAATCGAGGTGTTCCTGGACCGGGAGCCAATATAGGTCAGCGACACAGCACAATATAATTACACAGGCGAAGTTGCGGTCTGATGGCGCCATTGCGATGTGCACGGGATTTTAACTCTGGGTTGACTGAGGTCGGCACTGCCCCGGACCCGCGAGTCCTTTTGGTAGCTCAGTGGGTAGCACTCTCGCCTCTGAGGAGAAGGTTGTAGGTTCAAGTCCCACTTCAGAGACTGGAGCACTCCCAGTGCAGTACTGAGGGAGTGCTGCACTGTCGGAGGGTGCCGTCTTTCGGATGAGATGTTAAACTGAGGCCCCGTCTGCCGCCTTGTACGTTAAAATTCCATAGCACTATTTGAAGAAGAGCAGGGGAGTTCTGTCTGGTGTCCTGGCCAATACTTATTTATCAATCTAAATTATCCGGTCAATATCTCATTTGCTGTCTGTGGGAGCTTGCTGTGCACAAATTGGGTGCCGTGTTTCCTACGTTACAACAGTGACTACACTTCAAAAGTACTTCATTGGTTGTAAAGTGCTTTGGGACACCCTGAGGCCGTGAAAGTTGCTATATAAATGCAAGTCTGTTTTTCTTTTGGTGGAAGATCGACACGGACCCTGGAGAAACGGTGTAAATGGCCATTTACATAATTTCTCTAGGATTTTGGCAGATCGGCAATTGAAGTTACAGTGGGAAATAGGGAGAATTTGGGTAATAAAGTAACTGAGAATATCTGTGGGACTGTATTCCAAGGAGTTCATGTATGTTGTACACCATGAGGGTGAAGTCTTGAAATAGTCGGGTGTATCCATTATTTGTTTTGATGTGTGTATGTGGAGCTGTATGATTATATTGGTGTGGGTAGCTTTATTCTAATTTCTTTTAAATTAGTGGTGGTTGTCATGGCAGCCGTTCGCTTTTTGCAGTTGATGCGTTGATGTCATCATTGTGAGCCTGAGTGTGCTCATGTAGTCGCCAACGAGCAGATAAATCGGTGTATCTGTTGTAAATTTTATTACTTCTTGCAGGTTAACCAGGTTCAAATGTTGCACGGCCTTTCATTTTCAGGGTGAATGAATGGTTAGTTGTGAATTACCATTGAAACTAACTGACATTTTGTCAAGCAGTTAAGATGCCTCAATGTCCCACTTGGTGGTTTTCTGAACCTGAGAGCAAAGTTTCCTTGATCAGCTGTCCTGCACCAGGTCGTGACCAGTTCCAGAATGGTAAAGGTTTGGGAAGTGTCTGTCGTGACTAAGACACACCAGTGATGTTATTTATTGACTTCCAATTTGTTCTTCAGATCTCTGACATCCATGTTACTGGGGAGTCTGAGGACATGTCAGCCAAGGAGAAACTGTTACTATGGTCACAACAGACAACGGAGGGCTACGCTGGAGTGAGATGTGAGAACTTCACTTCGTGCTGGAGAGACGGCAGATTATTCAATGCGATCATTCATAAATACAGGTATTCCTTTCATACATTTGGTAGATACACACTATTGTGTGCTCGTAGCTTTTTCATGCTCCAATGTACAGTTTGAAGTGTGTAAATCTCTAGTATTACATACAGGAAGCTTTACTGCACCACCAGGTTTATAACAAGGAAAGTGATTGAAAACAGTGCAGAAAGTGCCAAGTGTTGGGTGTATTTGCTGCTTTAGAATAAATACTAAAGCTACTTTTTCATTTAATAGAAGTGCGATTGTGACCCAATTTGCTCGTCCTCATCATTGCAAGCAACTGGGTGCTTGAGAATGGACCCTGACGTCAGTTAAAAGCCTGTACTTCTAGGTTGCCCTTTATGGGTAAATGTCATACAGGGAATAAGGAAGGTCGCAGCTTCAATCTGTGCTGAATTTCCCGATCTCAGTGGGGCATGGCGCAGAATGGCAATTAATCTCAACATTCCAGGGCCCGGTGAGAGCAGGATCTGGCCTAATTAGGCTGCCTTCCTGAAGCTTGCTGGCATTAACTGCCGAAGCAACTGTTTGGAGAAGGGTCATTTGGGTAAAAAAGACAGCTAGCACTGTGAAACAATGCCCAAACAAGTCCACACCATCCAGAGGGAAAATTCAGTGAGGAGTGGTGTTGCTCTGGCCCAATTATAGTCTGCCAATCTTCAGTGCTTTTGTTTTCCATTGCTTGTGTTTTTTGGCTGACAAAACCACTCTGTATTGAAACTTAACTTTCTGTGACTTCAAAAAAGACCTCTTTATTCCAATGCTCTTCTGGCCGGCCTCCCGTCTTCCACCTTCCAAAAACTTAAGCTCATCCTTAAAACTCTGCTGCCCTTATCCTAACTCACACCAAGTCCCGTTCACCCATTATCTCCTGTGCTCGATGACCAACATTGGTTCCCGGTCCGGCAATGCCTCGATTTTAAAATTCTCATCCTCGTCTTCAAATCCCTCCATGGCCTCGCCCCCTCCGTATCTCTATAACTTCCTCCAGCCCTATAACCCGCTGACATCTCTGTGCTCCTCCAATTCTGGCCTCTTGAGCATCCCTGATTTTTAGCACCTGTTGTGTTGACCAAACTGCATTTCCAAAAATGAGTTTCCCAGAAAAGCTCCTTCAAATAGTTAACTTTTGCAAACTGTGAAATTTGTTCTCTTGTTATTGGTATGTTTGTGTGTAAAAAAAAAAATACCAACCGTGTCCTTCTGAACAAGAATTAAAGGCAGTTTTGTTTATTTCGAAGACCTTTGCCCTGTGTTCTGGGGTTTGCAAGTGTTAATGGGATGGAATTCTATAAATTGGATCCGCCCGTTCGTTGCAGAAACAATAACTGTGTATAAAAATGTCATTGTTGGGTAACATGTGGGTCTTGTGTTTTGCAGTTGTTAGTGGGATTGCAGTTGAAATCATTGTTCCTGCCTGGGTGTGTGCTAGGGCTGGAAGTAAAGATGCAGATGATCTGATTCACAAAACTGTTACCAGGCAGTTGTGTGGTTATAATATTGCACAAGAACCGTAACAATGATGCATAGAAGCACCATTGGAGATAAAATAGACTAACATCATTATGTTTTGGGATGAAGATGGTCTGTCCAGCCAATATTTCCAAATCTCCCATCCAGCTCCCTACTGTGATTCTGCGACTGATATCCCTGAATTTTATTTACGAACAAGAATTTATCCAGCCCCTTTTTTTGTTAGAAGAAATCTTCAGTGATTTCTGTTTCAACTCTCCCACTGATCTGTCCCACAACATCACCCTCCTACTCTTAAAATAAGAAATCTAGGCAACATTTTATTTATGCCACGCACAACTCTAAACTCTGTCCACTAGTCCATAAGTGAAAGAAAGATGGACTTGCATTTATGGAGTGCCTCAGGACGTCCCAAATTGCTTTACAACCAATGAAGTACTTTTGAAGTGTCGTCATTGTAGGGAAATGCATCATCCAGTTTGCGCACAGCAAGCTCCCACAAACAGCAATGAGGTAAATGACCAGATCATCTGTTTCAGGTGTTGGATGAGGGATAAAAGTGGAGTCTGCTTTGTGTCTGACTGTGTTGTAACTGATATTGGAATCTTTCAGCTGGAAATGTCTGAAGTCAGAGGTGTTTGGTTTCCTAGTGCGGGCATTCCTCACCTTGATTGACGTGAAAAATATAGAGGCACAGTCTATCTGAAAGTGTTTTGCAAACCACTGTTTTGTTTCGGAAGGATCAGAGACTGAAGAGCTGGGTCATTTCTTCCATGGTAACATCACATAAGTGACCACATATAATGTTCCAACGCAGTTTATGCCATTGAATCGTGGGCTTGTGTCCATGACAGTATTGGTAGGAGTGACCACCACACAGTCCTTGTGGAGATGAAGTCCCGTCTTCCCACTGAGGACACCATCCAATGTGTTGTGTGGCACTACCACTGTGCTAAATGGGATAGATTCAGAACAGATTTGGCAGCCCAAAACTGGGCATCCTTGAGGCGCTTTGGGCCATCAGCAGCAGCAGATTTGTATTCCAGCACAATCTGTAACCTCATTAGCCAAACTGTTCCAGTACAGCTATAACACTGACATCTACCTGACAATGTGGAAAATTGCTCAGGTATGTCCTGTCCACAAAAAGCAGGACAAATCCTATCCAGCCAATTACTGCCCCATCAGCCTACTCTCAATCATCAGCAAAGTGATGGAAGGTGTTGTGGACAGTGCTATCAAGCAGCACTTACTCACCAATAACCTACTCACCGATGCTCAGTTTGGGTCCCGCCAGGACCACTCGGCTCCAGACCTCATTACAGCCTTAGTCCAAACATGGACAAAAGATCTGAATTCCAGAGGTGAGGCAGCATTTGACCGAGTGTGGCACCAAGGAGCCCTCGTAAAATTGAAGTCAATGGGAATCAGGGGGAAAACTCTCCAGTGGCTGGAGTCATACCTAGCACAAAGGAAGATGGTAGTGGTTGTTGGTGGCCAATCATCTCAGCCCCAGGACATTGTTGCAGGAGTTCTTCAGGGCAGTGTCCTAGGCCCAACCATCTTCAGCTGCTTCATCAATTACCTTCTCTCCATCATAAGGTCAGAAATGGGGATGTTCGCTGATGATTGCACAGTGTTCAGTTCCATTCGCAACCCCTCAGATAATGAAGCAGTCCGTGCCCACATGCAGCAAGACCTGGACAACATCCAGGCTTGGGCTCATAAGTGGCAAGTAACATTCACGCCAGACAAGTGCCAGGCAATGACCATCTCCAACAAGAGAGAGTCTAACCACCTCCCCTTGACATTCAACAGCATTACCATCGCTGAATCCCCCACCGTCAACATCCTGGGGGTCACCATTGATCAGAAACTTAACTGGACCAGCCACATAAATTCTGTGGCTACAAGAGCAGGTCAGAGGCTGGGTTTTCTGCGGTGAGTGACTGACCTCCTGACTCCCCAAAGCCTTTCCACCATCTACAAGGCACAAGTCAGGAGTGTGATGGAATACTCTCCACTTGCCTGGATGAGTGCAGCTCCAACAACACTCGAGAAGCTCAACACCATCCAGGACAAAGCAGCCCACTTGATTGGCACCCCATCCACCACCTTAAACATTCACTCCCTTCACCACCGGCGCACCGTGGCTGCAGTGTGTACCATCCACAGGATGTACTGCAGCAACTTGCCAAGGCTTCTTCGACAGCATCTCCCAAACCCGCGACCTCTACCACTTAGAAGGACAAGAGCAGCAGGCACATGGGAACACCAACACCTGCACTTTCCCCTCCAAGTCACACACCATCCTAACTTGGAAATATATCGCCGTTCCTTCATTGTCGCTGGGTCAAAATCCTGGAACTCCCTACCTGACAGCACTGTGGGAGAACCGTCACCACATGGACTGCAGCGGTTCAAGAAGGCGGCTCATCACCATCTTCTCAAGGGGCAATTAGGGGTGGGCAATAAATGCCAGCCTCGCCAGCGACGCCCACATCCCGTGAATGAATTTTTAAAAAAAGTGAAAAGCGAAGATTGCAATTTTATAAATCATTGGTTCGGCCTCAGCTGGAGTATTGTGTCCAATTTTGGCCACTGCACGTTAGTAGGACCTCAAGGCCCTGGAGAGAGAACCAGAGAGATTTACTAGAATGGTACCTGGAATGAGGGACTTCAGTTATGTGGAGAGACTGGAGAAGCTGGGATTGTTCTCCTTTTTAGAGCAAAGAAGGTTAAAAGGAGATCTAATCGAGGCATTGAAAAACATGAAGGTTAAATAAGGAGAATCTGTTTCCAGTGGCAGAAGGGCCAGTAACCAGAGGAAACAGATTTAAGATAATTAGCAAAAGAGCCAGGGGGGAGATGAGGAGAATTTTTTTTACACAGCCAGTTGTTATGATCTGGAATGCACTGCCTGAAAGGGTGGTGGAAGCAGCTTCAATCATAACTTTCAAAAGTGAATTGGATTAATAGTTGAAAGGAGAAAATTGCAGGGCTATGGGGAAAGAGCAGGGGAGTGGGACCAATTGGGTAGTTCTTTAAAGAGCCGGCACAGGCATGATGGGCTGAATGGCAGCCTCCTGTACTGTATGAATCAATGATTCTATGAACTCCAGCATAATACCATCCCCTGCCATGCTGATATCCAGTTTTGGATTCTGGCGGTAGCCCTGTTGTGCTTGCTGCGGTGATTGTAACCGCCCTGGCGCATTGCAGCTTTAGTTTTGGTAACTATTGCCTCCTGAGTGGTATTGTTTTACTGGCCTGTGTATCCAGTATAATTGTCTTCTATCTGTCATTATTGTTCAAATTCTCTACATGTAGGACACACTGAAGTATACTGGGAGCCTAAGCGTTGAATGAGAATATGCCATTGGGCATTGAATGTCCTGAAAGTTCTGCATTAAAGACTCCTTGTTCCCAAAGAATACTCATCCATTGATTCAATCCTAGCCTGCCGCCCACTACAGATGCATCACAAGAACCCTTGATTAATTGATAATTTTGGTCTATAAGGATCTCAGTTTTTATGTAGATTGAATTCTATTTGTGGGGGTGACGGTATTGGGGAATGAAGTGGCACCACACCCCCTCCCCTCCCCCCTTCTAATTTGTATGTTGCATCAGCAATTGTAATTGATGCAGATGTTATAAATGATGGGCGAGACAGAGGTGTCCATTATCGAGCTCAGTGACAACTGCCCAATCCAGACCAGCACCATTGCCGCTTTGCAACCAATATGCAGTCATTTTGGTTCTGTGCACGCCTTCACTTTACTTCATGCTTGGGAGACCGAGGAGACTTCATCCCTCGATACCAGGAATAGATTCATATCCACAGTCCAGAGCCAACGGCACTGCTGCATTAACCCAGTCTTCAGGGCAATGTTTATACAGAGGTTTGTGCTGATGATTGGAGTTGAATTTATTCTGCTGGCAATGCGTAATAAGAATCTTGCTGGTCTACTGTACGTAACGTTGCAGTTATTTTAACCTAAAACTGTTAACCTTGTTAGGAAACTTAAATTGCTGGAACTTCCTCTTCGTGTCAGTAAAAATATTCAGAATGATGTGAGAATTTTTAGGAACAGGAAAAGGTGATTAGGTTCAATAAAACACAAACTGACCCTCTTGCAGATATTTGTCACTTCCATCTAAAATCACAAATTTGAATTGAATCACCTCGACGTCTCTTTTTTTTCCCAAAGAAAAGATCAACTTTTTAAATCTTTCCTTGCAATTTAGATTTCTGTAACCTCCTCCAGCCCTACAACCCTCCAATCTCTGCGCTCCTCCAATTCTGGCCTCTTGAGCATCCCTGATTTTCATCGCTCCACCATTGGCGGCCGTGCCTTCAGCTGCCTAGGCCCTAAGCTCTGGAATTCCCTCCCTAAACCTCTCCGCCTCTCTACCTGTCTCTCCTTCTTTAAGATGCTTGTTAAAACCTCTTTGACCTGTCCTAATACCTCCTTCTGTGGCTCGGTGTCAAATTTTGTTTGATAACACTCCTGTGAAGAGCCTTGTGACGGTTTTCTACTTAAAAGGCGTGACATAAATGTGAGTTGTTGTTGATAGCTGGCATCATATCTGTTGCTTACCCCTGTACCCTTTCAAGCATAATATTCTTCCTATAATTAGTTGATCAGAATCTCGTACAGTACAATAGCCACAACCACAGTTTCTCTTGAATCAACCTTGACTCAGTTGGTAACACTCTCTGCTTCTGAATCAAAAGGTTATGGGTTCAAGCTCCACTCCAGAGACTTGAGCACATAATCTAGACTGGAACTCCAGAGTTGTACTGAAGGAGTGCTACACTGTCTGAGATGTTAAACCGAGATTCCATCTGCCCCCTCAAGTGAACGTAAAAGATCCCATGGCACTATTTGAAGAAGAGTAGGGGAGTTCTCCCAATGCATCATGTATCCCTCAACCAGCATCACCAAATCAAATTATCTGGTCATTTATCTCATTGTTGTTTGTAGGATCTTGCTGTGCGCAATTCGGCTGCCACATTTTCCCAATTGCAACATTGACAGCATTTCAACAAGTAGGCTGTGAGGTGCTTTGGCACCTCCTGAGGTTTTGAACAGTATGTAAATGCAGGTTCTTTCTCTTTCGTTACTTACTTGAACTTTTTTTTCATCCAACATTTGAATTTAGTTTGTAGGAAATATTTCAATTTATTCCCTTTTATTAAAATGTAATCATGCAAGACAACTGGAATTCTCTGGAATAACTTTGTGACAGTTGTGTTGAAGTGGAAGGTGGGGACTCGTTGAATTTCATTGCTTTGTGGTAATGTGCCCTAACCTGCCTAATCCTTGGCTGGGCAGAATACTCAAATATTTATTTGCATTGTATCTAATTGCTTTATTGCCTGTTCGGGCATCTTCAGAATTAAACCTAGGAGGCACATTATATTCGGAACCTAAGATCTCTTAAAGCTGCTCATGGTGAAATGTTTCACCCCGCGTATGATATTAAGTAATGTTAGGCTTTTGGGTGATCCAAGTCCAGACTTTCCAACTTTGTGATCCAAGCTGTTGGCTTTGGACCATCCAAATGACAAGTAGAGTCGGAAGCCAAGTGTTTGGAACGCTCATCCTGCGTTGAGGCCGTAGCCAGCTGACATTGTCTCCTGTGTAGCAAGCCATTAGAACTTGCATTTATATAGCGCCTTTCATGATCTCAGGAGGTCCCAAAGCACTTTACAGCCAATGAAGTACTTCTGAAGTACAATCCTGACCAATATTTATCCCTTGACCAACATCACAAGAACAGATTATCTGATCATTTTCACATTGCTGTTTGTGGGAGCTTGATGTGCTCAAATTGGCTGCTGCCTTTCCTGCATTACAACTCTGTCTCTCTGTCTCTCTGTCTCTCTGTCTCTCTGTCTCTCTGTCTCTCTGTCTCTCTGTCTCTCTGTCTCTCTGTCTCTCTGTCTCTCCGTCTCTCCGTCTCTCCGTCTGTCTGTCTGTCTGTCTGTCTCTCTGTCTGTCTCTCTGTCTGTCTCTCTGTCTGTCTCTCTCTGTCTGTCTCTCTCTGTCTGTCTGTCTGTCTGTCTGTCTGTCTGTCTGTCTGTCTGTCTGTCTGTCTGTCTGTCTCCCAGCTGAATGCTTTTGTTGAAATGTTATAGTTTGGCTTTGTCAGCCCAAAACGATGTCTGTTATGGGACTCCTTCTCTCACTGATTTTGAACTTGAACATCTTGAGGATAGATTTTGTAAAATATCTAAATAGTAAGGGCTTTATAGTCTGTGGAGTTAGAAAATGTTAATTGAAATATGACATAAATACATCTGGATTACATTAACAATCATCCTTTATATGACCTTGGGAGAAGAATTTGATTTGGTAATCTGTTTGCTCAGCACAATAGCAACAAGGAACCGTTTTGTCTAGAAAATTGTGGAAAAAGTTGAAAATCTTTCCATTGTAGAGCAGCCTGGGGCTGTGCTTTCTAAAATCACTACCTTGATTTTCCCACAGTTTTTTTGTGTTTGTTTTTCCTTTTGATATTGATGCTGATGACTAGCAGAAACTGGTTTTAACTGAGTTAGTGTCAGCTTGGCTCGGTGGGTAGCACTCTCGCCTCTGAGTCGAAAGGTTGAGAGTTCACTTCCCCACTCCAGAGACTTGAGCACATAATCTCGGCTGACGCCCCACTGAAGTACAGAGGGAGTGCTGCACTGTCGGAGGTGCCGTCTTTCGGATAAGATATTAAACTGAGGTCCTGTCTGACTGTTCAGTTGGGAGTAAAAGATCCCATGGCATTATTTGAAGAGGAGCAGGGGAGCTCTCTCCCAGTGTCCTGGCTGACATTCACCCCTCAACCAACATCACTAAAACATATTAACTAGTCAATTATCTCATTGCTGTTTGTGTGACATTGCTAAGCATAAATTGGCTTCCAAAAGTCCTCTATTAAAACTAGATACCAACAGTTCTGATTCAGGCCTTTCATTGTTGCCATGGCAGCTGAACTTGCCCTGCCCCCCTAGCTGTCTCTTGCTACTTTGTTGTTCCTCCTAAGCTGCTCCTCCAACCTATTTCCAATTGTGCAGTTAATATTTGTGGTAATAATTTGCTGTAGTTTGAGTGTCGGCACTAGGAACAGGAGTAGGCCATTCAGCCCCTCGAGCCTGTTTCACCATTCAATTAAATCATGGCTGATCTGTATCTTAACTCCATCTACCCGTCTTGGTTCTGTAACCCTTAATACTCTTGCTGAACAAAAATCTATCAATCTCAGTCTTGAAATTTTCAATTGACCCCCAACCTCAATAGCTATTTGTGGGGAGTGTGTTCCAGATTTCCACTCCCCTTTGTGTGAAGAGGTGCTTCCTGACATCACCCCTGAACAGCCTAGCTCTAATTTTAACCCGTCCTCATAATTTAACTGGTTTAGCCCCAGATATCATTTTGGTGAATCTGCGCTGCACCCTCACCAAGGCCAATATATCTTTCCTGAGGTAAGGTGCCCAGAACTGAACACTGTACTCTAAATAAGGTCTAACCTTTAGTCACATTGTTAGTCTGTGTAGTTAAATACAAGAATGGTCATTTCCTTAAAGCTCTCTAACCATGATCTGATGTTTTGTTCTGGATTTCAGGCCGGACCTGGTAGATATGAGTCAAGTAGCAGTTCAGAGTAATGTGAGCAATTTGGAACAAGCCTTTGGTGTAGCTGAAAAACTTGGTGTCACTAGACTCTTGGACCCAGAAGGTAAACCTGTTGGCAATTTAGTAAACAGGATCACTTACCATTGTGATAAAATTTAAAGAGTAATATAGCCTTGTGAAAACAGGTTTTCCCATTTTAGATGTGCGCTGCTTTTTCCACTCACATTAGTGACCAGAGGAAAACATATTGGCTATTTATTGCTTTCTAATTTTTTGGGCTCTGTAAGAATCAGTTTAATACATTAGTAATAATCCGCTCCCTGGATATTGTGTTGGAAATTTTTGTGGGTGTGTTTGTTCCCATGAAGGTTGCTCTCCTTAGAGGAGAGAAGGATAAGGGGGAGATTTAATAAGAGGTGTTCAAAATTATGGGTTTTGATAGAGTAAATAAGGAGAAACTGTTTCTAGTGGCAGAAGGGTCGGTAACCAGAGGACACAGATTTAAGGTAATTGGCAAAAGAACCAGAGGGGCGATGAGAATTTCTTTCCGTAGCGAGTTGTTATGATCTGGAATGCACTGCCTGATAGGGTGGTGGAAGCAGATTCAGTAGAGACTTTTAAAAGGGAATTGGATAAATACGTGAAGGGGAAAAATTTGCAGGGCTGTGGAGAAAGAGCAGGGGAATGGGACTAATTGGCTAGCTCTTTCAAAGAGCAGGCACAGGCACATTGGGCCAAATGGCCACCTTTTGTGCTGTATCATTCAATGATTCTATTGCTTTACATGAGACAGAAACAAACAATGTTCCTTACTATCTGGAGAATTTCATTAAGTTGTGGTATCTCTTTCCTGCTGTAATCTGTGATATGACAAAATGCAACTTGGCAAATGTGCTTGCTCTTTCCTTAGATGTTAACGTTGCTTCTCCCGATGAGAAGTCTGTGATCACTTATGTTTCGTCACTCTATGATGTCTTTCCCAAAGTCCCAGAAGGTGGTGAAGGCATCAATGCAAACGTAAGGCACTATAATATATTATTACTCACTGATTGACAATCCATTTCATCCTAGAAGTCAAGATACATGTTTGCTTTGAAAGATGATTAGCGGGTTCTTGTATCGCAATGACCTTTGTTAAAAGTTGTTTGGGGTTCTGCTAGGATGTCGACGTCAAGTGGATAGAATACCAGAATATGGTGAACTACCTCATCCAGTGGATCAAGCACCACGTGACAGTTATGTCCGACCGGAGCTATTCGAACAATCCTGCAGAACTTAAGGTAAGGTTTTGAGAATGAACCTAAAACGTAAGCAAAATACTGCGGATGCTGGAAATTGTCAGTTGTTTCAGACTTCATTCCCTAGCACTTTTGGCAATTCTTGTTAAAATATGTCCTGGTGTTCATAAACATTCTGGGGTGGAGTTGGTCAAATTCTAACTTGTCGATTGTTACTTTCTACAGGCACTTTATAACCAGTACATACAGTTCAAAGACACAGAAATCCCACCAAAAGAGAAAGACAAAGCTAAAATTAAACAGCTGTATAAATTATTGGAGGTAAGTGTACATTAGTTTAATTATCTGTCACACACCTGGATTACCTATCTGTTTTATCTGTACTTAGCACTGCAAGTCTGAAAGGTGAATTAAATTCATGACTCAATTAAAAGTAAAACACAGAGACAATTGATTTTAAAATCTGGTTGACCTTTGATACAATTTGCTGTGTTCTTTCTCCTCCTTCCTCTCCCTCACTAGAGAACCCGTGTGTGATTTTTTTTTTATTACTATCTTATATATTGACCTTCTCAACACCTGATGGTTTAGCACGGGAGATCCTGGATCAAACATGTTGCTGAGTGTGGCAGAATACAAAGCAGGTTATAACTATCAGGAAAGGCTGAACAGTCTGGGGCTCTTTTCTCTAGAAAAGAGAAGGCTGAGTGGTGACCTGATGGAGGTCTTTAAGATTATGAAGGGGTTCGATAGGGTAGGCATAGAGAAGATGTTTCCACTTGTGGGAGAGACCAAAACTAGGAGCCATAATTATAAGATAGTCACTAATAAATCCAATAAGAAATTCAGGAGAAACTTCTTTGCATAGATAATGGTTAGAACGAATAGCATTGGTGCATTTAAGGGGAAGCTAGATAAATACATGAGGGAGAAAGGAATAGAAGGACATGCTGATAAGGTTAGATGAAGTAGGTGGGAGGAGGCTCGTGTGCGGCATAAACACCAGCCGAGACCAGTTGGGCCGAATGGCCTGTTTCTGTGCTGTACATTCTATGTAAATATGTTCTGGCCAGCAGTAATGTTGGATAAATATGATAAATACAGATGAGGCTGAGTCCATAGAAACATAGAAAATATGAGCAAGAGTAGGCCATTCGGCCCTTTGGGCCTGCTCCGCCATTCAAAATGATCATGGCTGATCGTCTAACTCAGTACCCTGTTCCCGCTTTTTCCCCATATCCCTTGATCCCTTTTAGCATTAAGAAATATATCTATCTCCTTCTTGCATAACTCCCAAGAGTTACTTGTAAATTCTGATGAGTTGGTAATTGGGAGATATTTAAAATGTCTCATTACTGGCTATGACCTGTCCGTTTTTACAATGCCTTTTTAAAACAGAAAAAATATTGTGTCCGCTCTTTCGGTCTCCCTAGGCCATCCGTAACACACAGCTGGGAAAATGACCTATTCCAGCCCCCCCCCCCCCAGCTGATGCTGCTGTTTGTCACCGGCTTCTGGGAGTAATTGGAGGCTGGACCCTGATGGAATGGTTCCTGGTTTCCTGGGCTTCCCTCAGTGATAAGGTTGAGATATGGAGCAGAGTCAGTTGGTTTTTCAGGATGGGAATTGATTCTGCCTTCAGTCCGTTTGCTGTGCTGTGATTTATCAGGCCAATTTTCTTTTTAAAAAAAAAAAAAAAAATCTTCGGATGTGGGCGTCGCTGGCAAGGCTGGCATTAATTGCCCAACACCAGTTGCCCCTTGAGAAGGTGGTGGTGAGCCGCCGCCTTGAACTGCTGCAGTCCACGTGGTGAAGGTGCTCCCACAGTGCGGTTAGGTCGGGAGTGCCAGGAATTTGACACAAGAAAATGTCTTGTAGTTCTTTGCTGTCCTTTGCCTTTAAGCATTCGTGGTCTGAACATGTTGTATCACCATGCCAACATATTTAAAATAGAAATGTGAAAACAATGACTTCACAGATGAGAGCCTGAGAAAGCAGAATGAGAAAGCCTATCCAACTTGCTTGATTGTTTAGATCTCCTTTCAATCCACCATGTAGTTTCATTTCTCTTGATGTTTTGTGTATTGAGCCTTTATCTTGCTGTTACTCCTATTGAATATGGAATCTATCTATTGTTTTCCTCTCTGTAGATAATATTCTCCATCAGTTAACTCTTAGTGGTGCACTCATCAGCTCTTGAAGAGAAGGAAATAGGATCATGATTTTATATTGAAAGCTCTCCCCCCTGCACATTCCTTCTGTTGTGTTATTTTAAGTAATATCTTTATAATTCTAGCACCGTTTTCCTTTTCTCGTTCACAAGTATGTCTCCATATTCATCTCTGATCGGAAAAATAAGTAACTTTTTTTTTCCCGAGCAATTTCAGATGCTGTTCTTTGCCCCCAGACCTCGTTAGACTTGAGACTTGATTATCAGATTTGTTGCCTTCCTTTGAACCATTTCCAGTTAACCATTGCTTTAAGTTTTGTCAATGAAGAGACCAGACTGCGCTCAGTGCTACACACGGAGACACGGGACATACGGAGACATGGGATGTGACACACCACTACTTCCTTGGACTTGAACTTGTGGATTTGGTCTGTTTATAAACTTGGTTCAGAAAATAAGAAATCTGTAATTTCATCCTGAACTAATGTGTTCTAGGTGTGGATAGAATTTGGTCGTATTAAACTTCCTCAAGGATATCATCCAAACGATGTGGAAAAGGAATGGGGTAAATTAATAATCGCAATGTTAGAAAGAGAGAAGAGTTTACGACCAGAAGTGGAAAGGTTAGTGAAAGTGGGCTGCATTTTGGATTTTGCGTCAATGGGCATTGGCTGTTAATTGAATTAAATCAGATTCTCCTCCCTGGCCTCCATTAGGCAGACCTGAGAGTGGAATCTTAGCGTGCGCTGGGATCTGTTTGGAGTGGATGTCCTATCATTTTGTGCTGTAGTATGTTGGGGGATTCAATATGCTTCATGATCAATCTTTGTAATAAATTTATTCCTCTTCCCTTGGTGCGAACAGGGAATCAGGTCTTGAAGTTTGGCTCGTTAATGGCAATAGCAACAACAACAACTTGCATTTATATAACACTTTTAATGTAGTTAAATGCCCCAAGGTACTTCACAGGAGCGTAATCAGACAAAAATTGACACCGAGCCAAAGGAGGAGACATTAGGACAGGTGACCAAAAGCTTGGTCAAAGAGGTAGGTTTTAAGAAGCATCTTAAAGGAGGAGAGAGAGGTGGAGAAGCTTAGGGAGGGAATTCCAGAGTTTAGGGCCTAGAGGGCTGAAGGCATGGCTGCCAATGGTGGGGCGAAGGAAATTGGGAATGCATGAGGCCAGAGTTGGAGGGGCGCAAAGTTCTCAGAGGGTTGTAGGGCTGGAGGATGCTAGAGATAGGGAGAGGCGAGGCCATGGAGGGGTTTAAATAATCACCAGGAATCTTCTGCAAAAGGCTCACAGCATCAAAGGAACTGGTACGAGAGACATGGCAGTTATGATGATATTTGGAAAACTTGAACTTAAATGTTGGTTATGCAAGAAAAACTGTTCTCCGTGTATGCAGATAGATCAAGATGTGGGATTTATTAAGTATATGCTTCAAGAATGTTTATGGTGAATTAGCTGTTCTTAAGTAGCAGTCATATGAAATATGGGAATAAGTGAGAACAAATTATTAGCTGTCGGGAATTAAGAGAAAATTAGGATAGTGCAAATATTGTTTCCAGGTGGCCTAAGAACGTGTCTTTTTTTTAATTCGTTCACGGGATGTGGGCGTCGCTGGCAAGGCCAGCATTTATTGCCCATCCCTAATTGCCCTCGAGAAGGTGGTGGTGAGCTGCCTTCTTGAACCGATGCAGAAACATAGTGGCAGCTATTCTAGAGTCTTAGAACAGAGGGACCTCCTGCTGCTATTCAAGCAAAGGCAGAGTTAGGAAGGTCAGAATTATGGATAATACTTAAGAAAGAAAATCAATGGCGGAAGATTTCCTTTTGTGTGCTAATTGTAAAGCCATTCGTTAAGAACGGGTTTTCGATTCTGTTGCATTCGCACACAGAGGAAATCTCTTCCTTCCCCCGCTCTTGTTCTTGATCAGTGTTTTAGGAGGGATCCATCTCGACTTCTATTGTAAAATATAGTGGAGGGAATTTGGATCTTCCTGTTGCAAATGCTTCAAAGCTACAACTGGAGTCGGCCAGTACATGTACAGTAACTTTCAAAAGCGAATTGGATATATACTTCGGAAGGAAAAATTTGTAGGGCTATGGGGAAAGAACAGGTGAGTGGGACTAGTCTTTCAAAGAGCATGATGGGCCGAATGGCTGCCTCCTACGCTGTATGACTGTGGACAGCATCCTATACCTTCCTCCAATAACAGCTGATTTTGAGACTGAATGAGATTAGGTTTGTGCAGATTTATTACAATAAAAGGAAGTGGCTGCTGAGGTTTTGTTTGAGATTGTTCAACAAGATAGTTATGAAGAATCGCGCACCGTTTCTCCCTTAACTTGTTACAAATAGAATTGCTGTAAATGTTCAGTCTTGTGATTCACTGGTGCTTTTTGGAACCCGATGTCTCCACTAAACAGGTCTAGAGGCATGCAGATAAAATCTTTCAAGTTGAGTCTAAATCGTTAACAGTTTAATGGCTGAAGATACTCTATTACAAAATGTCTCTGCTCTGATCAAACTTATTCCACATGGACATGCCTCATGGTCTAGAATATGCTGCCTGTTCATTTTGTAGCTGTCTTGGTGCACTTGTAACAGAAATTCTTGTTTGCTACTGTTAAGTACCTTATCCTTGATACTACGATTAAATCTCTTGCGCTCTTTGCAACATTAATGACTTTCAGATAGTGAAGAAGGGTTTGTTCTAATCTTGAACTGAAGCCAGGAATACGATTGTGTTGCAGATTCAAATTCATAAATTGCAGGGTGTTTGTAAGTTGAAAATCTTATTACACAACTCCAAGCAGAAAGCTACATTTGTGCCGAAAATCTCCAGTGGAGATCGTATTATCAGTTAGGTTTTAAAGTTTTTAAGTGAGATTTAATTGCTCTTAATTAGTTACTTCAGCTTTACAGACCTTATGGTTAACATCAAAGTTTATTCCTAAAGAAAGAACTTGCATTTATATAGCACCTTTCACGACCCCCGTACGACCCTAAGTACTTTTGAAGTGTAGTCACTGTTGTAATGTAGCAAACACGGCAGCCAATTTGCGCACAGCAAGGTCCCACAAACAGTAATGAGATAATGACCAGACAATCTGTTTTAATGATGTTGGTCAGGACACCGGGAAGAACTCCCCTGCTTTTCGATGTAGAACCACGGGATCAGATGGTACCTCTGATTAACGTCTTATCCGAAAGACAGCATCTCCAACAGTGCAGCGCTCCCTCAGTACTGCACTGGGCATGTCGGCCCAGATTTTGTGCTCTTGTCTTTCGAGTGGGACTTGAACACACAACTTTCTGATTCAGAAGTGAGTGCTACCAACTGAGCCACAGCTGACACCCATTATTCTCTCATAAACCAGGTGGTTTGAATGCTGCCCTTTCATTAAATGCCATGTTGAAAGCTGTAGAGTATTTTTGTAACTCACTTGATCAGTCAGTGGGTATAAATGCACTGCCTTGTCTTGTACTGACCCAGAGACACCAAAAAATCAGCAGGTTGGATATTGTGGGGGTGTTGAGTTCGCTGATCTCAGTCTGTTGAGCAGCAGGTGCCCTGGAATTGGTCTCAAAGCCACTGGGCTAGGGAAGGGAAAAACCCCGTTGCCGTTTTGGATGCCGATCCTGTGGAAGGTGTGCGCGTGGGTGAGCACGTGCATGTGTGTGAGCGAGTGAGAGAGAATGAGATAGCATGTTGGACTCTGCGATACCTTCCATAGTGCAACAGCTTACCTGCCCACACCCTGTAGACTTGCACGTGAGGATTAGCCACTTGGGTGAGGTACTGCAGAGCTGGTCCTACCTGTGAATGGTCCTCCAGCAAGATTCACCGTTTTAAGGAGAGGAGGGGAGAACATTTAATGTTTACATAAAATTTTTTTCGCAGAACTGAGGGGGGGGGGGGGAGGGCATGGTGGGCCGAATGGCCTCCTTCTGTGTTGTATCATTCTATGGTGCTGACTCGATCAGTGTGGAAATGGTTCCGTCCTTCACTATTTGATAAAGAGGCAACTTCCATCTTTCCTCCCCCCCCCCCCCCCCCCCCCCCACCCCTCCCCTGGCCCTTTTGCACACTGAACCTATGTTTTGTGTTAAGTTTGCTGCTTGCTTTAATTTCTATTTACTGGTACCTATTGCTAGTCCTTTGTTTCTGGGCCCTGGACCCTGTCTTCATGTTGTCAAAGGGAGCCCCTTGTGAAAGGAACTGCACTTTGTCTGGCATTGTTTACAGGTTGAGGTGAAACAGATATCGCTTTGTACCTCTGGTAGAAGCTGGTTTATTTCACTTTGTATTTTCGCTGAGGACAGCAGAGATGGGGAATCGAATGCTTTCTGTATGCATCAAGCTTTCCAAGGTCATGTAAAGCAATCAGACCCTCAGTAAGTCATCGAGTCATACAGCACAGAAGGAGGCCATTCGGACCATCGTACCTCTGCCAGCTCTTTGAAAGAGCTATCCAATTAGCCCCACTCCCCCTGCTGTTTGCCCATAGCCCTGCAAATTTTTCCTTTTCAAGTATTTATCCAATTCCCTTTCGACAGTTACTATCGAATCTGCTTCCACCGCCCTTTCAGGCAGTGCATTCCAGATCATTACAACTCACTGCGTAAAAAATAATTCTCCTCATCTACCCTCTGCTTTCCTCTGCCAATTATCTTAAATTATCTCCATAAAACTCCTGCTGCTTTTCCCCAAAAGTAGTATCGACGATAAGTTACTTAACAGCAGCAGACAAGAATATCTGTTAGTCCTGCACTAAGAAAGCTACAAAACTGAAGGGGCAGAATATCCTGGATAGCGAGACATTTCCATGTGATCGGAGCAGCGACTATTTTATGAGAGAGCATCTTTTAACCGTTAAAGCTATTCACTATTTATGTTCAACTTAAAAAGATTTTATCCTCGTGCCTTAGGGCCGTAGGATGTTAAAAAGCTACTTTCTTTTCATCGCTGAAAGAAGATCTCAAGTAGGTTTCACTGAATTTGAAACCCTTGTTTTTTGTGGTTTTAGATGTGGGTAGGGCAGTGAAAAGGGGGAGTGTCCCAGATTTATTAATAAAACACAGTCAAGGACACAACAGGTATGCGTGCCTAGCAGCACATTCCTGATCGCTTGATCAGAATATTGAGGTCTGATTTAGTCTGCGTGTGAAGTCTCGCTTGTACCTGTACTGGCCGTGGCCAGCTGCTGGGAGCAGTGCTCGGTGTTCGGCTCATGGGCACACCTGCGGAGACGGCTCACCATTTTCACAGCTTCGATGGCAGTGGCCAGGAGGGGTGTTCGAGTTTATCAGCTGGGGTGTCGCCGGCCATGTTGAGAATGAACGGCCAGGCGATAATCTTCGGCAGCAGCAGCACCACCCCCTCCCTGTGCAACAGCACCAGCGGCAGCATCAGCTCCATCAAGAGCTTCTCGCCCGGCAGCTCTGGAGGAAGGACACTCGTTAACTCCTGGGCATCCTCGGGCAGTGACTTGGATGGTTTCAGGTACATTTGGTCTCGTTCAAAGTGGGCAGTGCTGTAATGCACCTTGCTTCCTAAAAGGTTATCAATGCACTGCCTGGAAGCGGATTCAATAGTAACTTTCAAAAGGGAATTAGACAAATACTTGAAGGGGGATAAATTTGCAGGTCTAATGGGGAAAGAGCAGGGGAGTGGGACTAATTGGATAGCTCATTCAAAGAGCTGGCACAGGCATGATGGGCCAAATGGCCTCCTTCTGTGCTGTATCATTCCATGATTCTGTGAATTCAGTTGCATACTTCCCTCTTTTTTTCTACTGCCCACCGCACCCTCCCCCCCCCCCACCCCCCCCACACTTTTTGCGCACTGATCCTGTGTTTTGTGTTAAGTTTGCTGCTTGCTTTAATTTCTATTTACTGGTACCTGTTGCTAGTCCTTTGTTTCTGGGCCCTGGACCCTGTCTTCATGTTGTCAAAGGGAGCCCCTTATGAAAGGAACTGCACTTTGTCTGGCATTGTTTACAGGTTGAGGTGAAACAGATATCTCTTTGTACCTCTGGTAGAAGCTGGTTTATTTCACTTTGTATTTTTGGGTCTTTTTATGCTAATTGAAGCTGAGGGTGTCAATGGTGGGCCCAGCTCATGTAAAGCAATCAGATCCTCAGTAAGTCGGAGAGTCATTCAGCCCATCATACCTGTGCCGGCTCTTTGAAAGATCTATCCAATTAGTCCCACTCCCTCTGCCCTTTCCCCATAGCCCTGCAAATTTTTCCTTTTCAAGTATTTATCCAGCACCCTTTTGAAAGTAAGAAACTGCTTCCACCGCCCTTTTCAGGCAGTGCATTCCAGATCATAACAACTCGCTGCATAAAAAAATAATTCTCCTCATCTACCCTCTGCTTTCCTTTGCCAATTATCGTAAATTACCTCCATAAAGCTCGTGCTGCTTTTCCCAAATAATTGGCTTGAATTCCAAACTCGAGCACCCTGTACTGTGGCTTTTCAAAATGTCGTCTTCCATTTCCCGTTTTAAAAAAAAGTATCCTTCTGAATTCTCGGTGAGATTATCAGTTGGGGAGAGTTTTCTACTGTTGTCCCACGTCCATGGATTGAGACTGTCTGTCCTAAGTTCACGTAGAATTTCGAATTGTACGGTCTCGCCCCTAAATTCTCTATTATATGGCGTACATACGTGACTGCTTCCATATTTAGATACAGTCCCCACCACTTACGGTGGGGGTGTTGGTGTTAACGCGATTTTCCCACTATACGCGATGGACGGTAAAATCAATTAGCAAAGTAACCAACGTATTTGAAAATAACAGGAAATCTCACTTCGCAACCGCCTCTAATTGTTAGCAGTTGTATCCAGAATCTCATTGTTAAGGCAATCGCACTTTAACGAGGTGCGAACTGCTGATTGAAACTGCTCGAAGACCTGACTTTGGCTGAAATCGTCAGAGCCTTTTAAATGTGTAAGTACTTATTGGACAGCCTGAAACTCCATCCCTAAACCCCCATGGCTCTCCGCCTCTCTCCCCACCTCTCTCTCCTCCTTTAAGATGCTCCTTAAAACCTACCTCTTTGACCAAGCTTTTGGTCACCTGTCCTAATACCTCCTTATGTGGCTTGGTGTCAAACTTTGTTTGAAAATTGCTCCTGTGAAGCGCGTTGGGACGGTTTACTACATTAAAGGCGCTATATAAATGCAAGTTGTTGTTGAAATAGTCAGCGCACTTAATACGTTACAAGCGACGCCTTTGTAATTGACTCCTATGGTGATGGCAAACGGTTAGCACCATTTGCCCGATATAGGCGGCTAACTGAGATCGGCGCGGATGACGTATGTGGTGGGGATTGTACCGGGGGCTCTGCCCACAAAAATAAGCAAGGGACGCTCAGATGAAGAACGGCCTGTTGAGCTTTAATCGGAATAACTGCATTCCTAAAAACCCTGGTGTTTGAGTTTCAATTTCATTTGTGTTTTTTTTTATAATCCTCCCTCTGTAGACTTGAAATGCTGCAGCAAATTGCCTGCAGAGTTCAGTGTGACAACCTGGCATGTGAAGAGAAACTGATACTGGCACGAAATTCACTGCAACTCGTAAGTAGCAGCTTGTAAAATCAGCCTGCATGATTTGACCTTGCAACTAGGAGGTTCGCTATTGAATTCTTTCAGGTCTAGTTATTTTATTTATTTATGTAAGCTGGAGAATTGTGTCCAATTCTGGGCACCACACTTTAGGAAGGATGTCAAGGCTTTGGAGAGGGTGCAGAGGAGATTTACCAGAATGGTACCAGGGATGAGGGACTTCAGTTATGTAGAGAGACTGGAGAAGCTGGGATTGTTCTCCTTAAGGGGAGATTTAATAGAGGTGCTCAAAATTATGAGGGCTTTTGATAGAGTAAATAAGGAGAAACTATTTCCAGTGGCAGGAGGGTCAGTAACCAGAGGGGAGGTGAGGAGAATTTTTTTACTCAGCGAGTTGTTATGATTTGGAATGTGCTGCCTGAAAGGGTGATAGAAGCAGATTCAATAATAACTTTCAAAAGGGAATTGGATAAATACTTGAAAGGGAAAAATTTGCAGGGATATGGGGAAAGAACAGGGGAATAGGACTAATTGGATAGCTCTTTCAAAGAGCCATCACAGGCACGGTGGGCCGAATGGCCTCCTTCTGTGTTGTATCATTCTATGGTTCTATAAAGCACTGCTATGCTGCATATGGCTGACTATTTTTAAAGAATACACACTTGTTTCAGGACGCTAAACGGCTGGAGTCGGGACTTCAGTTTCAGAATGAGACGGAGGTTGCTGGGTACCTATTGGAGTCTGAAAATCTCATCCGCCAACAGATTGTTGATGTCCAGATTCTTATCGATGGAAAATATTATCAGGCAGACCAACTCGTTCAAAGGTAGGACCCCAAATCTCATGTGCAATGCAGTAAAATATCGGTCTAGAATAATCTTAGAATTTTGCTTTGTTTAATTTCGAATGAAGGTGCGAAGTGACAACTTCAAAAGTTCACTTCTTGTTTTGTGTGTATTTTTTAATTACTTAATACGGTGATCTTTTTTTGAAGCTTTTTTCTTTCTCCCCTCCATCCTCTCCACCTTGTTGGTCCTCCAGTTTTTGCATCTTGCACATCCCAGATTTTAATCGCTTCGCCATTGGCGGCCGTGCTTTCAGCTGCCTAGGCCCTAAGCTCTGGAATTCCCTCCCTAAACCTCTCCGCCTCTCTCTCTTCCTCCAAGTCGCTCCTTAAAACCTACCTCCTTTGATCAAGGTTTTGGTCACCTGTCCTAATATCTCCTTATATGACTCAAATTTTGTTTGGGAACACTCCTGTGAAGCGCCTTGGGACTTTTTAAAGACACTACATAAATGCAAGTTGTTGGTTCTACAGGTGCTGAGTGATCATTCAATGCTCTGCCCAAGTGGCTATTAGAAAGAAGGAAAGAATTTGCATTTATATAGCGCCTTTCACGACCTCTGGACGTCCCAAAACACTTTACAGCCAATGAAGTACTTTTTTATGTGGTCACTGTCGTAATGTAGGAAATGATTGCAGTGTGAGGATTAGCAGAGAGCATCAACAGGCCGTTAGGTTGTGGCTGATTCAGGTCTTCTCCTTACCTGATATCCATGTGCACCCCCAACTGAGGTTGCTGGATAGGGACAAGGAGCAGAAACCAATTCAGGAGAATCTTCTTTACCCAGAGAGTGGTGAGAATGTGGAACTCACTACCACAAGGAGTAGTTGAGGCGAACAACAGAAGCATTTAAGGGGAAGCTCGATAAACACGAGGGACAAGGAATAGAAGGGTATGCTGATGGGGTTTGATGAAGTAGGAAGGGAGAAGGCTCGTGTGGAGCAATAAACCAGTTAGGCCGAAAGGCCTGTTTTTGTGCTGAGGACTCGATGTAAAACATTAAACTGGAATGATAATATAATATGATTTTCTTTCTGCAGAGTTGCAAAGCTTCGCGATGAGCTGATGTTACTGAAATCTGATTGTTCGTCTGTGTACAGTAAAGGACGCTCCTTATCAGCAGAGCAGACCCAGCTGATGATGGCAGGGTTAACTCAGAGCTTGAATCAGAGCTTCTCCTCCGGTTTCCCTCAGAGTTTGACACCATCCTTGAACTCCAGTTTATCTCGGAGCTTGACCCCAAGCTTGACCCACGGACTGACCCCAGTCCTCACCCCCAGCTTACCAGAGACACTCTCCTCTGGCTTAAGACCTGTCCTGGCACACGGTTTCATCCAAGGCTTTGTCCCGAACATGGACACGGACACACTCCAGACGGTGAAACTGATGCAGATCAGGAAACCATTAATTAGATCGCAATTCGTTGACCAGTCTTTGACAGAGGAGGAGATCAACATGAAGTTTCTACAGGACCTGTTGTGTTGGGTGGAAGATATGGAGGTAAACTCTGGAATAAACCATTTACTATCTGCCTTCATTACTTCTCAATTTTTAATGCATTTGTACTTTTTTTACTTCACTTTCTTAACATCAGGACCTCACCAATGTGATTAGCACTTCTTACACTCAATTTTTTTTTTCCCCCCTTTCTTTTTGTCGGGATTGGGTTTTGACACTAAATAATTGATCAATGCTTGCACCAAATACCTTCCAGGAGAACAGTATTGTTGAAGATGGGAGAGAACTACTTTTAGTCTAACCCGGTCCCTTCAACAGTGTAAAAAGAATTAGTATCATTTCCCACCTGATCCCTGGTTGGTGCTGAACCTTTTAGTCACACTGAACAGAACTACAATTGGTGCACGCAGCCAAGCCACTCATCACAAGTGGCTCTTTCTCAATATGGCTTCAAAAAGCTGGAACTTTTTCCTTTAGGTTGTAGGAATCATGATACTGTTATTGAACAAAAGAAAGAACGGCATTTATATCTCACTGTATGTTATATCTTTGAACACTGTCCAAGATGTGCATTTATATCTCACCTTTTCTTGGCTACTGTGAGATAGCAGGGTGTGGGGTTAGTTTAGGTTGCCTTAGCGAAGAGTCGGCCACAGAAGCGATGGGCCATATGGCCTCCTTCGGTACTGTAAACTTGAGCATTGATGGTGCTGTTTAAGAAATTTCTGATCGATTGTGGGTTTTTTTTAAAACAAGGTGCAACTTGACCGAGCTGAGTGGGGCTCAGATTTGCCAAGCATTGAAAGTCATTTGGAAAATCACAAAAACGTTCACAGAGCAATCGAAGACTTTGAATCGAGCATCAGAGAAGCTAAATCTCCTGAGGTAACTGCAAATTTGCGAAAATGTTTCTTTAAAAATTATTAGACATTTTTGTTTCACTTGGAACTAAACAGACTTTGTGGAAAGTAATATTTGTTTTGTCCCTACAAGTGTTGTTAGTAGCTTGTTTATTTTGGTTTCATTGCAGGGCTATAGGGAAAAGAGGTGGGGAGTGGGACTAATTAGATAAGTTAAGAGGGGGGGGGGGGGTTTAACTGGATAGCCTGGCGGTGAAGGATAGAATACAGGAGCCTGGTCTTCAGTTGCTTCCAAGCCTTTATTCACACAGAGATCCCCCTTCCACACACACACCACACCCTAGATAAGCTCTCATATAAAATGGATACAAGAGAGTCCCCAATTGACACACACCACCTGAATACAATTAACACTAATTGATATAAATTACCTGAACAGGGAGATTTAATAGAAGTGCTCAAAAATATGAGAGGTTTTGATAGAGTACATAAAGAGAAACTGTTCCCACTGACAGGAGGGTCGGTAACCAGAGGACACAGATTTAAGATAATTGGCAAAAGAACCAGAGGGGAGATGAGGAGAATTTTTTCATGCAGCGAGTTATGATGATCTGAAAGGGTGGTGGAAGTAGATTCAATAATAACTTTCAAAAGGGAATTGGATTAATAGTTGAAGTGCAAACATTTGCAGGGCTATGGGGAAAGAGCAGGGGAGTGGGAGTAATTGGATAGCTCTTTCAAAAAGCTGGCACTGACACGATGGCCTGAATTACCTCCTCCTGTCCTCCTCAAGATTCTATGATATAATTCTATGAAGTGTGTGGACCTTAGGGTGGTTAAGAAACAGTTTGTTGTTGTGCCTGACTTTGCCCATAAGCATCAAATATTGTGCTCCCTTAGTAAGCAATGACAAATTCCAAAAGTACTGATCTTTCACCAGACCATGGCTTCCATTTGAAAGTATTATTTAATATTGTTTTTTAGGTAATTATTTTTTTCTGCCATTTTATTCCCATTTTCGGGCTCTTATCTCTAGAGAAGAAAAGGCTGAGGGGTGACCTGATCGAGGTCTTTAAAATTAAGAAGGGGTTTGATAGGGTAGACGTAGAGTAGATGTTTCCACTTGTGGGCGAATCCAGAACTAGGGGCCATAAATATAAGATAGTCACCAATAAATCCAATGGGGAATTCAAGAAAAACTTCTTTACCCAAAGAGTGGTTAGAATGTGGAACTCACTACTACATGGAGTAGTTGAGGCGAATAGCATAGATGCATTTAAGGGGGAGCTGGATAAACACATGAGGGAGAAAGGAATAGAAGATTATGCTGATAGGGTGAGATGAAGGAGGGCGGGAGGAGGCTCGTGTGGAGCATAAACACCGGCAAAGACCAGTTGGGCCGAATGGCTTGTTTTTGTGCTGTAAATTCTATGTAATTCTACCTCGCTTCACACCACAGCCTGTTGGGGGAAGAGGGTTTCAGATTTTCACTACCCATTGTGTGGGAAAAAATGCTTCCTGATTTCACTCTTAGCTGTAATTTTAAGATTATGTCCTCTTGTTCTTGATTTCCCCCACCAGAGGAAATAGTTTCTCCGTATCTACCCTATTACAAATGTTATACAAAGCTCCAAACTAAATGTACTAAAAACAGAGAATGCTGAAAATACTCAGCAGGTCAGGCAGCATCTGCGGAGAGAGAAACAGAGTTAACGTTTCAGGTGGCTGGCCTTCCATCAGAACTGGGAGATGTCGATGGCGGGGGGAGTAAGGGGATGAAGCTGAGGCCTTTGCTGAGGACTGATCATTATCAACCAAATGTACTGTTAGAACATAAGAAATAGGAGCAGGAGTAGGCCATACGGCCCCTCGAGTCTGCTCCTCCATTCAATCAGATCATGGCTGACCTCCACCAGTGTTCTCTGTTCAATTACGAACAGGAGTAGGCCATTCAGCCCCTCGAGCCTGTTCCACCATTCAATTAGATCATGGCTGATCTTTATCTTAACTCCTTCTACCCACCTTGGTTCTGTAATCCTTAATACACTTGCCTAACAAAAATGTATCGATCGCAAGTGTTGAAATTTTTAATTGACCCCCGCACCCCCCCCAACCTCCACAACTTTTTGGGAGAGAGAGTTCCAGATTTCCACTCCCCTTTGTGTGAAGAAGTGCTTCCTGACATCACCCCTGAATGACCTAGCTCTAATTTTAAGGTTATGACCCCTTGTTCTGGACTCCCCCCACCAGAGGAAATAGTTTCTCTCTATCAAATCCTTTCAAAATTCTGAAACATTTCAGTAAGATCACCCCTTAATCTTCTATACTAAAGGGAATACAAGCCTAGTCTATGCAACATGTCCTCATAATTTAACCCTTTTAGCCGCACCTGGTGAATCTGCACTGTACCCCCTCCAAGGCCAATATACCCTTCCTGAGGTGCGGTGCCCAAAACTGAACGCAGTCTCTAGATGGGGTCTGACCAGATCTTTATATAACTATTAACATAACTTCCACCCTTTTGTATTCCAGCCCTCTTGAGATAAAGGTCAACATTCCATTAGCCTTTTCAGTTACTTTTTGTACCTGTCCTCTAGCTTTTGGTGATAGTGAAAATACACGTAAGGAGTTGAAGCCAAGGCCTTTACTGAGGTCAGAGAGGGGAAGGTCAGAGAGAATAGTTAAAACACGTGCAAGGGGATGAAGAAGAGGCCTTTACTGAGGACTGATTGTTCTCAGCCAGATGTACTGTCCGATTGCAGAATTAAAGCTAGTTTTGTTTTGAATTTTTACCTTCCTCTTGCAGTTATAAGGTGGGGCGTTTTAATTTTTCTTTTTTAAATAGGGACAGATGACTCCACCTCTTTGTGAGAGTTATTCAGAGAAGCTGAGCACACTGGAGAATCAATACGCCAAGCTCTTGGTGAGAACTTGTTCCCACTTTCATCTCGCAATTGCATCCAATTCAACTTTATTCTGAATTTGGAATAAATGGTTTTAATTGTTTTTTTTCCTTCTTCTTCTTTCTAAAATGAAAGACCACTTCCAGGAACCGAGCGTCCCACCTGGACAACCTGCAGAGTTTCGTGTCCAGGGCCACCAATGAGCTGATCTGGCTGAATGAGAAGGAGGAAGAGGAGGTGGCTTATGACTGGAGTGACAGGAACTCCAGCATGTTGAGAAAGAAGGAGTATCATGCTGTACGTAACGGTCGTGGGCTTGCAGTTTTTGTTTTGAAGAGCGCCTAACTTAAAAAAAATATATACTGGTAAAAATCCCGAATCCCATGTAAATAGGAAGAACGTGGATTTCTATAGTGCCTTTCGCAGGACGTCCCAAAGCGCTTTACAGCCAATGAAGCACTTTTGAAGTGTGATCACTCTTGTCATGTAGGAAACGCGGCAGCCAATTTGTGCACAGCAAGGTCCCACAAACAGCAATATGATAATGACCAGATAATTTAGTGATGTTGGTGGAGGGATAAATATTGGTCAGGACACCGGGGAGAACTCCCCTGCTCTTCTTCCAATAGCACTATGGGATCTTTTACATACACTTGAGAGTGCAGATGGGGCCTCGGTTTCACATCTCATCTGAAAGACGGCGCCTCTGACAATGCAGCACTCCCTCAGTACCGGCTCTGAGAGTGTCAGTCTGGATTTTGTGCTCAAGTCTCTGGAGTGGGACTTGAACCCATGACCTTCTGACTCGGAGGTGAGAGTGCTACCCACTGAGCCACAGCTAACACCTTGTAATGAATGAAAATGGAATCAGTCAGCCGTAAGCCAGTGGCTCCGATCGTGCAGTTAGTTGAGAACATTATTTTGTTTGCATTCCGGTTTCCGAGTTCTTAGTTATTTTGTTTCCCCTCCCCCTTACCGTCTGTGACAGGAATTGATGAGAGAGCTTGAAGACAAAGATGTGCTCATGAGATCGGTCCAGGAGATGGCAGATCAGCTCCTCCTCAGTCGCCATCCCGCTCGGCCGACCATCGAGGTAAGTGCCATCAGAGAGCTGTGCCGCGGAATTCACTCCAGCGCTGTCCCTCTTGCCAGCCTGTTTAAGCTACTGCTGCTGCGTTACGTTACGAGGTTCAACAGCGGTGCTCATGTTAATCCTTTTCAGAGTTGTGACTGGAGCTCTTGTGTTTTATTTTCCCAGGCTTTCAAAGCAGCCATGCAAACGCAGTGGAGCTGGATTTTACAGCTCTGCTACTGTGTTGAGAAACACCTGAAAGAAAATACAGCTTATTTTGAGGTATGTATCCAATCACTTCTATCAACTCGCGTATCGAAACAGGAGTAGGCCATTCAGCCCCTCGAGCCTGTTCCACCATTCAGTGAGATCATGGCGGATCTGTATCCTAACTCCATCTACCCCACCTTGGCTCCATATCCGTTAGTATCTTAGGCTAGCAGAAATCTTACCGATCTCCGATTTAAAATTATTAATTGAGCTAGCATTTACTGCTTTTTGTGGGAGAGAGTTCCACACTTCTACCACCCTTTGCGTGAAGAAGTGTTTCCTAACTTCTCTCCTGAATGGCCTGGCTCTGATTTTAAGGTTATGTCCCCTTGTCCTAGACTCTCTCACCAGCGGAAGAAGTTTCTCTATCTACCCTATCAATTCCTTTCAAAATCCTAAAAACTTCAAATCAAATCACCCCTTAACCTTCTATATTGCAGGGAATACAAGCCTATTTGATGTAATCTTGCTTCATAATCTAACCCGTGGAGCCCTGATAACATCTAACTGGGTTTGTGGGAAGCTGTTCGATCTATGTTCTGCCTCATTTATTGCCCTTGTGTTTTTTTTAATTTTTTGCCATCCCTAGTTTTACAATGATGCCAAAGAATCCATGGATTACTTGAAGAACCTGCAGGAGACCATTAAGAGGAAGTATAGTTGTGACAAATCCAGCAGCCTGGTGAGACTGGAGGACCTAGTTCAGGAGTCTATGGTAAAAGTCAAACTGACGCGGGACAGTACGGGAAAGCACGGAAACGAGGAATTTTGTGGCAGAGGATTGTCTCCCAACGCGCATTTGAACAGAAACTGAAGGGCACTTCAGAACAAATGCATTAACTGAGCGTAAACAACAAGTATTCCAGCACGAGATAGTTCCAGCTGGGTTTTTTAGGGTTCTAAAGGGTCTAGATAATATAGACCATGACAAGCTGTTTCACCTTGTCCAGAACAATAGATAGAGGACACGGCCTGTGCTTGAAGGGGGGTAAATTCCAAACTAATCTGTAGAAACAACATTTCAGTAAGTGTGTGTGTGCACACGCTAGCGACTAGGTTTTAGATTCGTAAATATCTGTGAATGTGTTGGATCATATTCTACGGCTTGTCTGAGCTATTTGAAAGTAATGGGTTGGGTTGTGAGCTTGTGTCTTGAGTGGTAAATGAACTGTAAGATTAAGTTGCTACTTTTGGAGGACTTTGATTTCTCTGTTTAATGTGTTTCATAGATATTAGACAAATCAAATCAATTAGACGCATGAAAGTTTGTTGCTCATTAGTGAAACTGCGAGCAAGGTTGATTTCATTCCTATCTCCTTAGGTGTTATAAATGGACTGATTACTTTTAGTTGCTTATAAACTTTATTCGCTGGGATTCACATTACACCCAAAGCATCCCTCACACAAAAACCCACAACCTCTCCCCAAGCCTACTCCCTTATATCTGGGAGCCAGAGAGTTCCCAATTGCTCATGAGCTTAATCATTCATTTATATCATGAATTATATCATGAGGTGAAGTTTGTTTGTTTTGGGTGAGTTAGTTGAAGAGATGCGTTCTTGCAGTCCGACAAATTCCCTCCACTTTCGGCAGGAACCTCGCACAAGACTGACCCGTTTACTTTGTGATCACGAAACCAGTGCCTGCGTATTTCCCACTTCTCCTTTCCACCACTGGAAAATGAGAGACCCCAATGTGGGTGGAGCTATCCCCAGCGCACACCGCAGTAGTGAGAGCCCTCCATTGAAGCTACAGTCTGTAGCCTGGACTCTGCGACCTTTGCTTTCTTTTGATCTCTGGTGAGAGAAAGCAAACAAATCCCACGGGCGAGGAGGCTGCAAAGGAAGAAAGGGAAATGATGAGTGAAGAAAACTGTAGTCCTGCCATTTGGTTGTTCCATGTGGTCTGTGCCATAGCCAGATTTTGCCACTTCTAACATTTTTGGAACAAAAGTGATGGACAATCACTCGGCTCAGATTGTGCAGTGCTGATGACGCTTGTTATTGTACAAAACGTGTGTGTAGGAAAGTATAGGCTGTACAAACTGTTACGCAAATGTGCGCGGTAACCGTTGGGAGTTGAGTTGGGCTTTTTTATTGTCTAAAGATGACTACGTTTGTCTGAAAAACGGGCGGTGCAACCGGGGAAGCTCTTTCCTCCTCCTGTACTCAATTTCTATCCTTTTTTGTTTCTTTAAATATATTTTAGGATGAAAAAGAACAGCTTCTTCAATACAAGAGTAATGTAGCCGGCCTTATGAGTCGGGCCAAGACCGTCGTCCAGCTCAAACCCAGGAATCCCGAAAATCCCACACGGATCTCCATCCCCATCAAAGCCATCTGTGACTACAAACAAATTGAGGTTGGAAATCCAGTATTAAGGGAATGTTTTATTAAAACTAGGAGCCATAAATATAAGATAGTTACCAATAAGGATTTCAGGAGAAACTTCTTTACCCAGAGAGTGATTAGAATGTGGAACTCGCTACCACAAGGAGTAGCTGAGGTGAATAGCATAGATGCATTTAAGGGGAAGCTAGATAAACACGAGGGAGAATGGAATAGAAGGATATATTGATAGGGTTAGATTGAGGGTTTGGAGGAGGCTCGTGTGGAGCATAAATGCCGGCATGGACCAGTTGGGCCAAGTGGCCTGTTTCTGTGCTGTAAATTCGATGTAATTGTGAAAGTCACTAACTATTACAAGTTTGGTAGAGTAGTGTAGGGGATATGGTAATCCCACCATGGTGAGATGTGAAAAGTGAAATCAGTAAATCTGGTAATTCTTTGGGCTAGCACCAATTTAAAAATTGAGCACCAAAGCTGCCCAGTTGTGCTAAGTGCCCACTAATGGGAGCCTGTTACCCGTACCCGGTCTGGCCTAGGCATAAATCCAGTCCCATGCTATGTGGTTGACTCTTCACTGTCCTCTGAAGTGACCTGGCAAGCTACTCAGTTGGCAAAAAATGATTGCTCAAGAACAACCCAGCACCACCTTCTCGGGGTAACCAGGGATGGGCAGTAAATGGAGCTTTGCCAGTCTTGCCCACATCCCCAGAAGAAATTATTTTTAAAAAAAGAAAGTTAACAGGAAAATTCTATCTAGTCGATTCCATCAATCAGAAGCGGTTTTGGCTTTTCATTAACTCGTGTAGTTTGAGTGTGAAGTTGCCCGAATCAGACTGAGGTACGAGTTGTGAGACCGCCCCCAGGGGTCAATCCCCCCCCCCCCCCCCCCCATCTCCCCAGGGGTCAATCCACCCCCAGGGTTCGATCTGCTTCCCATATAGAAGGTCACAATGCACAAAACTAAACTTTAAAAAAAATAAAGAATAAGCTGAAGTTTGACGAGTTTACTGGCGGTCTAGATTTATCATTGTAAATATGAGCAGAGAGATGGCAGTGAAGTTGTCTCTGTTGACATGGCAAACTAAATCAACCGCTGATCAGAGAGCTGCAGCCTCCCTGGCCAAGGAGTGGTGTCAGACTGGCAGTGGATCGTGGGTGCGCCTGGTCCCGCCAGTCTCCACATGATCCAGTCTCAAAACGCCCGCGGTTTCTCATTGCTGAAGCCTTCCAAAAAAAATCCGATGAGAAGATTTCTGCTATTGTCAGGAGAACTGTACATGTGTTCTTTCTTCACACCTCCCTGAACTCATTCAGCAGTTAACCTTTTAGGTGGCGGCTTGTGACTTTGTTCCTGCTTGCTGTGCCACCTGGGACCAGAGAAGGTTCCCCACAGCTCACTGAGTGGAAAAAGCCCCATTGCTGGTTCATGTGGCTGGGGCTTGGATCACGCAGCCCGCCAGGGACCAGAGAAAGAAAGAACTTGAATTTATATAGCGACTTTCACGACCTCGAGACGTCCCAAAGCGTTTTACAACCAACTGAGTACTTTTGATCAAAAGCAAAATACTGCAGACGTTGGAAATCTGAAATAAAAACAGAAGATGCTGGAAATACTCAGCAAGTCAGGTAGCAATGTGGAGAGAGAAACGGAGTTAATGTCTCAGGTCGAAGACCTTTCATCAGAACTGGGAGAATTTAAAGATTAAACAGTTTTTAAGCAAGTACAGAGCCAGGGAAAGGGGTGGGGAGGGAAGAACAAAAGGGAAGGTCTCTGATAAAGTGGAGGGCAGGAGTGATTAAATGACAAAAGGTATGATGGTACAAGGCAAGGAGCGTGGTAATAGGACAAGTGAAGAAAAAAAAGATGGGTCTAGAGGAGCAGAACCATTACCAGCAGCTGCTGTCCAAAAAAAATGGGAGCAGTGGCTATAATTTGAAGTTATTGAAATTCATGTTGAGTTCAGAAGGTTGTAAAGTGCCTAATCGAAAGATGAGGTGCTATTCCTCGAGCTTATGTTGAGCTTCATTGGAGCAGTGTAGGATGCCGAGGTCGGAGTGGGACGGGGAATTAAAATGGCAGCAACCGGCAGGTGAGGGTCACGCTTGCGGACAGAGCGGAGGTGTTCAGCAAAGCCATTGCCCAATCTGCGTTTTGTCTCCCCGATGTAGAGGAGACTGCATTGTGAGCAGCGAATACAGTGTACTAAATTGAAAGAAATATAGTCGCTGTTGTAATGTAGGAGGCGACAGCTTGTGCTGTGGCGATGAGCATTACATTACCTGTAGGGAGGTGGCGCTATCTCTGGAGACACCGGCAAACAACGGGCCCTCCTTCTTTAGGAGGCAGCATTTATCTTCCAGCGATGCGACTGAAATTGAGAGCTGCCATTATCGGCAGTGTACAGAGGGCAACTTAGGGTCGCCAACTGTGGTTGGACGTGTTCCTGGAGGTATCGTCACCTGACCACCTGCCTTCAACTGCCCCGCCCCCACACTTCCTCCATTGGTCGCCCAACATGTCCATTCTCACGACACCCTGCTTCCCCGCTGGCAATTGGAAAGCGAACAGACTCTTCATTACCCGATTGGACGATTCTTGACTGTCAGTCAAGCAGCCTTTTCTCCCATCTCGGATATTTTTATTACTAATAACCAAAGTGCTCAAAGAATTTTTTTTTAAAAACACAATTTTTTTTTAATGCCTCTATGACCTTTGATTCCTGGAGACTCCAGGGCAATCCTGGAGGGTTGGCAACCCTAGGGCAAAGGAGTAATGAGTTCAAACCTTCTGAGTCTCAACCTATCCTCTTGTATCTTAGAACAATGGGGGAAAGTATCTTGTTACGACGTTACGAAGGTTTTTTTTGATGAATCATAGAGTCATACAGCACAGAAGGAGGCCATTCGGCTCATCGGGCCTGTGCTGTCTCTTTGAAAAAGAGTATAATTTTTTTAACGTGATTTTGGTAGGGTTGCCAATCCGCTAGGATTGTCCTAGAGTCTCCAGGAATTAGAGGTTAATCTTCTTCAGGACAAGCAACCCAGGAGAAAAATCATAGACGTTTTCTTTTGAACACTTTTGATTATTAATTGTAAAAATATTGGAAGTGGGAAGAAAGGCTGTTTGACTGACGTTCAAGAATCACCCAATCGGGTAACGAAGAGTTCGCTTTCCAATTGGCCGTAGGAAGATGGTGCGCTGTGAGGATTGATGTGTCAGGCAACCAATGGCGGGGTGTGGGGATGGAACAGTTGGAGGAGGGGGTTCATGTGATGAAACCTCCAGGAATACATTCAGCTGGAATTGACAACCCTACCTGGTGGTATTAAACGCCGTTAACGCACCAAGTCCCATTCACCCATCACCCCTGTGCTCGCTGACCTACATTGGCTCCCGGTCTGGCAACACCTTGATTTTAAAATTCTCATCCTTGTTTTCAGATCTCTCCATTTGCCTCGCCCCTCCCTATCTCTGTAACCTCCTCCAGCCCTACAACCCTCCGCGATCTCTGAGCTCCTCCAATTCTTGCCTCCCGCGCAACCCCAATCTTAATTGCTCCACCATTGGCGGCCGTGCCTTCAACTGCCTAGGCCCTAAGCTCTGGAATTCCCTCCCTAAGCCTCTCCGCCTCTCTCTCCTCCTTTAAGATGCTCCTTAAAACCTACCTCTTTGGCCAAGCTTTTGGCCACCTGTCCTAGTATCTCCTTATGTGGCTTGATGTCAATTTTTTTCTGATAACGCGCCCATGAAGCACTTTGGGATGTTTTACTACATTAAAGGTGCTAGATAAATGCAAGTTTTTGTTGTTGATTGTAGCAACGTTTGTGATTTCTCCTAACATCTGTGGATGAGATGAATTTGTGAATTTGGAGAATTTCCATACTAATTGTGTTCTTTAAACAGATAACGATCTACAAAGAGGATGAATGTGTGTTAGAGAACAATTCGCACCGTGCCAAGTGGAAGGTCATCAGTCCCACAGGGAACGAGGCCATGGTCCCTTCAGTTTGCTTTTCGGTTCCTCCACCAAACAAGGAAGCAGTGGAAATGGCGAGCAGGTAATGAGGGGGCACGTGTTTTTTTTTTAATGGCTGCATATAGTGACACCACTATTCCCGGCCAGAATGGAGATGATTGGGTAATTTCCACCTTCAGTTACGCCTGGAGATCTCACTGCTCTAAAGTGTTTGGGATTGATTTTACACACGTAATTTGTATTATGTAACTATCTTCTACTCACTACATTTTGCTGGAGAAATAATCCTGCTTTTGTCGGGAGAAGTTGCTGTAGTTTTGGTCATGAGTTCTGTTTGCTGTTCTGCAGAGACTATGTTTAAATAGACTCTGCAGACTGTTTGCCATAGTGCGCTGTTTAAACGTGCTGTTTGTTGAGTAAATAGACTTTGTTTGCTGTAAAATAGACTGTTGGCTGTGAGTCCTGCCGTAAGCCCTGCCCTGCCTCAAACTCACTGGCTGACACAATGGTGTCAATAGACACTCTGATTTTTTTTATTCCCCACGGTGAGCAACCTAGATGAAGAACCCAAGTCCCTTTAGTGAAGGACACCACCAAGATGGAGAAACATAGAGGATAAACGAGGAATGATTAGGTGGTGCTGAGTTTGATTTATAAAAATGTGTAGAGTGTAAGGGGCAGGGGTGATTCGCGGCGGCTAACGTTAACAGACAAAATCGGCTTTCGCTGATTAATTGGCTTCAAATTGGGGTCGGTCGACTTCCCGCCTCAATAACACCGACGCTGTTCCTGCTGCCATTTTAACTGGGTGCTACCGCTGGGCAGCTAAAGCACCCGCCTGTTTCAGACAGTCAGCCCCTTTTCAATATGTGAATCGGAGTCCTGTGACGTACTTAGGACCCCGATTGCCATTTTAGAGCAGAACTGTTTGGAGCCCGAGCCTGAGTCCGAGTCCGTACGCTCCCCGACCAGTTTTGTTCGCGAGACAGCGGAAGAGCCCCCAAAAATGGAACGTTTTAAATCATGTTCGTGGGGCCCAGGAGGAGCAGGAGTGCCCCACAAGAATAATCTGGGCCGCTCCCTCTCCGGCTCCCCCCACCACTGCAACCGAACCCCCACACCCCCCTTCCTCACTGGCCTTGCTGTCGAATGAGTGGCTTAGTATTTGAACTCCCGTTTGGGACGGGCAGATCATGGTTTTATTTAAATGGGGGCCCAGGCCTCAAAATGGCTCCGGCCTCTACGCAGCCGACCTGCCTTCTAAATGTTAGAGTTGATCTCTCGGGATAAGTTCACCCCCTGGGAAAGAATATGTTGAGAGTAGGAGATCTTGCGACGAGTCTTGATTTAATCGCAGGGAAGAGATAGATGGTGTAAGACGGTGTATTTGGAGACCAGGCAGGAACAAGAGAGACTCAGCTGAGAGGAACACTGACCGCAGCAGTTTGTTAGGAATCGAGATGAGGAAGGCAGTGACAGAAGGATCGGTTGGAGTCTGGAGCAGATGATTCACCCGGGAAAATATTCTCGTTTTTATGTGCGAGCTGCGATGAATAATTAGTTTATCTCGTGTGGAAAAATAAATGTTGACATTTTGTTTAACTTGCACGAAGAAACTCTACTGTTTATAGTAGCAGACACCTGCCTTTCGATTGTCATAGTGTACCAGCTACTGAGAAATAACCGAACAAGATATATCATTGAGATTTGCTCGCTGTTCCACTTTGTATATTTTCCACCTCACCAGCTGTAACTAGTCCTGTTATCTCATTGACCTTCCATTATATACCTTTTAGTGATTATCTTCTCAAATTTTGCAGTTAAATTAAGTTTGTGTCCATTTTTTTCCCAGCAATTTGTTGGCCCTTGCCAACAAGACACGTCAAATATCTCCACCTTTTACGATGCGCATTGTCCTTATTTGCTGCACCCGTCTCTGCACTAAAGTTCTAGAAAGGGGGGCACTTTATCATCCAGAGAAAACGAAAATAAAGAAACATTTTATCTGCTGTTTGTTTATTCTTCAGACTGAGCATCTAAAGCTGAAGGTTTGATTTTAGTTGTTCCGAGATCTGGTTTTGTAATCCTCCTAGCACTTGGCTCATTTGGATGAGACGTTAAACCGAGGCCCCGTCTGCCCTCTGAGGTGGATATAAAAGATCCCACGGCATAATACGAAGAAGAGCTGGGGAGTTCTCCCCGGTGTCCCGGCCAATATTTATCCCTCAACCAACATCACTGAAACAGATGATCCGTTCATTATCACATTCCTGTTTGTGGGACCTTGCTGTGTGCAAATTGGCTGCCGTGTTTTCTACATTACAACAGTGACTACACTTCAAAAGTATTTCTTTGGGACGTCCTGAGGTCGTGAAAGGCACTATATAAAAACCCAATGGTAGTTTTTACTTTGATGATGTCGGCCACCTAGTGGTCTGACTGAGGACTGACCAAACTCTCCAATGTAACTCCACTCGTCATTCAGAGGAAACCCTTTAACCGTTTAGTTAACAGCCTCGTTACCTCTTAATCTTGTCAATTTGTTACTTGAGAATCATTTTACTGATAGCTGGGACTGGGTGGTACAGTGAGATAACACACTCTGTGTCCAATTTTGGGCCTGTGATTATTTTCAGGCCAGACTTAGCGGGATGAATGTCATTGCTCTCTGTTGGCTGCAAGGACTTTGCATGACCCAGATTTGGGCAGTTTGGGCCCATATTATGGGATAGACAAAAAGGGCAAAACTGCCAGTTAAAGAGAGAATAAAGATGTGCATTTATATCATCCTTTTATCACATCTTTCAAATGTGGCTCAAAGTGCTTCAGATACCATTGAAATACAGTCATGGCTGTTAGGCAGCTGAATGTGGCAGGCATTTTGCACATTGCAATCCTCTGTAAACAACGTTGAGATAAATGACCCGTTAGTCCATTTTTGGTGCTGGTTGAGGGGAAGAACGTTGGCCAGGACATCGAGGGAACTTCCTCTTCTTCATTGAACCACCAGCTTGAACCACTAGAACAGGCGGAAGGGGCCTTGGTTGAAATGTCTCATTTACAGGATGGTACCTTTGATAATGTAGCAATCTTTGAGCATTGTACTGAAGTGGAATAACTCTCAATGGTTCAATGGGGGGGGCGTGGTCGTCTGAACTGTTGAAGGCCCACAGTTGACACACAATCGAAGGAGCCTTGATGTTGCACCAAGCAGCATTATACTTGACCTGAACCGATAACGTTTTGACGCTGAGACTCTGCGACAACAGTGGAAGTGATCCATTCCCCTCAGAGTCGGCATCCTTAACCTCCATGAGCCAAGATGCTCTACGTTTTAAAACGGCAGAATAATTGAAATGTCCCCCTTTTTTTCTTCTCAGAATTGAACAGCTGTATCAGAATGTTTTGGCCCTCTGGCACCAGTCACACATAAACATGAAGAGCGTTGTAGCCTGGCACTACCTGATGAATGAAATCTCAACCATCCGTGCCTGGAATGTTTCCTCAGTAAGTATTCCTCCTGAGTGCATAAAAGTCTGACGTGAATTCCATTTCTTCTGATATTGATTATGTTGATAAGAATACTTCATTACATATGTAAAAAGGGAGGGAAAAAACTCCTCATGCTAGGAACATAGGAACAAGAGCAGGCCATTCAGCCCCTCGAGCCTGTTCTGCCATTCAACTAGATCATGGCTGATCTGTATCTTAGCTCCATCTACCTGCCTTGATTTCATAACCCTTAATACCCTTACCGAACAAAAACCTATCAATCTCAGTTTTGAAATTTTCATTGACCCCCAGCCTCAATCGACCTAGAAACCATAAAACCATCTGTCCTGCCCGACCTATGCCTGACTACTTTTAATATCCCCTCCCATTCCCACAGTGAGTTCTCCACCTTAGGTCCTTTTATACTTTTTCAAACCAGGCTCGACACAACCTTCAGGAAGAATCCGGGCCGTCCTGCGATCCGGTGCTCCTACTAGGGAGTGATTCATAGAATCATACAGCACAGAAGGAGGCCATTCAGCCCATTGTGCCTGTTCTGGCTCTTTGAAAGAGCTATCCAATTAGACCCACACCCCTGCTCTATCTCCATAGTCCTGCAAATATTTCCCCTTCATGTATTTTTCCAATTCCATTTTGTAAGTTACTATTGAATCTGCTTCCACCACTCTTTCAGGCAGCGCATTCCAGATCATAACAACTCGCTGCGTAAAAAAATAAATTCCCCTCATCTCCCCTCTGGTTCTTTTGCCAATTATCTTAAATCTGTGCCCTCTGGTTACCGACCCATCAGCCACTGGAAACAGTTTCTCCTTATTTACTCATTCATACTCATCCACTGTCTCCTTTACAGCTGGAGATGTTGGGCACATGGGGACTGTCCATGCCCGGGGTTGGGGGTGAGGGGAGCGCTATTTTGTGTGTCGGCCGTTTGTCAGAACTCAGCTCTATCAGGGGATGGGGGTGGGGTGGGGGGGGGGGTAAGGATTTGACCCTGTGTTGCTTGTTTTCTCTTCTTGCTTTTTGATTATTCTGTGCTTCGTTCCTGACCTCCTGTAACTGTAGTTTTCTCTGCTTTTTCCCCTCCAATTTCCTGCATTTTCTTGCCTTTTCACCATCTTAAGCTATTTGCGCAACCTTTTAATGTTCCAATATCTTTTCATTGCCTCACTGAGATGATATATCGTCCAGCAGTTCCCTGCTTTTCTGTTGAGCAGTTTGTGTCCCATACAACCCATTTAGGTGTCAGCCATGTCTCAGTGGGCAGCACTCTCTTCTCCGAGTCAGAAGGTCGTGGGTTCAAGTCCAACTCCAGAGACTTGAGCCTATAATCCAGGCTGACACTCCCAGTGTGGTACCGAGGGAGTGCTGCACTGTCGGAAATGCCGTCTTTCGGATGAGACGTTAAACCGAGACCCCTTCTGTCCCCTAAGGTGGATGTAAAAGATCCCATGGCTCTATTGGAAGAAGAGCAGGGGAGTTCTCCCTGGTGTCCTGGCCAATATTTATTTATCCCTCATCCAAAGTAGATTATCTGGTCTTTATCACATTGCTGTTTGTGGGATCTTGCTGTGCGCAAATTGGCTGCTGTGTTTCCCTACATTACAACAGTGGTTACGCTTCAAAAGTACTTAATTGGCTGTAAACGTTTTGGTCGTCCTGAGGTCGTGATAAATGCAAGTTCTTTCTTTTCTCGCTTCATTAACTTCTTCTTTATGATTGGACCGTTTGTTTCTTGCTCTCCCGCCTCTTTTTCCCACCCTTACGAAGGAACTTGCTTAACTTTCAGTTCTGACAAAGATCCCACGGCATTATTGGAAGAAGAGTTCTCCCCGGTGTCCTGACCAACGTTTGGCCCTCAACGAAAACCTGTCCTTTCTCTTCCTGGGTATGGGCTAACCTGCTGTATTTCAAACATCTTCTAACTTTGTTCCACTCTTTGTTTCATCTTGGTGATTCTAATCTGGCCGTTTGGACCCTAGCCAGCTGTAGTTTGCTAAGTTATTGAGGACCCTTGTTCACACTTAACTCAAAACTCCACAGGAACGCAATTAATCCCTTGATTCACAGGTGCAGGGAAGCGAATGCTGTCTGTGGATTATTGTGAAATTTCAGGAATGCATTTTAAATATAAACAATGGTGCCCTACAATTTGAGATTTGCTGATTGAAGTGCACAGCCAAATGCCCTCAAGGGTGTCGCTAAAATGAAGCTGGAATTGATTGCCTCGTGTTCTGTTCCTGAAGAGGTGAGAAGTCCTGGACATTTTACTCCCCCGCCCCCCCCCCCCCCCCCCCCACCCAGTCTTCACAGGAAGTGTTTTCTTTCCGCAGATAAAGACCATGTTGCCCGGCGAACACCAGCAGGTGCTAAGCAGTCTTCAGGAGCACCTCAAGGACTTCTTGGAAGACAGTCAGGAGTCCGAGGCCTTCTCTGTCACCGACGGAACCCAGCTCGAGAGAGAAGTCAAGTTCTGCCAACAGTATTACGAAGATTTGCTCAAATCGGCAGAAAGAGGTAACGGGAGTGCAAGGTGCCAACAAAGATGTTGCAACCAGTACGCATGAGTTTTGAAAAATCAGAACATCGGGTGGAACGTTTTCATTGGGTAATAGAGAGTAAGAATAACTTGCAGGAAAGGCGATTGAAGTGGACGGTATCAACGGGATTGAGAAAGACTTGGATGTTCCTCTGGAAAGCAAGGGATGGAGGGATAAGGGTAAAAGGAGGGTGGTTTTAAGACAAAAAGGGGTGAGCTTGTGGGCCTACTGCCCTTGTCCTTTTCGTGACAAATTGTACATTTGTTCTTTTTCCCACTAAACCAGAGGAGCAAGAGGAATCCGCTTGCAACCTGTTTATCTCTGAAGTACGGAACATTCGACTGCGCGTAGAGAACTGTGAAAAGCGTTTAATACGCCAAATCCGTGCACCGCTGGAACGGGACGACCTGCAGGAGAGTGTGCAGAGAATCTCTGAGCAAGAGGTCAGTTTTCGAAGACCCCACCCACCCTGGTATTAAAATCCTGTTCCCAGACATCATTTTATTAATACTTCAATCCAATACGAATTATTGTTCGACGTAATTTTATTCTAAATTTCCTGGGGCATTGTGAGACTGTTTATTTTCTATTCGTTCTCGGGATGTCTGTGTCGCTGGCAAGGCCGGCATTTATTGCCCAATCCCTCGTTGCCCTGAGAAGGTGGTGAGCCGACTTAAACTGCTGTTGCAGTATTCTGATACAACTGAGTGATTTGCTAGGCCACTTCAGAAGGCAGTTAAGAGTCAGCCACATTGATGAGGGACTGGAGACACATATAGGCCCAGACCGGGTAAGGACAGCAGGTTTCCTTCCCTAAAGAGACGTTAGTGAACCAAATGGTTCCAGTGGTTGCTGGAAATCTGAAATAAGAACAGAAAATGCTGGAAATACTCAGCAATCAGGCAGCATCTGTGGAGAGAGACAGAGTGTTGAAGTTTCAGGTGGAAGACCTTTGTGAAACCATTTGGGTTTTTACAACAATCTGGCAGCTTCACGGTTACTTTTTTTTTACTGATCCCGGCTTTTTAAAATTTTATTAAACTGAATTCAAATTCTCAAACTGCTCACTGTGTGATTTGAACTCGTGTTCTCTGGATTATTAGCCCAGTAACGTAACCGCTACACCACCATACCGTACTGGCATAGTGCTGACTGCACTTGCATCTTTCTCTCACCAGACATTGAAGAGCGAGCTGGAGGAGCTTATTGTAGATCTGGAGAAAGTGACTGAGAAGTGCGACAAATTCTTTGGACAAGCGTCTTCATCTTCAGCTCCGACCCTACGTACCGAACTGAACGTGGTGCTGCAGAATCTCAATCAAGTGTATTCGCTGTCCACCATTTATTTGGATAAGTAAGGGTTCAGTCTTTATATATGCCATGTTGCTCAGCGTATAAAGATGCAATGGTTTGCACAATTTTTTTGCATTGTATCATAACAAATACAGCGAAACCTGTAAATTACAGACACCTTAGGGACTGGTATTAGCTGTCCTTTTTTTGCAGGTGTCCTTACTTTCAAAATTTTCATTGTATGGACTGTAAAAAAAAAAAAAAAAATGTTCAGTAGAATGGGGAGTTCTTTGTCCAGCATCCATAGCGACAGAGAAACCTCTCTATCCCCAGGACAGAGCCGTGCCAGCATTCAATCCCAGAGAAACCTCTCTATCCCCGGGACAGAGCCGTGCCAGCATTCAATCCCAGAGAAACCCCTCTATCCCCGGGACAGAGCCGTGCCAGCATTCAATCCCAGAGAAACCTCTCTATCCCGGGACAGAGCCATGCCAGCATTCAATCCCAGAGAAACCCCTCTATCCCCGGGACAGAGCCGTGCCAGCATTCAATCCCAGAGAAACCCCTCTATCCCCGGGACAGAGCCGTGCCAGCATTCAATCCCAGAGAAACCTCTCTATCCCGGGACAGAGCCATGCCAGCATTCAATCCCAGAGAAACCTCTCTATCCCCAGGACAGAGCCGTGCCAGCATTCAATCCCAGAGAAACCCCTCTATCCCCAGGACAGAGCCGTGCCAGCATTCAATCCCAGAGAAACCTCTCTATCCCCGGGACAGAGCCGTGCCAGCATTCAATCCCAGAGAAACCACTCTATCCCGGGACAGAGCCGTGCCAGCATTCAATCCCAGAGAAACCTCTCTAACCCCGGGACAGAGCCGTGCCAGCATTCAATCCCAGAGAAACCTCTCTATCCCCGGGCCAGAGCCGTGCCAGCATTCAATCCCAGAGAAACCTCTCTATCCCGGGACAGAGCCATGCCAGCATTCAATCCCAGAGAAACCTCTCTATCCCCAGGACAGAGCCGTGCCAGCATTCAATCCCAGAGAAACCCCTCTATCCCCAGGACAGAGCCGTGCCAGCATTCAATCCCAGAGAAACCTCTCTATCCCCGGGACAGAGCCGTGCCAGCATTCAATCCCAGAGAAACCACTCTATCCCGGGACAGAGCCGTGCCAGCATTCAATCCCAGAGAAACCTCTCTAACCCCGGGACAGAGCCGTGCCAGCATTCAATCCCAGAGAAACCTCTCTATCCCCGGGCCAGAGCCGTGCCAGCATTCAATCCCAGAGAAACCTCTCTATCCCCGGGCCAGAGCCGTGCCAGCATTCAATCCCAGAGAAACCTCTCTATCCCCGGGCAGAGCCGTGCCAGCATTCAATCCCAGAGAAACCTCTCTATCCCCAGGACAGAGCCGTGCCAGCGTTCAATCCCAGAGAAACCTCTCTATCCCCAGGACAGAGCCGTGCCAGCATTCAATCCCAGAGAAACCCCTCTATCCCCAGGACAGAGCCGTGCCAGCATTCAATCCCAGAGAAACCCCTCTATCCCCAGGACAGAGCCGTGCCAGCATTCAATCCCAGGGAGAGAGAGGTTTCTCTGCCGCTATGGATGTTGGGTAAAGAGCTCGCCAGTCCACAAAAAGCCGTTTCTTTTCACCACGTGGCCAGACCCAGCCTTCTCAGTGAGGCGGACAGGTAGAAACTCAGCACGCAGTGACACTTGGTGTTTGCGTACTGGGGCTCTACACACCCTGAGGCAGCCACACACGAAGGCGGCCATCAGGATCAGAGCGGCATTGGGGATGCTCCTCCCCTCTGAGGGCTTGTACGTCGTGGCCCTGCGGACACGTTCTACCTTGGACCTCCAGACAAAGTGGAAGGTAGCTCAGGTGACTGTGACTGCGGAGTTGTGGGGAATGGGCCACACCCTGGCCACATAGAGCAACTTTGCACGAGGGTCGGAAGTCTGGACACTCCTCGACTGTCCCAACGTGTGCGGGCTGCTTTTTTGTTCGGGGTAGGGGAGGGGGGAGAATCCAGGGAGGAGTCATGTAAATAGAAAACTTTTTGAACGCAATAGTTTAAAACCCTGGGGCTGATGCGATGTTATCTCTGTTCACGGGAGAAGCTTAAAATAAACCTTGTTTCCGACTGCAGGTTGAAGACGGTCAATTTGATTGTTAAAAATAGCCAAGGAGCAGAATCTCTTGTTAAACTGTATGAGACTAAACTGGGTGAGGAAGATGCAGTACCACCTGATACAGAGGCTATTCAATCTCTCCAGAATACACTAAAGGTAATGGAGATTTTCTTGTACGTTTTGAGATTTGACATAGAATCACATACAATTTACAGCACAGAAACAGGCCATTCAGCCCAAGTGGTCTATGCTGGTGTTTATGCTCCACATGAGCCTTTTTAAAAATTCGTTCATGGGATGTGGGCGTTGTTGGCGAGGCCGGCATTTATTGCCCATCCCTAATTGCCCTGGAGAAGGTGGTGGTGAGCCACCTTCTTGAACCGCTGCAGTCTGTGTGGTGAAGGTTCTCCCACACTGCTGTTAGGAAGGGTGTTCCAGGATTTTGACCCAGCGACGATGAAGGAATGGCGATATATTTCCAAGTCGGGATGGTGTGTGACTTGGAGGGGAACGTGCAGGTGGTGTTGTTCCTGTGTGGCCTGCCACACTTGTCCTTCTAGGTGGTAGAGGTCGAGTGTTTGGGAGGTGCTGTTCTCCCACCTTCATCTCACCCTATCAGGATTTCCTTCTATTCCTTTCTCTCTCATGTGTTTATCTAGCTTCCCCTTAAATGTATCTGTTATTCACCTCAACTACTCCATGTGGTAGCAAGTTCCACATTCTCACCACTCTCTGGGTAAAGAAGTTTCTCCTGAATTTCCTATTGGATTTATTAGTGACTATCTTATGTTTATGGCCCTTAATTTTGGACTCCCCCCACAAGTGAAAACATCTTCTCTACGTCTACCCTATCAAACCTTTTCATAATTTTATAGACCTCTATCAGGTCACCCCCTGAGCCTTTTCTTTTTTTACCTAGACGATTCAATCCTTGTCTGCACTCTCACCCTCCTGCATTTCTCTCCTGAACAGCAATGGCGGACTGAAGTGGACGATCGAAGGGAGGTTTTCCATTCACTGGAAGACGAGCTGCAGAAAGGAAAGGCCATCAGTGAGCGCATGCTGAGAGCACACAACGAGCGTGACATGGACATGGACTGGCACAAGGAAAAGGCCGTGCAGTTAGCAGAGAGATGGGAGAGCGTTCGTTCCCAAATCGACAACAGGTCTGTATCATTTTCCAACTGCGTGTCCTCCAGAACTAGTGAACTCTGGAGGTAACTGTTTCGGCCCTGTTACAGGGAGAGGAGTGGAGCCTCTTATCGGTTGAATTAATTTCTAGCGTAAAGGTTGCTGGGCATTGGGTAAAAATTCCACGATTCTATAGGGTGATAGCTATGGGCTGGTGCTGAGACACCCAATACACAGCTATCCATGTGAGCAAGTTAAAAGAAAGAACGGCTTGCATTTCTATACCGCCTTTCACGATCTCGGGGTGTCCCAAAACACTTTTGAAGTGGAGTCACTAATGTAATGTAGGAAATGCAGCAGCCAATTTGCGCACAGCAAGATCCCACAAACGGCAATGTGATAATGACCAGGTTATCTTTTTCAGTGATGTTGGTTGAGGGATAAATATTGGTCAGGACACCGGGGAGAACTCCCCCGCTCTTCTTCGAAATAGTGCCGTGGGATCCATAACGTCCACCTGAGAGGGCAGACAGGGCTCAGTTTAATTTCTTGTCCGAAAGACGGCACCTCCAACAGTACAGCGCTCCCTCAGTACTGCACTGAGAGTGTCAGCCTGGATTTTGTGCTCAAGTCTCTGGAGTGGGACTTGAACCCACGACCTTCAGACTCCGAGGCGAGCTCCCAAATCAGCAAGAGGAGGTCAATGAAGATTTGCCTGTAGAGAGCGGGAATTTCAGGGAAGGAGTAGCTTGAGCCTACCAGGTGCAGTGGGATTAGTGGAGGCTTGGCAACTGATTCACTGTCCAAGTTGTCAATCAGGAAACAATGGAAGGGAAGGAGGCGACCTAGAAGAAGCTGAGAAAATCCGGTTTAAATATGGAACGTATCAATGCATTGTACATTAGAAACAAGATAAATCGCTACTCAGCTTGAATTCTAGTGTAAATTGAGCAGAGAGAAAGTTTTTCAAAAAAAAATATTTGCATAAATTTGGCTTTGGAGAGGGTGCAGAGATTTACCAGAACGGTCCCAGGGATGAGAGATTTCGGTTATGTGGAGACAGTAGAGAAGCTGGGATTTGTTCTCCTTAGAGCAGAGAAGTTAAGGGGAGATTTAATAGAGGTGTTCAAATTGATGAGGGGTTTTGATAGAGTAAATAAGGAGAAAGTTTCCACTGGCAGGAGGGTCAATAACCAGAGGACACAGATTTAAGATCATTTGGCAAAAAAGCCAGGGGAGAGATGAGAAATCTTTTTACACAGGGAGTTATGATGATCTGGAACGCACTGCCTGAAAGGGCGGTGGAAACAGATTCAATAATAACTTTCAAAAGGGAATTGGATAAATACTTTGAAAAAGAAAAATTTGCAGGGCTATGGGGAAGGAGTAGGGGGAGTGGGACTAACTGGATAGCTTTTTCAAAGAGCTGGCATAGGCACGATGGGCTGAAAGGCCTCCTTCTGTGCTGTCTGATTCTATGAATCCTAAGGCGCAAGGTTTACTATCTAGCCTGCACTTAGCTGATCTCATTTGGGGTGTCGGTGGGAATAATACAATTGGCCTGATTTGTCTTGAGGGCTGGGATTGATGGGGGGTGGCGGGGGGCAGAAGAAATCAGTTGGGGTTCGGACTCCCACTCCTGATTGTGATCCACCTATCCTTGCCGGGAAACCAATGGCGATAGGATTTGAGTGACCAGCGGAACCCAGTGCTCAAATGTTAGAAAGTCATCCTCTCTGCTTTCAGGCTGCATGAGCTCGAGAGCATTAGCGTATCCCTGAACTGGTACAGAGACTGTTACAAAGACCTCGATCAGTGGATCCAAGAAATGGAAGCCACGCAACACAAGATGCAAGAACGCCAGCCCGAAGATGTCCGAGCCCTCGCTGATGAACTCAACCAACAAAAGGTAGTCGGCTTGTTAGCAATTCATGCTGTGTGCTAAGTAAGAATTGTGAGGGATTAGGTACTTGCTGCTCTTGGAGGACACAATGAATATAATTCAATACTTGATTACTGAAGACTCAATAGGCCAGAATTTGCTGGGATAAATAACAACGAGTTTAATGCCGCTCGCCGCTATTAATGTGTAAATCGTCCAGCGACTTGTGGCAAAGAAAAGATACCCCGTGAGTTGCAAATCACCACAAATTGCTGGATAATTTATGCCTCTCCGCCGTTAGCCTTGCAAAAACGGCAGCTCACCCTCAGCCTCCCTCTGAGTTTCATGAAGTTGCTGCATTTGCACATTAATTGCCCATTAAACTCACTGCAGAAAATTAGGGCTGGTACTTAACAGCGTAAGGATCCTTTTAATGATGAGATTTATGTTCCTGCAATGCCACTCAATCTTTCAGGCCCAGAAACGGAACAATTAAAACCGTGGAGTCTCATTCCTACAGATAGTAAATTGTTCCTAGAGGTTTTTAAAATTTACCATCTAAATATTTTTTTCTTACTTTTCCTTTTTTTTTCTCTCTTAATCCAATCTTTTTTCCCCTCTCTATTTCTCTTTCTGCACCTGATTTGACTCTAATTCACTTTATTTCCATTTCCTTGATCCTCTGTTTCTTTCTCCAGCCTTAAATCTCATTGAGGAGATAGACTGTTGGTCCAGTCGTTCACTAAGGCCCCAGATGCCCCATTACCCTCGCCGTGCCGTTACCAGCTTGCACTTCCAGCGCAAAAATCTTTTCGAGCTGAAGGGTGAGGGAAGAAGTCTAACCGGGCACACCGCGAGATGCCCCACTCCAGCAAATTCTGGGCCATTACTTTCTGCTCCTTTGTACTAACTGCCGTGCAACTCCTTATTAAGATAATAATATTGCCAAAATAAAATTTGGGCTGCAAGATTTGTTTCTTGCAACCAAGGATGATTTGAATCTTGCAAGAGGTTTATAATATTGACTATTGGTTTATACTTAATGTGAGCTGATCAATTATGGAAGCGTTGCTAGTAACAGTTATAAATGTTGGGATGTCAAATCTTACGAATAAATTCATTGAAAGACTTATCAATCTAGAAAATATATAATGACCTTTCTGATACAACCATTCAACAAAATGGTACAGAAATCTAAGAGTCATCTCTGGCTGTAAATGAGCTCAATTGCTTCTCGTTTTATTGTAGATGTTAGCTTCTGAAGTTGAGATGAAACAGGGCAGAATGAACGAATGTCAGAAGTACTCTGAGGAATATTCCTCTGCTGTAAAGGTAAGGCGGAAAATTCAGTTCCAGCCAAATGGATTTATTTCGTTTAAAATAATTTTTATTTAAATCATGAAGGGTTTTGATAGAGTAAATAAGAAGAAACTGTTACCAGTGGCAAAAAGTCGGGAACCAGAGGACACAGATTTAAGGTGATCGGCAAAAGAACCAGAGGCGACATGAGGAAACATATTTTTACGCAGCGAGTTGTTATGATCCGGAATGCACTGCCTGAAAGGGTGGTGGAAGCAGATTCAATAATAACTTTCAAAAGGGAATTGGGTAAAATTTGCATGGCTATGGGGAAAGAGCAGGGGAGTGGGACTAATTGGATAGCTCTTTCAAAGAGCTGGCACAGGCACGATGGGCCAAATGGCCTCCTTCTGTAATATTCTATGATTCTATGGTTGAGGTTGTCAATTTGTTGAAGGCTAGACTTAATCTCTTCCAATATCTTTCTCTGTGCAACCTGATTGAACAGTAGAACTATGCCTTTTGAGGCTCTGTAATTTACAGAACCATCTTTACCCAAATAGGAATCTCATTGTTGAATGTTGAATGAACCAGTGCTAAATATTTGTTGTACAGAACCTCAGTCATCCCATCTGGAGACTGCATTGAGTTTTAGGCACCGCACCTCAGGAAGGATATATTGGCCTTGGAGGGGGTGCAGCAGATTTACCAGAATTATACCGGGGCTAAAAGAGTACAATTATGAGGAGAGGTTTTATAAACTTGGCTTGTGTTCCCTTGAATATAGAAGTTTGAGGGGTGATCTGATCGAGGTGTTTAAAATGTTAAAATTTAGGTAGGGTCGATATGGAGAAACTATTTCCTCCGATGGGTGATTCAAGAAAGAGGAGACACGATCTTAAAATTAGAGCCAGGCCATTCGTTAATGAAATCAGGAAGCACCTTTTCACACAAAGGGTAGTAGAAATCTGGAAATCTCTTCTCTCCAAAAGGCTGTGGATGCAGGGGGTCAATTGGAGCTTTCAAGACTGAGAGCGATAGATTTTTGTTAGGTTAGGATATCAAAGAATATGGTGCAAAGGCGGGTAAATGGAGTTGTCGTACAGATCAGCCATGATCTAATTGAATGGCAGAACAGGCTCAAGGGGCTGAATGGCCTCCTCCCATTCCTAACGTTCCCTCAGTACTGCCACTGGGAGTGTCAGCCTAGATTATGAGCTCAAGTCTTTGGAGTGGGGCTTGAGCCCACTGAGCCATGGCTGATACCTATTGAATGTTGAAGAATGAACTGCTTGCTCAATATTTTGTTTCTTTTCTGGTTGTTGGAGCTACTGAACTTTGGAAGAAACATGAAGCCTGATCAATGAGACTAATGGTGCTCCTTGAATAGGTTTTAGTGACGGTGCTTTGAACTGGTCAATAAAGCAATATGATTGGTTGTGCCTTTTTCCGATCGCAGGAATATGAACTTCAGTTGATGACGTATAAAGCGATGGTCGACTCCCAGCAGAAGTCCCCAGTCAAACGCCGCCGAATGCAGAGCTCATCAGACATCATTGTACAAGAGGTAGCAAATATTAACTTTCTGTTAATTAGCTTAATAAATATTAACTTTCTGAGATTGTTCTCCTTAGAGCAGAGAAGGTTAATGGGAGATTTAATAGAGGCGTTCAAAATGATGAGGGGCTTTGATAGAGTAGATAAGGAGAAACTGTTTCCATTGGCAGGAGGGTCGGTAACCAGAGGACACAGATTTAAGGTATTTGGCAAAAGACCCAGAGGGGGCGATGAGACTTTTATTACGCAGTGAGTTATTATGGTCTGGAACATGCTGCCTGAAAGGGTGATGGAAGCAGATTCAATAGTAACTTTCAAAAGGAAATTGGATAAATACTTGAAAAGGAAACAACTGCTGGGCTACGGGGGAAGAGCAGAGGGAGTGTAGGATTAATTGGATAGTTCTTTCAAGGAGCCAGCACAGGTACAATGGGCCTAATGGTCATCTTCTGTGATGTATAATTCTATATAAAGAAATGTTAAGAAATTATGGGCAGATGCATTTCACAGTAGAAGGTCCTTGGGTGTGAACTTTTTCACAAGTCATTGAGCAGATGCTTTGGAAGAGTTTTATTATTTCTGACTCTTTAACTATAGAACAGCAGTATTATTTAGCAGAGTAATGTCAATGTGATGATGCCCTGAGGACACTCAGTGCATTTGTAACTCTCCCAGCATGTCACTGCCTGATATGGATGGACAGATGGTTGGCTAATTAGATTTTACATGTTGTGTTCGGAAGTAGATGTTTTCGCTCATAAGTTTGAGATCTCCTACAAGATAATAGGGTTCAAAGGCTTTCATAGGAATTAAGCATTCAAAGATAACCATTATTACCAACAATGGCATGTATACAACGGTAACCATTATTACCAACGATGGTATGTATACAACGGTAACCATTATTACCAACGATGGCATGTATACAACGGTAACCATTATTACCAACGATGGCATGTATACAACGGTAACCATTATTACCAACGATGGCATGTATACAACGGTAACCATTATTACCAACGATGGCATGTATACAACGGTAACCATTATTACCAACGATGGTATGTATACAACGGTAACCATTATTACCAACGATGGTATGTATACAACGGTAACCATTATTACCAACGATGGCATGTATACAACGGTAACCATTATTACCAACGATGGCATGTATACAACGGTAACCATTATTACCAACGATGGTATGTATACAACGGTAACCATTATTACCAACGATGGCATGTATACAACGGTAACCATTATTACCAACGATGGTATGTATACAACGGTAACCATTATTACCAACGATGGCATGTATACAACGGTAACCATTATTACCAACGATGGCATGTATACAACGGTAACCATTATTACCAACGATGGCATGTATACAACGGTAACCATTATTACCAACGATGGTATGTATACAACGGTAACCATTATTACCAACGATGGCATGTATACAACGGTAACCATTATTACCAACGATGGCATGTATACAACGGTAACCATTATTACCAACAATTACACACATACTCAGGGTCACACTTATGGTACCAGAGAATTCACCGGGTCACAGGTTTCGAGCTCGCGGGGATGGGCTGGCTAAGACTTGTTGAATTTTGAAGTGTCTATTCTAACACCCCTCTTTTTATACCTTCCTTTCTCTCGAGCTCTGTGAGGATCCTCGTGTTTCCAAGTATTACCTCATCCTGTTATTTGCTTCATAAATTTCAGTTTTAACCAGAAGGCCTCCCATACACCTTTATCAAGACTTTATCTTGACTTGAGTTGTCAATCAAATGATTCACCTGAGACTGTCCCAGAGACCCAAAGCTCCCCTACAGATGAGTTATCGTTTGCCTTGTGCAGATGTGTCCTTGGAGGAGTTAATCCCGAGGGGAACATCTGCTAAAGACATCAGAAAGCTTGTAGCTGGATGCTGATCAGCTGAAATCTCTGTCTGGGAAACAAAATGGACTTTTCCCGCCTTCTAACAGAAACTCACTCAGCAGGCAAAAAGCTGAGAGTTAAGAATTAACCATTTCCTTACGTGCTGCACCAAATACTCAGCTATCTGACATACTCGTCCTGTGTGAAGGAGGTTAAAGTACAAGGCCTTGTATTGACCTCGGCACATTTTGTTTTGTGTCTCTGCTGCAGTTCATGGACCTCCGCACGCGCTATACGGCCCTCGTGACCCTGATGACCCAATACGTGAAGTTTGCCAGCGATGCTTTAAAAAGATCAGAGGAGGAAGAGGTAAGAACTGTTACAAATATGACAAAATTTAACAATGCGAATGGTCTGTGAAATGATGGAAGTTTAGAAGATTTTTCGAAAATCCAGAATTGTGCTTGAGGGTGGAGTTCAGTAAGGGAGAGAGTGCTTCAGTTTTAGATAACTGACGTGTCGTACCAGGGAGTGGAAGATGGGAACAGGAGTAGGCCATTCAGCCCCTCGGGCCTGTTCTGCCATTCAACTAGATGATGCCTGATCTGTATCTTAAATCCATTCACCTGCCTTGGTTCTGTAACCCTTAATACCCTACCTAACAAATATCTATCAATCTCAGTTTTGAAATTTTTAATTGACCCCCAGCCTCAACAGCTTTTTGGGGGAGAGAGTTCCAGATTTCCACTCCCCTTTGTGTGAAGAAGTGATTCCTGACATCACCCCTGAACGACCTAGCTCTGATTTCAAGGTTATGCCCCCTTGTTCTGGACTCCTCCCCACCCCACCAGAGGAAATAGTTTCTCTCTATCTACCCTATCAAATCCTTTAATTATCTTGAACACTTCAATTAGATCACCCCTTTATCTTCTATACTCCAGGGAATACAAGCCTAGTGCTGGGATAGTGGATCGATTTGATCCACTCTGCTTAGTTACTGAGAGAGATTCCGAGTGTTTTGCTGTGGGGAGGAGAGGGAGACTTGTCACCTGGCCTTTTTTGCATGGATTACAGTTACATTGGCCTGGGTGGGGGGGCGGGGGTAGTTGTCCTCCCCTGGTCTCCTTGGCTGCAGGAGATACCAGACCTGCAGAAACCACAAGAAGAAAAACCCAACAGGAGGGGAATTGACTGGCCAACATCGAGATTGCATTTATATACAGCGCCTTTCCCAATCTCAGGACGTCCCAGAGCGTTTTACAGCCAATTAATTACTCTTTTTGAAGTGTAGTCACTGTTGTAATTTCAGGAAAATGCGACAGTCGATTTGTGCATAGCAAGATCCCACAAACAGCACTGACCAGATTATCTGTTTTAGTGATGCTGAGTGAGGGATAAATATTGGCCAAGACACTAAAGAGATGTTTTTTATAGAGTTTGTAAGGAGGTTCTGAGTTATAGTTGGACTATATAAATCCTCAATATTATTTTGTGACGAGGGGACACGGGTTCAAATTAGTGATAGGTAAATTCAGGGCTGATATCAGGGAGTTCTTCTTCACACTAATAGTAATTGATATATGGAATGGAGTCCCAGATAGAGTGATAGAGGTGAAATAATTTAAGAAAGAATTAGATGCAGTAATGGGAGTGTGGGGAGGGGGACTGTAGAGTGGGTGTATCTTGTGATGTTACTTCTGTGTTCAGAATGTTATTTTACTGGTGCAGTGCTGCCACCTGCTGTCATTAATGGTGATAACCGTCTTCCAAAACTCCTTGCTGCAAATATCTGCCTGTGGTGGTGCTTCAGGTGCTGGCTGGTGCCTCCTGTCAGTGGGAGTGTGGGGAAGGTCCTGTGCACAGAATCTGTGATTGCACTCTGCCTATTAGCGACGTGATCTGCTTCAATACAAGCTGCTGCAGGACAGCATTTGGTTGCGATTACTGCTGGGTCTTTGAAATAAATCTGGATAATTGGTGCGCTATACAAGTTTGTTGTAACGCTAGAACTGGCCAGTTCTACAGGAATCATCACATACAACATAAGTGTACAACATTTCGTTCAAAGGCCACAAACCTTTTATATTTGGCTGGTATTGAGTTGCATAAAAGAATCTTGAGCCGCTGGTTTGTGTTACTCTGCAACATACAATTTATAAAAGAGAAAGACAAGCAGTAATCTTAAGGAATTGCTGTCGGCTTTGCGGACTTCTCTTAGCTTATATAGCCCACTGGCACCCTATATTGCCCCCTCTATCTCTGATTGCATTAACATTAAATATTTGGGACCGATTTCATATACACGTTTGCCATTCACAAAACGAACCTGCAGATGGCGACCCTTTCAGAAAGTCAAAAACAGAACCTCCCGCCAACGATACTGCATCTTAATCCAGGGTATCATAAGATAAAGTGAGGGCTCGATATGGTCTTAGTGTATGAACTGCGGACCCTTTTCTTCCAGGTGCGCTTGTTGTGACTTTAAAATCTTTCAGGTTTGAACAAGTCCGACAGATGAGGCTTGACTCTGAATCATTTCCACTTTTGTGTTGTGATTTCTTTCCTTTGTAAATCTCTTCACTGCCAACCTGTGGGGATCACATTTCAATTTAATTACAATATTCACAAATGGCTATTGCTAATTGTTTTAAGAAAAAAACCTCCCAATATGGTCAATTTCTAATTCTGCACGTATATATGTAGGATGATCACTGCTCCTGAATCGACTAGACACAAGTTGGCAGTTAAAGGTTAAGTGATCTGTGTGCGTGATTTGCTTTTCTCTCCGTGATTGGAAAAAAAATGATTTTTTTAATTCTGTAACCGTCAATGAAATATTCCTTGAAATCCATCACTAAATCAAACTGCTCCGTCATCTGACCTGCTGCACTGTGGTTAATCTAGAGGCGCTCTCTGGCTGCCCCTCCTCTACCCTGATTTCCTCTCAGAAATCAACACCGCCTCTTGTGTAATGTTAATGTCAACCTTACGCTTAGACTTCAACTGGAGGTGTGACGGACTTACTGGTGAAGGATGCTGCAGATTCTGCTCGACCAAGAGGCAGGACCGAGGCACCATTGGGTGCAGGAGGCGGGCTGGCAGAGGCCAGTTCAAGAACCTCTCTGGAAATGGGTGTGGAGCCTCTGCAGATCCAGAGAGGGGCAACTGAAGTCCAATATTTGACTAACGAGGGCGCAGAAGGAGGTGAAGGAACAACCAGTCAGGCAATGGCTCTGGAGAGATGGTTCCTCCATGAGAGCACGGCTAGGTCAAAGGATGTGCCTGATGGACACAGTGGGGAGACCATTTCCAAACCTCAACCAGGGCTCCCGTTTCGAACTCCCTGCCTTGCCAGTGAGGTTGCGCACGATGATGAAGGGGAGAGATTTGGAAGTGGCGACAAGGAGGAAACGACACGAGGTGGGGAAGAAAGAAGGAACAAAGCATCTGATCCTTTGGAGGCAACAAGATTCCTGGATGGTACATTCCTTCCTCGAGGAGGAGCAGGGATGGTAGATGAGTTTGGAGATCAGTTGCAGTCCAGTAAGCCAGCCTGCCATGGCACTACAGTTGGTACCAAAGAGGCTGATGAAGAAATATATGCGTCACAACAAAATGTCAGAGAAGCCTACAGGACGGAGGTGGGGCAGTTCAGCACAGAAAGTCTGGGCGAATTTGTGGACGTCGCAAATGGTTATTCCAAGCTGGTGAAGAGTGAGGACTCGTTGCAACCGAAACGAGCTGTGGAACATAAATCTCAGGGAGAGGACCAAAGTGAGAATCTGACAGCAGAGCCAAGGCATAAAACCAAAGGCAATGCTTCAGCACAGGAAGTAACTTCACCGGAAACTGAATACGAGAAGCAAGAGGTGCCATCTGTTCAAAAGCAGCGGAAGGACACTCAATGGCGAGCTGTTGACCGCAGTGGTAACGGTCCAGCTGGACAGCTGCTGGACTTCCATCCCATAATAGAGCCTGTAAAATTGCTGGAGGAGGGACGTGCAAGTTTCATACAAACAGTGGTTGGTGATGGAAGGTCAGAAGATCTGGAAGAGGAAGCCTTGGCCGAGGAGTTGAAAATTCATGAGCCAGCTGTGGTGGAGGAGGAGGCTGATTCTGTCCCCGGCGGGATTCTGCGCACACGGACTGGGCGACGGTCCAACGGGCTTGAAGTGGAGCTGGACGGAGCGGCCCAGCAGAAGGAAAGGCGGCTGCGCTCTTTGGAGGGGAGCTCACAAGAGGCGGGCGAGCTGTCGGTCAATAAGATTCCAGCTGTTGAAGAGAGAAGCTGGTTGATAAATCCAACGGAATCGGAATTTCATTCACGTCTTGCGAACAAACCGATATGTCGGGGAAAGTCTGACCAATTGGAATTTGAACGTAATACCAAACGGTGGGAAGAAGAAGGGACAGAAGTTAGAAAGCCGAACAGGACAGCTGAAGAAATGGCTGAGGGAGAAGTGGTGAGGGATTTAGCTCGCCAAGTCTCGTTGGCTGTAGAGGAAGTCACAAGGCCTTCACAAGGTGATGAATCCATTTTGCTGACCCCAGATGCTCAAAGCAAATATGGTGTGCTCAAAGGCACTGATAAAACTGATTCCTTCTCCAAACTAGCAGGCACTGAACCACCTCGGAGACACGAGTTATCAGAAGATGTCGATGCCGATCTACCCGTTCCATCAGAACAAAATGTTGATGGCAAACAGGTAAATATTCAGGAAGACCATGCTGAGGAATTGGGAGATCTATGTGACGAGCTTGTCCGGTTTAGGAGCGTGAGGAAGACAATCTCAGAACAGGTGAAACCCATCGTGGAAAACAATTCCACTTTGAAACCGCAAGAATCACACTTCATGGAAGTTAAACCTGATTTGATCGCAGCTGTAAACTCCAGCGGCCTCAAGATTGTCGGAACACCGTTTGAACCCCAAGGTGAAAACGAGGAAGAATTGGGAGAAAGTACTGAGGGCAGAATGAAGATTAAGAAAGCCACGAGTACGAATACTACGAAAGCTGAGAGTAATGAGAGCAAGAGCGCAAAATCCAGTGACTCCGTTTTGCAAGCTGCAGTTGAAATGGTTCCTGATAGCCAGTGTGTTTGCAGTGAAGTAACCGAGTGGGCTGTTGAAGAGCCTGAATTTAGCGTGGAGCTCACTGTAGGTGATCAGATCCTGCTGCATGATGAACACTCCATTAAACCCAAGCCTCCAATTCAGGATTTCACCACAAATACTCGAGGAAAAAACATTAATTCACAGCGCAATTATTTCGATGGGAATTTTCCTGCTAAAAAGGGGAATCTGCAGGAGGAAGTTGTCGACAGCATCACTTGTGGGCTGGCGGAGATCGGTGAGGCGAAGGTTTCTCCCTCTGCCACCCGTGAAAGCGACGAGACAGGACCGCCTGGGAGGAGTGTCGGTGAAGAGGTGGTAGAAAGTGGTCGGCCAGCTAAATCCAACCTCCATGAAACCAAGGAAGCGGGGCGCCTCCAGCAGCTGAAAGCATCTGAAGACCCAATGCATACTGTCGTAAAGCAGCAAAGCCCAGGAATGCAAGGAGCTCCTGATGGGATGTATCAGGGGGGAGGCACTATTGCAATGCAAACCGAGTATCTGAGAAATCAGGGAGCAGAAATGAGATGGAGGACTTGTATGGGTAGCAGGTGTGAGAAGGATGGAGGCATCGAAGAGGAGGAGGTCCCACTGCCTGAACTGGAATTGTTGAAATTGCAGAAGGTGCAAGAACGTCGTGAACTGGAACACGGGCTGAAAGACTGGGACGGAGCTAATATTGAAAGTGGACGTTTCCCAAGACGAGCTTTTGTACACGCGTTTGTTACTGAAATCCGCCTGATCTATGTGAGAGAATCAAAAACTATTGTTTCAAATGTCTTGAGGTCACATAAGATAATGTTTGTAATGTAGGCGTCGTTATTTGTGAATGATTCCTTCCATCGAGGTGATGGAGTACCCACGGGTGGTCCGAGCTCATCGGGCACTGGCTGACCAAGTAGCTGATCGATAAAGCAAGGTCAGCTAACTCTCAAATATTTCTTGTGGTGCTCCCACCGTTTAGCACATTATGCATTGGGAGTGTTACAGGGGCTGGGAGGTCACATTATTGTGTACCAGCAGCTGTTAAAGGGCTGCTGGCTGCCATTGAAGCTTTGGCACCCTTGGGGACAGATATAGCTGGGGGGGACAGAACTGCCCTATACATAGGCCTGTGGAGGCCAAATAACTGGAAGTCCCGCAGTCAAGGATGGCCCAATTTGGAGGAGAGGATTGCCCAGGGAGTGACGGTAACATTTTACTTCTGCGCTCTCGTTGAGTTCCGGTTTGAAATGGGCGCCGAGGGAGTGGAGCCACGTTATAGGGAGCTCCTTTCACTTCCATAAAATCCCAGGGGTCTTAATTGAGCCTCGGACACAGCTGGTCAGGCTGAGTCTGTTCAGAGTGCTTGTGGTTTGCATTCTGGTGCTCTGTGTAGCAACGGGCGATGCGTAGGTCAGAACCCCCACACGTACAGGATGCCACCGATCGATCGCAGCATCAGCCTCAAGGACGCACAAAAAAAATTGGGTGGCTTTAGCGAAAAAATTGTTTGAGATGTATAATTGTGATATTTATGATAAACCTCTTTCTGTCGTGATCATTTGGAGTAGAGGTGTCTCTCAAAGGCAGTGAGGAGGAGGGAGAGATCCGCACTCGATTCACGTTCATTCAGAGTAGGTGTCAACAGGTTAAGAGCCGATGTTTCATTTCTACGTTGTAGCTTTTTCTCCACCGCCCCCCCCACCCCCCCACATTGGGAACCGTAACAGGTTCAGGTAAGAGCTGCTTGTAAACTTTCACTAAGAGCTATTGCACACGCAACTGGTTTTAAGCACCCCGCATAACTCTTGTGCGTTGAAGTCAGGTCCCGACTTGGACATACATCGGCCGTTCCTCCTTCATCGCTGGGTCAAAATCTTGGAACTCCCTCCCTAACAGTACTGTGGGAGTAATGTCACCACACGGACTGGCGACTCACCACCACCTTCTCAAGGGGCAACTACGGATGGGCAATAAATGCCGGCCTCGCCAGCGACGCCTTTATATAAAAATAATATAATCTGGGTTGTGCACAGTTTATATGCAGAGTATACATAATGTTAAAGTGTCCTGTTGCTTAAATGTGTTCTTTCCGTTTTCCTGCTTTTCCCAAAGTGTACAAAATATTGTTCTGTTGCTTCTTCTTCTGGTGGAGGCTCTTCCTGCGGTGTTTAACAATAACCAAACTCTTTTCCCGAGGCTTTGAGCAAAGGTGATGGGGTATGGCATAACCGTGGCGGTTTCTCTGAGTTTTGCCTGTTTACTTAAGGACATCTCTGTAAGTATGTAGATTTTTCTCATTTTTATAAAGGAGCAATTCACAAAATTCTAAGTAATAGTGTTTTCTTTTTTAAACCCCCCCCCCCCTTCCTAATCTTGTATCTCACTGAGCACTTGATTTTATTTATAGAAGAAAAAGTTTCCGGAAAATTCTGCCAACTTAGGGGGTCCCAGTCAGCAGCAACGCCTGACTGCCTTGGGCGATGAAAACCGGATCTTAATGCAGAAGGTCAGTGTTCTGCTGGTGGAATTGGGTCAGGTTAAAGGGAAGAAGCATCTACTCGAACAGGAGTTGGGGCAGGTACTGGCAGATGCTGAGAGTGAGCAGAGGAAGCAGCGGGAAGCGGTGGAAGAAATGAACTTCAGGAGGAACAAGTCCGACTTGGAGGCGAGCCGGTGCCGGGTGGAGCTGGAGATGATGGCGAGGGATAAATCTGCGTTGGAGCAGGAGCTGGAGCGCCTGCAACAGGACGGCCTGGAGGCCGAGGCAGAACAGATGGCGGTCGGAGAAAAGCTCCGCGCGCTGGAGAGAGAGATTGACGCCAACGCTTTGGTGAGGACGAGTTCGGAAGGTCACCTGACCAGAAAAGCTAGGCTGGAGGAGCAGAGTGCGGGCGAACTCACAAAGGGAACCAGCCGAGCAGAACAGCTTTGGATGCAGGTGCAGTGGTCAGAGCAGGCACTCCCCGGGCAGACGCTCGTTGCTGAGGACATTGGAGGGATCAACTCCGACTTTGAAACCGTGCAGCAGGTGGCGAGAATAAAGAACGTGGTGGACCAGATGCGTGTTTATACCGGAGAAATGCATCGTGGAGCTGCAGGCGAGCAGCAAGGTGGTGGAGCAAATGAAACGGAGAATCTGCGGAGATTGGTCACTGAACTCACCCAGGTTAATGACCGGGCTCATGCGGACTTGAAGGGCTTGCAGATCGAGCTGAAGTCTCTCGAGCAGGACGCGGGCGCGGCAGAGCGTAAAGCTTCCGCACGCCAGATGCAGTTGGGCGGTTTAAGCCACGAGCTTCAAAAAGCCCAGGTGGGACTGCAGCGGCTGCACGAGAAAGAAGAGGATTATCGGCAGACGGTGGCACGCCTGGAAGACGAGCTGAAGGAAAGCCAACGCACGCTCGAGGGCTTCAGACAAAAGGCTGAGGCGCTCTCCCGGGATTGTGTGACGGCTGGAAGCCGTGTCCAGAGTTTGGAAGCAGAAGCCGAGGCGCTTCGCTGGGATCGGAACGTTGCCGAGCAACGAGCGCTGTCCCACAAGGCAGCAGCCGACGACCTGAAAGAGAAACTGAAAACGGCGGAGGGGCAGAAGAGCCGCGGAGAAAAGGAGAGGGAGCAAATAACGAGAGAGTTGGAGGACAAGTTGGCGAAAAGCCAACGCGTATCGGGGGAGCTGGAGCACAAGGTGGGTGAACTGAGCCGGGTTCGCGATCAGGCTGAAGATATCGCGAGGAGCTTAAAGGCTGAATCCACCCGTCTTCGGAATGAGAGGACAGTGGCTGAGGAAAGGGCGGAGCTTTGGGAGAAGGAAGCCGGTGTCTTAAAAGAGACATTGAAAAACGTACAAGAGGCCTTGGAGAAGAAGGTGAAGAGCGAACACGAGCAGCAGCAGGTGGTCAGGAAGCTGGAAGATGATCTGGTGCTTCACCAACGGACGGCAAGCGACTTGAAGCAGAAGGTGGATGAGCTGGTGTCTGCCAACATGAGAGCAGATAGGATGGTGAGCAGCGTCCAGTCCGAACTTGACTCCGCGACGGTGGAGAGGAAGGTGGTGGAGCAGAGAGGCGATGCTCAGAGGGCGCAGGCGGACTGCCTGAGGGAGCAGCTTAAAAAACTGCAAGAGCAGCTTGTTCAGAGAGCGAGGGAGGAGCAGGAGCAAGAGCTCCGGGCCCAGGAATTGGAGGAGCTGGTGGAACAGGGCAGGCGGGCGAGGGCAGAGCTGGAGCGTCAGCTCGCCGAGTCGACTAAGGCTAACCTGGCGGCAGCGAGAGCTGTCGGGGAACTCCAAGCCGAACTCTCCTCCGCTAAGACTGAGAAGGAAATCCTGGAAGACCATGTCCGAATGCATGATTTGCAGATGGAGGAATTCAGCCACAAGCTGGACCGAGCCCAGCTGCAGCTACATGAGGAAAATGGCCAGTACCAAATGGAGCGGGTCAGACAGCTGGGGAGCGGAGCAGACCAACGTAAGTGCGTGGCGGAGGATTTAATCAGGCAAGCGAGGAATTGCCGACATCAGCTGGAGCAAAGTGAAGCGTGGGACAAAATGGGAGGAGCGCGGGAAGAAAGCCATTGCCCACGCAGAGGTAGGAGGCCGATGATGGTTTTTGATGGAGTGGAGCTTTCCGAGAGAGAGCTGCACAGTCGGCAAGCTCTCCTGACTGCCCAGCGCCCTGCTGTGCAGGGAAAGCAGACGGCCAGGCAGAAAACGGCAGGTTCGGCCAGAATGGAACACGACGCCCTTCGAAGTGAATTGCAGAATGCGGCAGTTCAAGAACAAAAGCAAAACGTTGAATCGTTAAGAAGCCTGAAGCAGCTGCCGGAGGTATAATTCGGTTTGAAGTTGGCTTGAGAACAATCTCTGTCTTGCTTGCTGGGATCTTTGGGGTGAACTTTGGGGTGAACGGCTGCTTGACCGCTGCTCGCTCTTTCTCTTTTGCTTTCTCTTTCTCTCGCTTTATCTTTCTCTTTCTCTCCTCCCTCTCGATGGTGGACCAGGTCATAACGCGGGTGGATTGTCTGAATGTGTTGAGTTCCCGATGGGTAGGTGAGGCTCTGAGCTGGGAATGCACATTCCAAAAATCAGACCTCTGTAATTCGATTGCAGGGTTAACTAACCAATTGTTGTTACATTTTAAACACCAGAATATATATCAGTTTTATGCTTGTGGGGTCAAACCAATTCTTTGCGTATGTAATAATAGCCGAGAATTTCCGAACATAAGAACATAAGAAATAGGAGCAGGAGTAGGCCAATCGGCCCCTCGAGCCTGCTCCGCCATTCAATAAGATCATGGCTGATCTGATCCTAACCTCAAATCTAAATTCATGTCCAATTTCCTGCCCACTCCCCGTAACCCCTAATTCCCTTTACTTCTAGGAAACTGTCTATTTCTGTTTTAAATTTATTTAATGATGTAGCTTCCACAGCTTCCTGGGGCAGCAAATTCCACAGACCTACTACCCTCTGAGTGAAGAAGTTTCTCCTCATCTCAGTTTTGAAAGAGCAGCCCCTTATTCTAAGATTATGCCCCCTAGTTCTAGTTTCACCCATCCTTGGGAACATCCTTACCGCATCCACCCGATCAAGCCCCTTCACAATCTTTTATGTTTCAATAAGATCGCCTCTCATTCTTCTGAACTCCAATGAGTAGAGTCCCAATCTACTCAACCTCTCCTCATATGTCCGCCCCCTCATCCCCGGGATTAACCGAGTGAACCTTCTTTGTACTGCCTCGAGAGCAAGTATGTCTTTTCTTAAGTATGGACACCAAAACTGTTTGCAGTATTCCAGGTGCGGTCTCACCAATACCTTATATAACTGCAGCAATACCTCCCTGTTTTTATATTCTATCCCCCTAGCAATAAAAGCCAACATTCCGTTGGCCTTCTTGATCACCTGCTGCACCTGCACACTAACTTTTTGATTTTCTTGCACTAGGACCCCCAGATCCCTTTGTACTGCAGTACTTTCCAGTTTCTCGCCATTAAGATAATAACTTGCTCTCTGATTTTCCCTGCCAAAGTGCATAACCTCACATTTTCCAATATTGTATTGAATCTGCCAAATCTCCGCCCACTCACCCAGCCTGTCTATATCCCCCTGTAGGTTTTTTATGTCCTCCTCACTCTCCACTTTCCCTCCCATCTTTGTATCATCTGCAAACTTTGATACGTTACACTCGGTCCCCTCCTCCAAATCGTTAATATAGATTGTAAAGAGTTGGGGACCTAGCACCGACCCCTGCGGAACACCACTGGCTACTGGTTGCCAGTCCGAGAATGAACCATTTATCCCAACTCTCTGCTTCCTGTTAGATAACCAATCCTCCACCCATGCCAGAATATTACCCCCAATCCAGTGATTCTTTATCTTGAGCAATAATCTTTCATGTGGCACCTTGTCGAATGCCTTCTGGAAGTCTAAATACACTCCGTCCACTGGTTCCCCTTTATCCACCCTGTACGTTATATCCTCAAAGAACTCAAGCAGATTTGTCAGACATGACTTCCCCTTCGTAAAGCCATGCTGACTTTGTCCTATTAAATTATGTTTATCCAAATGTTCTGCTACTGTCTCCTTAATAATAGACTCCAGCTAATTTCATTTCAAGACTTAATTTTGAAATGTTTCTCCCAAGTACAACCACTGCTTGCTCCACGTTTGACCCTCCTTCATTGATTGAATCCTCCCTTCAATCCTGTGTTGTACTCCTGCACCTCGCTCATTGCTAAAGCCATCTCTAAGAAGCTTAAGTCTCGTCTTTTGTGCTCTCTTTCCGCCCCCCAACAACTTTGAACTCTTTAAAAGGCCCAAGTCCTGAATACCGCACCCATATCTAGGTTCCTCTTGCTCCCCACTCATTCCTGAATGTGAGACAAGGACATTTTTTCTCACCCTCCTCTCCATGTTGCAGCTTTTCTTGTTCCTGTTTCATCAATACTCATTGTTCCTGTGAGATTTCTGATCTTAGGCTGCAAATATATCTTGTCCTCCATATTGCCCTCCTCCTCCTCACAACCTCACTTGCTTCGAATCAAGTCTCTTATTCTCATTCTTTTCCAAGACCCCCAAAACTGTGGAACTCCTTACCTCCTTTCCCTTTGCTTTTCCTCCTCTCTGCCTAAAATCAAACTTTGCGTCTCCTAATTGCCCACCAACCATTTCTTGATTTACCTCAATTTTTTAATCCTACTTTCTGCAATCTTGGCACAATGGACTTCTGACCCTTTAACCTTGGTATCCCAATTAAGAAAATAAATTTTTGAAAAGGGTGAGAGGTGGTGGGAAGCCTTGCTTGATGAGGTGGGATTTGTCGGCTGGTTGGTGGAGGAGTAATATCTGACCCCTCGGCACGGTGATACCAGCTCCAGATTCCCCCTGCAATGTTGGGAGTTCCGATAATTCCAGATTGAGGAGAGAGCTGACCGGTCCAGGAGGACTTTAAGGACTTAAGCTCGATAATTTCAAACAACAATAACAGCAACTTGCATTTATATAGTGCCTATAATATGGTAAAACATCCCAAGGCGCTATATAAATGCAAGTTATATATGCAAATAAAAGAGCTATTATCTGACAAAATTTGACACCGGGCCACATTTGGAGATATTAGGACAGGTGACCAAAAGCTTGGTCAACGAGGTAGGTTTTAAGGAGCGTCTTAAAGGAGGAGAAATGGGTAGAGAGGCTGAGAGTGTTATGGAGGGAATTCCAGAGCTTAGGGCCTAGGCAGCTGAAGGCACGACCGCCAATGGTGGAGCGATGAAAATCGGGGATTTGAGGCTCAGAGAGATTTCAAAGGGTTGTAGGGCCGGAGGAGTTTACAGAGATAGGGAGGGATTCGAAAACAAGGATCAGAATTTTGAAATCGAGGCATTGCCGGACCAGGAGCCAATGTAGGTCAGTGAGTACAGGGGGTGATGGGTGAATGGGACATGGTGCGAGTTAGAATACGAGTTTAAATTTCTTTAACCTTGTTTATTTATCAAATCCTTCCTGCACTATGAAGGAATGCCACAACACATTAACAGTAGGCCCAGAACACCTGTACTCTCGGGTGAATCCAGCAAATATCACTAGTGCTGGCAGCATGAGAAGAGGCCCAGCATACTCCACTTGTCCATGTGCGATATACATGGTAATCTGTCTCCAATAAATCAGTGCTTGTAGTTATGGAGTGAGAAAGGTGGAACGTTTGACCTTCCACAGTTTGATTTCAATTTTCTTACCTTATGGCAATTGCTGCACCCCAAATTCGGCCCTGAGTGAGATGGGCTAACAGCACAGAGGGAGCATCAAACTTTGAGCCTTGCTTCGTGCTATATTCAGTGGTGCCTTTACACATTAGATTGTGGGGGGATTGAGCAAAGTCTCCCTGTTCCCCCCCCCCCCCACCCCCAGTCCCCAATCACCCCTCCATTGTTGATCACAAATAATTAGGTGAATATTGTACCCCCAGGCCAATTTGAGATCTAGAGCTTGTTGGGTACATCAAAAGAAATTTGACTCATGAGTTTCTCATCTGCAGGTGTTTAAAAAAAAACTTCTCCAATATCATTATGGGCTTCAAGGTCTTTGTGAAGGCACTACCATCTGACAACACAAACAGGCACTTGGACATTGGGCTAAAACTGCCCCCACCCCATTCTGTTACATAGATGTTGCCATCAAAACGATCTGGCTGTACATCCCCATGGTCCCCCAAACCAGAATCTGGCATAGTGTTTGTCTCACCAACTAAAGATCTGTGTCCATTTACAGTGGGGGTGGGTTCGGGGAGTGAATGTGAGGAATGGACCACAATAGCAAGTTAGCGGTTAAATCTGTAGCGAAGGGTCTGTGAAGGGGAGGCTGTGAGTTGGGGGGAGACTGTGTTAGGGAGGGTCTGTGAAAGGGAGGCTGTGTTGAGGATCTGTGAAGGGTAGGCTGTGAGTTGGGGGGAGACTGTGTTAGGGAGGGTCTGTGAAAGGGAGGCTGTGTTGAGGATCTGTGAAGGGTAGGCTGTGGGTTGGGGGGAGACTGTGTTAGGGAGGGTCTGTGAAGAGGAGGCCGTGGGTTGAGGGTCTGTGAAGGGGAGGCTGTGGATAGGGGAGGCTGTGTTGGGGAGGGTCTGTGAAGAGGAGGCCGTGGGTTGAGGGTCTGTGAAGGGGAGGCTGTGGATAGGGGAGGCTGTGTTGGGGAGGGTCTGTGAAGAGGAGGCCGTGGGTTGAGGGTCTGTGAAGGGGAGGCTGTGGATAGGGGAGGCTGTGTTGGGGAGGGTCTGTGAAGAGTAGACTGTAGGGGAGGGTCTGTGAATAGTAGGCTGTAGGGGAGGGTCTGTGAATAGTAGGCTGTAGGGGAGGGCCCTGTGAAAGGGAGGGTCTGTGAATAGTAGGCTGTAGGGGAGGGTCTGTGAATAGTAGGCTGTGTGTTGGGTGGGAAGGGATGGCTGGCAGGAAGCTCCCTACTTCCGTGCTGAACCATGGGTTACATGAAGACCAAGTTCTAGGGCATGATTCTCTTTTTGGTGATGTCTGAGTTTGGAGAGACTGAGTCCTCCTTCATGCCTGTGGAGTAATAGGCATTAGAGACCAATTCTTGGGGAACCTGGCGATGAGCCTGTTGCAACAAATGTGGACAGTGTATTGATCAGTTGGAACAGGTCAGGCATAGACTCTGCCAGGAGCTTATAACACCAAAAAGAGTGACAAGTCCACCCTCCAAGCCCCCAGACCACACCACCCTCTTCCATCCATCATAAGAAGGGAGAAGTAAACCAATATCAGAAGTTGTAATAAGACCTAACTCCTCCCAAAGCCCTGCAATGAGTGACGGCCCAATCCCACAGGCCCACTGCCCCACTTGGGCAAGGAATCCAGCAGCCTCTGGTCAAGCCAAAAAAAACTATTGCACTGTTCCCAGCAAATGCACAACCGTACAGACAATCTCAATGCAAACCCCTTCAATTGCCATGTGATACAACTGTAGTGAGTTCACAAATATGTGCATTTTACTAGATAAAAGTAAAGCCAGACTGGTTAAGCTTAATAATAAAAAAAAAGTCTGGTAGATTTTGCATAGATTTACATAAAATGTACAACACAGAAACAGGCCATTCGGCCCAACATGTCTATGCTAGTGTTTATGCTGCATACGAGCCTCCTCCCTCCCTACTTCATCTCACCCTTTCAGCATAACCTTCTATTCCTTTCTCTCTCATGTGTTTATCTTGCTTCCCCTTAAAGGCATCTATGCTATTCGCCTCAACTACTCCTTGTGGTAGCAAGTTCCACATTCTAACCACTCTCTGGGTAAAGAAGTTTCTCCTGAATTCCCTTTTGGATTTATTAGTGACTATCTTATATTGATGGCCCCTTAGTTTTGGTCTCCCTAAAGTGTGCTTGACTTAGCTTTTAAACAAAAATAATGATACGAAACGATGGCATTTTGTAATAAAATAATTTTGCTGAATGTGTACAGCACGTTAATCAGGAGATGAAAGTCCCTCCTCCTGGGCCCCTGAGGGAGTGAATATTAGAGCTGTTTGCCCAAGAATTGGCTTGTCTCTGCCGAGGGTATGTGGGAAGAATCAGTTATTTATGTACATTGGCTTGAGAAGAATCAAAGTTTGTCACAAAGGGCACTTCAAAAGCAATAATTTAACTTTAATACAGAATTATCAAAATATTTCAAACATCCATTGGGAGGAAAAAACAATTTACTACAGAGGAAGAGAAAAGGGAGGAGAATTACTAAGATTCTGGTCAACTAAAGAAACTAGTCTCTTCTATATCTTTTTTTTGTGAGAGAATTTGCTTTGTTGCCATGGTTACTGGTGATATTGTTTCAGCAATTACACGGCAAGTCTTAAATCTTTCAGAGGACCTTAGCTCCAGCCGTTCATCTTGTTCATTTCTGAAGGATCTTGGCTTTTGTGCATTCGCCCTTTCTGGCTCTCTCGCGCGCTCTCTCTTGCGCTCTCTCTCTCTCTCTCTCTCTCTCTCTCTCGCGCTCTTGCTCTGGCCTGTCTCAGCCGCGATCCAACTCCTCATCATTGTCGACATTATTAATTTTCGCAGATGGCAGAACTGGAGCTAAGCAAATCGCGCAGCAAAATGGGAGAAGCTTTCCAGGACAAAGAGACCATTTCATTTGGTAATGAAAGATTAAAAGATAACTCCAAACATTTGGAAGCAGAACGGAAAGAGCTTGAACCAAGTGAGAAGGTGCAGGATGCACAAGCATCTTGCAATGGCCAGAGAGCATGGCACAAACATGACAGTGACTTTGTGGGAGCCCGATTAAGCAAAATGAGCATTTCTTGCAGCACTGAACTATTCTCGCAGAATGCATCAGCTAAGCTGCGCTCCGAGACAGCAAGTGAGAAGCATCCTAACCAGAACAATAACGCAACATTCCCAGTACAAGTCAGTGACAAATATCACACGAGCAGCAACCGAAACATACTGAGCAAAGCCCCAGACGAAATCTTTCCCTCAGCTAAAACTCTGGAATTTCAAGGTCTGCGTCACCAGGTGACGGCCAAGGAGCTGGTTGAGGCGGAGCTCTTGAACAGAAATGTTGCTGAACAGCTTGAAAAAGGAATGAAGACCGTAGCACAGGTTCAGCAGTCCCTTGGCAAGTATCTAAACAAAGTCAACTCGATTGCTGGCCTGTACTTGGAAACCAGCAAACAGAAAATATCCTTCTATGAGGCAGCGAAAGAAGGGATAATTGGCTCGTCTGTTGCCCTCGAGTTCTTGGAAGCTCAGGCTGCAACGGGCTACATAGTCAGCGCACTGTCAAGTGGAAAGTACTCTGTACAGGAGGCAATTGAGAAAGGTCTCGTTGCCCCAGAGTGGAAGGAGAGGCTGCTTCAAGCAGAGAAAGGGGTCTCGGGATATCTTCATCAGGGTAAGACCTTATCTGTATTCCAAGCCATGGAGAGCAAGCTGCTTGATGGACAATCTGGAAGACGGCTGCTCGAAGTTCAGTTGGCGTCAGGAGGAATCATTGACCCAGTGCGGAGTGTTAGGTTACCGCTCGAGACTGCATGTAAACAAGGCCTCCTCAGCCGTGACACTCTCCAGAATCTGTACAAGCCGCTTGGCAACGCGAAAGGCTTTCAGAATCCCAACAAAACAGGGCAAGCTATGCATTATGCAGAATTAATTAAATTGTGTGTGGTGGATTTAGAAGGGAATTATCTCCTCCTTCCCTTTGGGAAACGTAAGATTTCAACTCCATCCCCTGCGAGGGCCAGCACCATTGCAGTGGTCGATACCAGCACAAAATCAGAAATAACTTTATATGATGCATTTCTGAAATACTATATTGAGGAACAGACCTACCTTGAACTCTCAGCACTACAGTCCCAGTGGAGGGAGACTATCAATGAGTCACAGGGCACCATCCAGTATTTTCTTACTGACAGTGACTCGGGAAGGCAGTTCAGTATTGATGATGCTTTAAAACAGGGCACCATTAGCCAAACCGATCTCAATAAATATCGAGATGGCCATATCACAGTGACTGAGCTCGCTGACATGTTGACCAGGAGGACCAAGGTAGCCACCGATCCCAATAGTCCCATTGCAGGCATTTGGGATCCTAATGGATGCAGAAGGATTTCTGTATTGAAAGCCATGCGTCAAAATTTAGTGGAACGGCTGACTGCCACTCGACTGCTCGAAGCACAGGCTTGTACTGGCGGGATAACAGATCCAGCAACTGGGAAGAAATTCTCCATTTCGGAAGCGTTGCAGAAGGATTTAATCGACACCGAAATTGCTGCCAGCGTCCAGAAAGCTCAGCAGGCTTACAGAGGCTTCCTTCAGCCAGGGACACGGACTACTTTATCAACCGCAGAAGCTCTGCGTAGGAACCTGTTGGGTCGCGACCTAGGCCACCGATTCCTGGAGCTGCAGTATTTGACCGGTGGGCTGGTGGATCCAGATTTCCAAGGAAGGATTTCCTTGGAGGATGCTCTGAGAAGAAGTCTTATTGATGACCAGACCGCTCAGAGACTGCGGGATGACAAAATGCACACCAGGAACTTGGTTTGTCCAAAAACCAAACAGAAGATCTCGTATAAAGAGGCTTTGGTTAGGGCTGTATTCGACTGCCACACAGGCTTGAGATTTCTGGAGGCAGCTGGACAGCCCAATGCTCTCAGTTAATGCTTCACCATTTTATCCCCCTCTCTTGCCACTTAATTTCTCTGCTTATATATGCACTGCTGCAGTCTTGTATAAAGCTCTGGCTGAGTTAGTTTATGACTATTTCAAATCTAACCCTTTGCCTTTACGCTCATTAAATTTTAGTTTTTTTTTGCCCTGCCCCTTTTCCAATTTTCGCTGGGATTTTTTTCTCTCTCTATATTTGGCCCCTCCTCAAAGTGTAACTTGTGCTTAAACACTTGGCAATCCTCCAAAACTCTGCCCGATTGGCCACTCTTCACCTGTGAGGCTAGTCAATAAGTGTCGTTATGTGATTTGACTTTGGGAGTGTTGTAGCTGGGTCTGATTCTGCTTTTACCAGATGACCACACACACACACACTCCATCAGGAAATCACTGGATGAAATGATCAGCATCTACACGGGCTTTATTTTTTCCTTCTCCACTCCTCTTAGTCTAGGGATGCTGATGCCGATTGTCATGTTCCCATCACCGTTCCAGCTTGCAATCTATTAATTTAGCACAGACAGGGATCAATCCTGGGAGCTTCTTGGTCTATAGGGATCATTCCAGAACACAATCCATTTACTAACTCCACCATTGCAGAGTGCAACCGATTTTCTTGTCTCCTTATTTTTCCTTTCCTTGACATCTTTCAGTGGTGCCCTATTTGCTGTCGAGTGTGTTTCATCCCAACTTCTGTTCACTGTTGTTCTTTTAGTTGGGTAAAAAAGGACATGAATGAGAGCAGTCTGAGTGCCTGTGGGGAAGCAACAAGGGTCCTGCTGAGGACCTCGCGATGGTGCCAATAACGTGAACTAGGAATTGTGTTTAGCTGCTAGATCGGTTCATAACCTATCTCACTTAGCACAGTGCTGGTGCCACACGACACGATGGAGGGTGTCCTCATTGTGAAGACAGAATTTGGTCTCCACGAGGACTGTGCGACGGTCACTCCTACCAATACTGTCAAGGACAGATAGGTCTGCGACAGGTAGATTGATGAGGACGAGGTTAAGTAGCTTATTCCCTCGTGTTGGTTGCTTTCTGCCATTTAGTGACACATTGGGATGCCAATTGCGTCACTGGACTCTCTGCAATTAGGTCACAAACGTTGGCCACCAGTTCTGTATTCTATCACCCCAAGTATTTGATACGATAGCATCTTAAAAGCACAACTATTGTCCCATTTCCTCAATAGGGAGAAACTGTTTCCGTTGGCAGAAGGGTCAGTAACCAGAGGACTCGGATTTAAGATAACTGGCAAAAGAACCAGAGGCGAGATGAAGAGAAATGTTTTTACGCGGCGAGTTGTTATGATCTGGAATGCACTGCCTGAAAGGGTGGTGGAAGCAGATTCAATAATAACTTTCAAAGGGGAATTGGATAAATACTTGAAGGGAGAAAATTTACATGATATGGGGGAAGGGCAGGGAATGGGACAAATTGGATAGCTCTTTCAAAGAGCCGGCACAGGCGCGATGGGCTGAATGGCCTCCTTCTGTGCTGTCATCCTATGCTTCGATCATATACCTGTGATGGTACATTTTGAAAATGTCCTACAATGTGTGGACACAATAAACTTTACCCATCTTTGCGATTTGCTCAGATGTTGGTCTCCTTACCTAAGGAGGGATATACTTACTTTAGAGGTGGTGCAGCGAAGGTTCACTAGATTGGACAACCCTCTCATCCCAGGAATCAATGAGGACAAATTCAGTAGGCTTATACTCTCTGGAGTTTAGAAGAATGAGAGGTGATTGCATTGAAATGTACAAAATTCTGAGGGGGCTTGACAGGGTAGATGCTGAGAGGCTGTTTCTGCTGGCTGGAGAGTCTAGAATGAGGGGGCACAGTCTCAGGATAAGGCGTCGGCCATTTAGGACCAAGATGAGGAAACACTTTTTCACTGAGGATTGTGAATCTTTGGAATTCTCTACCCAAGAGGGCTGTGGATACTCAGTCGTTGAATATATTCAAGATTGAGATCGCTAGATTTTTGAACACTAAGGGAATCAAGGGATATGGGGATTGGGCGGGAAAGTGGAGTTGAGGTAGAAGATCAATCATGATCTTATTGAATGGCGGAGCAGGCTCGAGGGGCCGTATGGCCTACTTCTACTCCTGCTCCTATTTCTTATGTTCTCTTCGGCTTATAGCGGTAATTGTAGTAACCCTCTCTCAAAGGCTCCTCCATGACTCATCTGACTGAGGTCATAAGTAGCTGAGTTGTACAGACCAAGAGGTCCCAGCTTTGATCTGCAGCCTGTTCTGAGTGGGGTGCGTACGATGGGGCCTCGGTGTTAGGGAGGGAATTGGGTGCCCAGGCCCTCTGCTCCTGAAATGCTATCCAGCGACCCCCTGATGCAAGTTCCTCTGTGCAGACGTTGAGTGAGGGACAGGGTGGGGGGGCTCAGCTCTGACTCCTCAGGCCAAATAACCTGCCACCGCTGACTGCTTCAGCTCATACATGATGAAGGGTCACTTGGTGGGCTGGGGGTGGGGGTTAGTGGAGGCTGAGTTGTACCAGTGGGGTTGTACAGCAGCAAGGAGTCAATGGACGGAACTTTCAACTTTGTTGGGGGGCATAAAATGAGCTGCCTGTTATACACCCTCCCCGATTTTCCTTTCCGTTCTGGCGATTGTCTTTAGGGCAGGGGCAGGGAGGGGGGAAAGAGAACAAAAATCTTAAAACAAGAATGCGGGGACCAGTTTACAGCAACCCTTACTGGAAAGGATGAGCGCACTTCCAGATAATTGTTACTACCCTGTTAGTTCCAGCTTTTTTTTTTGTATAAAAGAGATATGGTTCTTAAGTTCTCTGCCGAAGCTTTGTAGTAGTTTAGACCATAATAAGAGTTTACTGAAGCAACTCGAAGCTTCAAATCTTCAAATATGGAAAATGTCACTGTGTGTGGACTTATCTGCCACTGTCCACATGAAGACTTCTTAGATGGATAAGAGAACACTCCTGGAATTCACCATGTCTAAAGTGGACAGTTTTCAAATGAATCGCACAAACTTTCTTAAAGAGTAATGGCTTCAGATGAAGATATTCTCCAGATATTGTAGCATTCAACGAAGTTTTGAAAGATCGTCACTCATGGTACTGTCTATTTTTTTGAGCACTATTTCTAACAAAACTCTTAAGATTGTGATTAAATTACTAACCAGTTTCTGAATAAAATTAATGCCTTTGCTTTTTCCTATTTTTCCTTGGCTTCTGATTTGAAAAGTCACACTGGTGCGTGCAGGCCTTTCGTTCATACAGTATACTCTGCATATTGCTGTAGCTGCGTTGTGTAAATGTGGCTCTTATATAGGCACAGTGTCCAACACAGAAAATGTTTTAAGGGCAAATGTTAAGAAATGTGAAATGGAAACACAAATGCCTGAAGTGCACAGTGGGTAAGGCAGCATTTGCAGCAGCGAGATAACTTCATATATTTAGAAGGATTTAACCTTTACATCAGTGCTCAAACTGGGAGTCGCAACAAACGGAAAATACTGCATTCAGTTTTGTAAGCGTTATTTTTACTTCTGTACTCTTTTATGGCTTGTTGTAGGAATATCTATTCCGGTTTTGGTTTTCTCTCTTGGAAATGTCCTTAAATGTATATAGATATATCTCAAATATAAAATCATTGATTCACTGGACAATTTGCGCTTCAGTCCCAGATCAATATAAATTTGGGGATGAGGGGGTGAGAAATGTTCTGAATGTTCCCCACCCCTCTCACCTGGTGGGTGGTTATGATTGATTACAAATTTGTACATTGTGGAAAAGTAATTGTGGTTCGTTACTGCAAATGGTATTATTTTGAATATCTTTTAACTCTACTAGAAATCGGTAGAAGAGGAAAAGCAAGAGCATGTCGATAAAGTTGGTGAATTGTTGAGATGGGTTTCTGACAAGAGCAAGAGCATAGCTAAGAGACAACTCAAATCACCAGCAGCTGAGCCAGGTGGAGTGGAGAAATCCCTTTCTGAAAAACAGGTACTGTAAATCTCACATGTCAGTGTTTATGTTTTAATTGGACTGTTCCTTCGGATCTTGTGGTCGGGCACATGGGAGGGCAGGGTCCATTATATCCTTACAGTATGAAAGAAAAAAGAAAGACTTGCATTTATATAGCGCCTTTCACAACCTCAGGATGTCCCAAAGTGCTTTACAGCCAATGAAGTACTTTTGAAGTGTAGTCACTGTTGTAATGTAGGAAACGCGGCAGCCAATTTGTGCACAGCAATGAAATAATGACCAGATCATCTGTTTTAGTGATGTTTGGTTGAGGGATAAACATTGGCCAGGGCACAGGGGAGAATTCCCCTGCTCTTCTTCAAAATAGCACCATGGGATCATTTTCGTCCACCTGAGAGGGCAGACGGGGCCTCGGTTTAATGTGTTATCCAAAAGATGGCACCTCTGACAGTGCAGCACTATTCTGGAAGTGTCAGCCTAGATTTTGCGATCAAGTTTCTGGAGTGGGACTTGAACCTACAACCTTCTGACTCTGAGGCGAGAATGCTACCCACTGAGCCACAGCTGACTAGAGGTATCAAGTTTGTGGAAATAAATATTTACGTTATGAATTGAATGCAAAATTTCAAGTTGCACCACCTTTCTTAGGGGATGGATGGAGCCAAGTGGGGGGTTGAGTTGGTTATAAGATGGCATGCTGCTGATAGGAGGTTGGCACCCTCTATAATAATATATTTGAACCAGGCAGTTTTCTAGGGCTGTGGTTCGTGCCTGGATCAGTAGAAGGGCTTTGGAGGGGTAGACCCATCACTGGGGCTGGGATTGTTCCTACTTGGCTCCAGATACCAGGTAAGGGTAGTCCTAGCTTGACGAGCAGTGCCCTAGGCTGACTGATTTTACCTCCTGCAGCATCCTAGCACACACTTAGGGGTCCCTAAGTCTGGATCTTTGCCAAGCTGCACCAAATTTTTTTGAGCTTGTTTAGGTAGGGTGTGTGGACTCCATATCAGGTTAATGAAAATCTCAACCTGTGTCCCGTTCTCAGTAGTTTGCTCTGGAGATACTTAGGTTTTGATTAGCCTCTTGTAGCGTAAATCGAGTATTAATTCCTGAACTGATTCAAGGACCAGCGCCTCAATTTTAAAATTCTCATCCTCGTGTTCAAATCCCTCCATGGCCTCGCCCCTCCCTATCTCTGCAACCTCCTCCAGCCCTACAACTCTCCGAGAATTCTGCGCTCCTCCACTTCCTTCGCTGCACCATTGGCGGCCGTGCCTTCAGCCACCTAGGCCCTAAGCTCTGGAATTCCCTCCCTAAACCTGTCCACCTCTCTCTCCTCCTTCAAGAAGCTCCTTAAAACCTACCTCATTAACCAGCAACCTGTCCTAATATCTCCTTTTGTGGCTTAGTGTCAATTTTTGTCTGATAACGCTCCAATGAAGCGCGTTGGGACGTTTTTCTATGTTAAAGGCGCTATATAAATGCAAGATGTTGTTTGAGCAAAACGGGCATTTTGCTCCAATTTGTTCCAGTGTCGGGTCGGTCCCTGACTCAGGATTTATGCTGCATTTACACTTCAATCTGCAGTGTCCATGCCAAGTGAAATTGCTTTTGTGCTGACAGCACAGTTGCACCTTTTAAGCACGGTGATGCGTTTGTGCATGTCAGGCAAACCACCGGAACAAAAAAATAAATAAATTGGAGGAAGTTCTGAAGGGAATTCTGCTCTCATCTTAAAATGCATTCCACGTACTCCTTCTCAAACTGTCGAACCTGCCTGTTGAATGAAGTGAGTGGCATTTGCAATGTAAATAAGAACTTACAGGTTTTACAAACAAGATTCTTCTTCCTTTCTTGATTTGAATCCCACCTTTGAAAGTAACGTTCAAAAGGATACTAGATATATACTTGAACAGGAAAAATTGGCAGTGCGATGGAGAAGAGCCGGGGGAGTGGGACTAACTCAAAGAGCCGGCATAAGCACAATGGGCCGAATAACATTCATCGTGCCTGTGCTGGCTCTTTGAAAGAGCTATCTAATTAATCCCACTCCCCCACTCTTTCCCCATAGCCCTGCAGATTTTTCCTGTTTGACTATTTATCCAATTCCCTTTTGAAAGTTACTATTGAATCTGCTTCCACCACCCTTTCAGGCAGCGCAATCCAGATCATCATAACTTGTTGCGTAAAACATTTCTCATCTCCCATATCTATGTGCATTTGATGGACGCCTTTGAGGAAAATATGTATTTTCCATGTGAACTTTTAAAATCTCAGAACAAAATAGAAACTTTATGAATGATTTGATTTCCCTCACGTATTATGTCTGTCTTGTTCTAGGTGCTTCGTGTGGAATTGTCGAGCAAGAAAGACCAAATTGCTGAAGCTATCCACACGACACAGATGTTCTTGGCTAAACACAGTGACAAGTTAGTGTATTCTTTTCCTTTGGTAACATTTAAGAGTGGCCCTTTTGATCAGATGTGGAGTAAACCAGATGTGTGTGGGTTGTAAATCATGTGTCCTCTGTGTGGGAGATAAATAACTGGTGGCATCTTTTCAGAAATTTATTGTCGGGCAGGTCACAATCATTCTCATTTCCAAAAATTACTTGTAGAATTATAGAATGGGTACAACACAGAAGGAGGCCATTTGGCCCATCGAGCCTGTGCCGGCTCTTTGTAAGAGCAATCCAGTTAGTCCCGTTCCCCAGCTCTTTCCCCGTAGCCCTGAAAATTTTTTCCCTTCAAATTATCCAATTCCTTTTTGAAAGCCACTGCTTCCACCATCCTTTCAGGCAGTGCATTCCAGATCATAACTATCCGCTGCATAAAAAAGTTTTTCCTCATGTCACCTTTTGCCAATCACCTTAAATCTGTGTCCTCTGGTTCTCGACCCTTCCACCAATGGGAACAGTTTCTCTTTATTTACTTTATCTAAACCCATCATGATTTTGAACACTTCTATCAAATCAACCTTCTCTGCTCTAAGGAGAACGACCCCAGCTTCTCCAGTCTATCCACGTTATGGATGTCCTTCATCCCCGGAATCATTTTAGTAAATCTCCTCTGTATCCTTCCTAAAGTGCGGTGCCCAGAATTGGACACAGTACTCCAGTTGTGGCCGAACCAGTATTTTATAAAGGCTCAACATATCTTCCTTGCTTTTGTACTCTAGGCCTCTATTTATAAAGCCCAGGATCCCGAATGCTTTTTTAACCACTTTCTCAACCTGCCCTGCCGCCTTCAACGATTTGTGCACATATACCCCCAGATCTCTCTGTTCCTGCACCCTTCGAATTGTACTCTTCAGTTTATATTGCCTCTCCTCGTTCTTCCTGCCAAAATGTATCACTTCGCACTTCTCTGCGTTAAATTTCATCTGCCATGTGTCCGCCTATTCCACCAGCCTGTCTTTGTCCTCTCGATGTCTATCACTATCCTCCTCACTGTTTACTACACTTCCAAGTTTTGTGTCATAGCAAATTTTGAAATTGTGCCCAGTACACCCAAGTCGAAGTCATTGATATACATCAAGAAAAGCAGTGGTCCTAGTACCGGCCCCTGGGGAACACCACTGCATACCTCCCTCCAGTCCGAAAAACAACCGTTCACCACTACTGTTTCCTGTTACCTAGCCAGTTTTGTTTCCATGCTGCCACTGCCCCTTTTATTTCATGAGCTTCAATTTTACTGACAAGCCTATTATGTGGTCTTAATGTTCATTCTCTAAATAAAGAGAAAGATTTGCATTTATAAAGCGCTTTTCATGACCTTTGGACATCCTAAAGCGCTTTACAGCCAATGGAGTATTTTTGAAGTGTGTAGTCACTGTTGTAATGTAGGGAAACATGGCAGCCAATTTGCACACAGCAAGCTCCCACAAACAGCAATGTGATAATGAGCAGATAATCTGTTTTTTTTTAGTGATGTTGGTTGAGGGATAAATATTGGCCAGGACATCGGGGAGAACTCCCCTGCTCTTCTTCAAAATAGTGTCATGGAATCTTTTGCATCACCTGAGAGGGCACACGGGGCCTCGGTTTAACATCTCATTCGAAAGGCGGCAGCTCTGACAGTGCAGCACTCCCTGGGAGTGTCGGCCTGGATTTTGTTCTGAGGTCTCTGGAGTGGGATTAATCGGGCGGTACATCTGCCAGATGGGCTAGCAGTTGAAGCCCTCGCTTCCATGTTAGGGTCAGGCTGTTGGGTAAAAAAGGTAAAAGGTAAAAATTAGTCTGAAGAAAACACCAAACGAACATGGGCTTTTTCAACGTGGAAGGTAGGCAAAATGATGTCCAGATCCTCTGTGGACCACACAATCTCCAATAGCTGGCAATGGAAAAGGCCTGATACCAAAGTCAAGTAGTTCCCTCTTTCGGGATAGAGCCTTGGGTGTTGAGTCAAGCATCCAACTCAACTCAATACCTCAGTTGACTATGCTCCATGTGTTGATCTTGGCCTTGTCTGATTATTGTTCCAGCTACTCGTCTCCAACTTCAGTTGAACTGGCTCTGGAAATTATGGCGATCTCTCCAAGTTCCTGGTGTGGTACTTTGAACATGTTTGTCACTAATGCAACAGAAATAAACTTGCGACCTAAAATTTCTTTTATTACACTCTATATGACAAACCAGAGTTCTTGACGCCTGTGGTGGTCTTACTCTGACAGTAACATCTTCATGTTCGACCCTCATTCGAACACACTCCCAAAATGCTGCTAAGACTAAAGTCGAGCAGGTTTGATCGAGAATCACGGTGAGATTGGAATTCCTTATCAATTAAGAAAGATTCCAACTAGAGCAGGCGCAGGATCTCTGCCCTTTACATGGACTTTTACTCTCAGCCCACCTGGGCAAAGTCTCTTTTATTAATAGGATTGCTTCATGGTCATGCAATACAATGCCTCCACCCTGCTACCAGTAACGCTGTTCGTGGGTTTCTGACTGGGGTCTGATGGTAAGAGGCGATTATGCGTGATACGGAACCGGACACTCTGAGCACATTACAACTAAACCTTCTTGCGCGATGTCCCAAAGCAGTGTTTGTTGGCTCGGTAACTAGTGATCGGCCAGGAGCTAGCTACCTGCTTCCTCACTTTGAGACAAACCTATTGAGTGGATTGTCTGCGCGAGCACTAACTTCTCTTTAAATCTGGAGACAACACTTTCCTCATTGATCACCATCCACCTTCAGGGACATGAGCCCAAGAAATATGGGCCCAATTGAAATCATGGCTTTTAGTTTTTAAATCTCCCTAATGGCAAGTTTGTTGTTATTGCCTGGTTTTGTGATGACACAACTGAGAATTGCTTTTATATGGGTTGTTCATGCTGATGATAAACTAACAAGGACTTTTATTTCTCTCCTTTTTTTCTGTAGGATATCGGAAGAGGATAAACAGCAAACAGAAAAAAAGCTGGAGTCTCTTCAGGAAGCTTATGATAAGTTGTGTGAGCAGTCTTCTGATGACCTCCAGCAATCCCAGAGCACGCTGGCTGAGGAGGCAGTGGAGAAGGTAATAACTAACCCTGGGTTCAGGAGATATTTTACACTGAATTTCTGCAGCAGAGCAGGATTTGAGTACGGAGTTGCCTTGTCATTAACAATCCAAAGCCCTGTGTGAACTGTTGTTAATAATTGCACGATTAGAGGTTTGTTCACTATGATTTATGTACACAAAGATAACCACAGAAATTAATGTAGTCAGACTTTTGACAAATGTAGTGTGTGTTTCATGTATTTTTTTAAAACTGAAATTGCAATATCAACTTTCTTGGTGTGTGAGCGAGAGGTATACATAGCTGGGAAAAGAAACCAAACTACTGTATGCTGTAAACATGCATAGCATGGTCATTGTAATGTTGAATACATAATTCTTGCGTTTCTCTGTAAACAGAAGCATGGTGCTTAAGCTCTACAAGTACACGTTGAGCAGTGTTTAAGACTGAGAGTAACCCTCTTTTGCTTCCTCTTGTGACTAACCCTTTTAAATACACGGATGATACTTTTGCGTTAAAGGATGTGCATGCAGGACTTTTAAAAAAAAAATTATTACTTCTATCGACACCAATGCTGGGCCTCACTTTTGCTGTTGCGTCGCTAACATTCACCTCCCTGGTAAGTACACATTCTTGTCTCGTCGTGTGGGCCACAGCTGATGTACGTTTTGCATGAACAGGTTCTGAAGCGATTCGGGGTACTGATTATTTGGTGTTTGCATTTTATTATTTTGGTGCCGTCTCATTGCCTTTTTGTAATTTTTTATTTTTGCCTCCACCCCCCCACCTTTTTTGATTTTGATTTTCAGGGCGACGAAACCATCGCAGGTGTTATTGACCTGGCGACTGGGATAGTTTTTCCAATCTTCCATGCAATACGCAATGGTCTTATTGACTATGACACAGGCTTGATGCTACTGGAAGCTCAGGTCATCGTGTCAGGCCTTATTCTTCCAGAAACAAGCCAGCACCTTGGTATAGAAGAAGCTTTGAGTTGTCAATTAGTAGACCAGAAGATCTTCAATCAACTAGAAGAATTGAGTAATGCTGCCAAACATATTTCAAGCACCTTGCATGGAATGAATAATGTTCACCCTGCTGTTGCTGCTTACGATCGCAACGTAATCTCCGAAGTTTCAGTCGTTAAAATTCTTGAGGCACAGCTTGCCACTGGAGGGCTAAGAGCACCAGCTGCCGGTGAAAAACTCAGCCTGGAGGAAGCTTTTCAGAGAGAATTCATCACTGCTCGGCTGTACTTCAAGCTGCTAGAGAGGCAGAAGATGTGCAAGGAGCTGATTGATCTAAATACGGCAGAGAAGGTATCATTAATGGAATTGATGCAAAGGGCCACTGTGGATGAAGCGACTGGCCTACGGCTGCTTCCTATAAGACAGCAAGACCGGGGTATGATCACCTTGAGATCTGGCAGAAAGATGAGCGTTTTCCGGGCGGTCCATGAAGGCCTCATAGACCGGGAAGTGATGATCAGGCTTTTGGGAGCTCAGCTGTTTGCTGGAGGACTTATTGATCCTCAAACAGGAACTCAGCTAACGGTAGATGAGGCTTTGGAACGTGGTCTCGTAGATCACGACACAGCTTCTGGCATCCTTACGCATCAAGTCCAAACGGGAGGCATAGTTAACCCAGCTACTGGTGGTCGGATAACCATGGATGAAGCCGTGCAATGCAATTTAATAACATCAAGTAGTGCACTTTTGGTACTGGAATCACAGAGGATATTTATGGGCCTCATTTGGCCTGATTCTGGAGAAATATTTTCTATAGACACTTCTTTGCAGCAAGGAGTAGTAACTGATGAATTAGCCCATAAAATCCTGAACAACAGGCAAAAGATAGCAGCTCTTTACATCCCTGAAAGCTCATCAGTGCTCACACCTGATGAGGCTATCAGGCTAGGTATAATAGACAAGAGGACAGCACGCATTCTGAGCACAGCAACAATCCCTGACTCAATGCCCAGCACCAAATGCTTCCAATCTTCGACTGCAGGTATCACGAGTTGGAGGTCAAATTCTGAAGTCCAAGCTTGTGCTGCTGGCGACTCTACGGGTGCTCAAGAAGTGAGCGGAGGAGAGAAGTCAACTCCTTGTCAGATGGAGATTCAACAGAAATTCATGTCTTACTTAATGATGCACAGCTATATGGATGCAGGCACAGGAAGAAGGCTACTGTTGGTGGACAACGACTTGAATGAAGAAATTAATATGGTGACAGAAGGCAGCGGTGCAGATGTTCCTTTCGAAAATCGGCAAGAATACCTTCATATTCAAGATGGCAGTGCATTTGAGAATAACCTGGAGCGATCCAGTGGAATTTCAAAAGACATTGGCATCCATAAAAGCCCCACTTGTTCTGAAACATGGGATCCAGATGGCATGGGAGAAAAGCAGGCTGCTGGTGCATCAGGTGAACAGTTTGAGAATATTAATAGCGAAGCATTGTATTGGATGCCTGGGGTTCAACTGTTGCAAAGAAGTGAACTCGGAGAGTTTGCATGTTCTCCGAGAACAGATAGTCCAACAAGTCATGTAACTAGTACAGAAGAACTTGGTGGGGGCGGAACGGTTGGGACAATTGAAACGTTGGACAATTCTGCAGACCTCCTGGAAGAACCATCTTTCAATGGATATTCGAGGGTACATCCAGACCTGAACGAGAGCATTAAACTGGCCGAGGAAACCAGTGACATTAATTCCGTTGAAAGTGATTTAGAAAACCAATTGAGAAAAGGCGGGAAGGCTGCAAAAGATGATGCCACTCATAAACTTACTCAAGTAACTGCAGCTTTGCAAACTCCAGATTCCTATGTAGGGGACAAAGTGGATGTTACTGTGCCTTCAGCAGAACTGTTGAACTGGGCGACAGATGAAATCATGCAAAGGATTCCACTGGAGCAATTGTTTCCAACGCATGAATGTAGTGAGCTCACTCCATTTCCATTGGGAATGGACCTCTATGGCACAGTCACTACAGAGTTTGGAGAGGACCTGATGAAAATGCTGGGTTTTGATGGAGCTTCTGGTGTGCATGAAGATGATACAATTTGCAGGGATACTCAAGGTTTTAAAGACACATTAGTGAGCTGCACAGAGAACGCTGGAAAAGCTGCAATAGATTTGAATGCTCAACAGTATATGGAAGCTTCGCAAACTGGAGAATCTAATAACGGAGGAGGAAGTCAAGGCATTGCTGTGACATCAGCAGAACATCATGACACCATGGCAGATGAAACTGTGCAATGGATTCCTTTGGATCTGCAGTTTCCAACTGAGGAAGAGGAGTTTTTTTCACATCCATTAGAAACTATGGCAGGAACTGGTGAAGGCCTTGTATGTGGAGAAAATAAAATCAGGACACTTGAAAGTCTGGAAGACATTGCAGATGCATGTGAAATGGTGTATTTTGTTGGTACTCCTGATGTAGAGGGGTTAAGTGAAAACGTTAAGATGGACATAGCAACGAAGATGGAGGATGAATTACAGTTTTATGAAGATGACAACCATGTACGTGGTGCGTTGGAAAATACCAATCTTGAAAACCAGGTTGGTTTCCATAAATTCATGGAGGCAAACCTAGATTCCCCAACCATACAAGGCAGTGCGGAGAAAATGTGGGATGTAATTGGACCATCAGTGGAAGAGAGTGTTACTGTAACTGAAGAAACCTTGCATTTGAGTCCTATAAAGCAATCGTCACAGACAGATGAGTGTCCACTGGAACCCAAGAACATAAATGCGCACTGTACAGAAGGTACTGAGGGCCGTGATGATGGCAAGCACAAAGTAATAAAGATCATTGAAACACTAGATGATATAGCAGATTTGGAAGATAAAATGGTGATTGTTGGAGAACCAGTTGTTATAGGTGGTGCATCACAGAATGAGAAACCGTATCGCAGCATACAAGATTACAATGAGGATATGTTGGGAAATGGGTTAAAAGAATCCACCAGCACAGCTGAAGGTGGCAGCATTCACCAATCTACGGAGCCAACCTCAGCAGTAGGTGACAATCTTGAGTGCAACAGGAACAAAATAATTATGAGTGTGGAAGAATTGGAGGATATTGCAGAGACCCAGGAAATGCCATGGTTTGTTGGAGGCTTCCCAGTAGCGCAAGAAACTCAAATGGTTAGTCCAGGAGTCGATGGCATTGAGGGTGGATATGAACCTTCTATAAAAATGCCAGGTGATGAAACAATTTTTCTAAATGGTGAAGAACTTAATCCAAATAGCAATGAGCAATTTCAGAGCCATCAAGTACCCCACCAAGATTTGGGAACAACAAAAGGGCATGAGGAAAAACAAAGGCAAGTGAATATTGAGCCTGTGAAGAGCTATAGAATGTTTGAACAGGATGAATCAGTAGGTCATCTAACAATACCGGATGCCATGATCATGAAGGACTGCTGTTTAGATGTAAACTATACACTGCAAGAAGAGCCAAGCGACAGTGCAGTAAGATTGAGGAATGCTAAAGGGAGACGTATTGGAAGAGTTGATGGGAGAAATTTGTACGTCTTGGAAGAGGAGGAGGAGGAGGAGGAGGAGGAGGAGGATGATGAAGAAAATGATCGGATAACTTTTATTGAGGCAGTGGAGAGTGGAAAATGGGACAGATCAGTTTTGATAAATCAGCTGAAAGCAGAAGTTGAAACAGGTGACCTATTCGACCATGTTACTGGTAAACAATACAACCTTGATGCTGCTTTGGGATGTGGACTTTTGGATGAGGAGATGGTTGTGGATATTTTAGTTTCACAGTTCCAAGATGGAGGGATCCCTTTTGGAGAGACTGGTGAAAATCTAACTCTTAGCGAAGCAGTGGCTAAGGGGCTTTTACAAAGTCACATTGCCATCAAAGTATTAGATAAGCTTGGTCTGATTGGAGGATTTTATAACTCTGGTACGGGAGAAATAACAGAAGTGGCAGATGTTGCAGAACATTTAATAAACGATGATCTTCTGACAAAGGTATTGCTTTCTGAGAAAGTTGTTTGCGGAGTTATTGACCCAGAGACCAATGAGCTGCACAGTGTTCATGATGCATTAAGACTTGGTTTTTTGGATCATCCTACAGCTCTAAGTTTGTTGGAAGGCCAAGTTATTTCTGGTGGCATTGTGGACCTCCAGAAAGAAGGTCGATTATCAGCGGCTGTGGCCTTGAATCTTTGTCTGGTCGATGAAAAAACTGCTGAACAATTGACCAAAATTGAAAAGGTGCAAAATGGAGGGCAAGTTGATGATATGACTGAACTGAAGGCATTAAGCTACCAGTTTGAAATGCATGGTGTATTGGATCCACAGACTAAACAAGCTTTGTCTGTGCTCGAAGCAGTCAACAGGGGGCTTGTAGAGAGAGATGCCGTGCTTATCGTTCTTCGCAAGCAACTTGAAAATGGTGGAATCATTCAGCATGAATCAGGGCTACGCCTCTCTGTAACTAATGCTTTGAGGCATGGTTTAATTAACGAAGACATAGCCAATGACCTGTTTGAATCTGAAGCATCATGCCACAATATTCAGGCTTCAAGCCCTGGGAAGAAATTCCATTCTCGGGAAATCACACAGAGTTCAAGACTGTCAGATTTTCCAGTGCAAATGAAAAGAAAAGAGGAATTGAATCAATTGTTCACTGATTTTGAAAATGGAAAACAAGTGATACAAACGGAATCTGCTGATGAAAGATTATTTGATGACAGTTTGAATAAAGGAATGAGGTTTTATGAAAATAATGATAACCATTTGAACATTATTCCTTACTCTGATTTAGTGAAGATAAGCAAAATAGATATAGAAACTGGGCGAAGATACATGGCCGTTAAACCACATGAAGAATTTTTGGATGTCAAAAATGATGAAACAATATCAAAACTACAGGCGGTAGATGGAGATCTGGCTGCTGTTTGTAGCATTCACAGAAAGAAGTTAAATGATCAAACTTTGATACCCGCAGAAGAAGATGAGATCACTGTTCAAGATTTCGTAGCCAGCAACAATCAGAATCATCGCATAAACCCTTCACCTTCACCTTCATCGGTTCCAGAATGTAGCCAAGATATTTTCCTCAACAGTGAGCTGCAGGAGTGGACTGGGAAAACCTCTGAGGAAGATTTGCCCGGTAAACTGGGCTGCATTTCATCCAAATCTTCAGAGGTCGCAGATTCACCGCACAATGACTTTTTCTCATACGTTCGAGAATGCATATCGGACGTCGAGCCAGAGGTCGAAATGTCAGAGTCGGCTGAAAAAGAAAAGATTTTAACAAGTAAAGAGGAGCTGAACGAAGAGGCTGGAAGACTGACTGTGAACTCATTTATGGGAGGAATGTGTATGGAAGAGCTGGAGCTGAAGAATATTCCAGGCACCACCAAGGTCCAAGATCTAATGGATAACCAAGAAAATTGTAACCTGGAGGACGATGTTGAGGGAGAAGAGGCTAATGTGAAATTCAGCCTACACGAACAAGCACAATTAAATGGAATGTTCGAAGAGAGTAACCCAGATGCACAAAGTGCTGTTTGTGGCAATCGTTCAGAAGGATTTGAACAAAATGTAAATATGGCAACAGCAGTGGGGAATGTGCTGAAAGCCGTGTGCGCTAAAATCAGTGATGCGTTCAAGAGAGGACATACTGGAGATCAGGAGAATCCAAGTGAAGATTCTGACATAAATGGGAAGAAAGCAGAAAGAAAGACTGTTGAGACATCAGACGGTACAGTGCACTTGGAAGCGAAGGCACGGCTTGCACGCAGGATGAAGGAAACGGAGAACAAAATGTCTAAAGTTTCCGGACCAAGAGGAAATGAGGGAGAGATGTCAGAATCCGGCACTCAAAAATCATTTGTAGAATCTGAAAATCTGTTGTACAAAGACACAACTGGTGAATGGATGCGAGACCGGGATGATGGCGAAAGTCAGGGTCTTGAGAAGTTATTGCAAGAAACAACACAGGACTCATTAAAACTTGAGGAAAATGTCAACATGGTTTTACAAGAGGAAAGTCCTGATCATTCAGGGAACATTCTCAGTTGCACAATTTGTGAAGATGAGCCTTCAAAAGACACTGGTGTTCAAAGGGTAGTCGGAGTGAATGATGAAACTGATAAGGAAGCAGATATCTTCAGTTTAATGGAACGCAATACAGAGATGGGAGGTAGTGCTACAATGCTTGTTCGTGATGTGACATTGTGTGGTGATGCTCAGAGTGCTGTAAAAAAGCCAGAACTGCTGCTTGATTGTTTGAAACAAGCATTTCTTAGTCAAGAGTTCAGTGAACCATTTGGTTTGAAGGACAATAAGTTGAAAATTGCAGACTTGCTTTCTGGTTTGAAGCCGGATATGCTGAGTGCACAGATGCAGGAGATGCTTGATGCGTTATCTGAAGAACAAGATCCTTGCAGTTTAAAAAGTCAGGAACTTATCAGCAGTCTGACTAATGAGCTTTTCAATTCCGTAAAACTCGAAGTGCCTGGTTCGTTGGAGGACGAGTTCTTAAATAGGCAAGTGAAAGAAATACTTCGTAAAAAAATTCTGGTGCTGCTCAGTACTGTAGGATCTTCTCAAAATGTATCGTGGCAAACAGTCCAGGCGATAAAGGATAACGTGAATCAGATAGTTCAAATGAAATCCAGCGGAGAGAATGTAGATGGGGATGAGATTGGGGATTCAGTGATACATTCTGGTTCCAGTACTGGCAGGCTGGAATCACGAGAAGACATTCAGAAGGTAGTCATTTGTGACAGTGCACCAAAGAACCACTGGTATGATAACCATAAGAGTGGCGATGCTGTGAGTGGAATAAGAGAAATAAAACAAGATAAGCAAGGAGATGATTTAGTAATGCAATCTGGAGATGTTTGCGATAAAATGGAGTCACTGGAAGATATTCAGGAGAAAGCCACCTTGGAGGAGGCGTCAAATAACATCTGGATTAGCAACAATAAGGGTGATGGTGATTTGAAGGAAGTGTTCCAAGTCAGGCCAGGTGGACAAAGTGTAAGTGAAGGGAAAAATGAGATGATACTACCTGATTCTCTTAATAAAATGGGTCTGCTAAGCAATATTCAGGACAACACTTGCAAATTAGCATCAAATGGTTTCTGGGTTAAGGACAATGAAGATGGCAACGTGAAGGAAATGATGACAGTCGTGCTGGATGGACAAAATGTAGATGAGGACAAAAATGAGGATTTTCTGATGCAACCTCATTCTACCAGTGGCAAAGGGGAACTGCTCAATTACATTCAGGAGAAAGACACCTTAGATGATGCATCAAATAATAGCTGGAATGGGTATGTGGTGAATGAAAGAGAAGTAAAATCAAATGGACAAAGTATAATTGAAGGCACAAACGAAGATTCATTTTGTAATCCAGATGAAATAGACCCACCAGAAGACATTAAGGAGCAAATCACCTTTGAAGTCGTACCAAATAATGTTTGGATTAATGGGAATAAAGATATGAAGGAGGTGATCCAAATTATTGCAAGTGGACAAAGTATAAATGAAGGCACAAACAAAGATTCATTTGCAATGTCGTTTGGTAATCCCGATGGAATGGAACTGCCAGAAGACATTCAGGAGCAAATCACCTTTGAAGACGTACCAAATGGTGTTTGGATTAATGGGAATAAAGATGAGATGAAGGAGGTAATCCAAATAATTGCAAGTGGACAAAATATAAATGAAGACAAAAATGAGGACATAGTGATGCAACCTCACAAAATACCTGATGAAATGAAACCACCAGAAGGCACTGGGGAGAGGAGCATCATTGAAGTTGGACCACATGGTGTCTGGGGTGGCACTATTGAGGACCATGAGACTGTTCAAGGAGATGGACAGGTTAGTAATCCTTGAGGGGTGGCTCCATGCAATTCAAATATAAAAGCTCAAAACCAAGAATTAGTTGAATCTTAATATTCTCCATCTTCATTAACTTCCTCCCTCCTCATAAAACAGTGCTGATGCCATTAGGTAATATTGCAGGAAAGTCTTAATACTATTGATAGATTATTTTCAATGGTTTACTCAGTATTCTGCTGCGCAACATTGTATACCCTATCCTTCATGCTGTAATGTTGAATCAGTTCTTTCTAGATTTGCTAGTTTAAGAAGGTCCTTGGTAGATCCATCACGCCATAGTACAACATCCAAATTGTTGCCCTTGTTAATCGATTGTGGGACGGTATCTGTTGACCATGTTCTCTTGTATCCCATCAAAAGCTTTTATTTTCCTCATTTAAATTAGGCAAACTGCTCTTATGTTTATAGTGAAACATTAATGTTTACAAACCAATTATTTTTTTCTGAATGAAGCCATGTTGGATAAGATTGTAATTAAAATTAGTGCTAGGCCATTCAGGGGTGACGTCAGGAAGCACTTCTTCACACAAGGGGTAGTGGAAATCTGGAACTCTTCGCCCTCCCCCCCCCCCCCCCCCCCCCAAAAAAAAACTGTTGAGGCTGGGGGTCAATAGAAAATTTCAAAACTGAGATTGATAGATTTTTGTTAGGTAAGGGTATTATAGGTCATGGAACTAAGGCGGGTAGATGGAGTTAAGATAGAGATCAACCATGATCTAATTGAATGGCGGAACAGGCCTCCTATGTCCCAGTTCCTATGTCGGCGTCAGTAAATAAACCATGACCTTTTTTTTCCCCTCTGCGGCTGAATGGCCAATTAAATGAACCTTGTTCATGAACTTTGAAGGACAGAACCAGTTGAGTGCTGAATTTATTTGAGTTCAACTCTTGTGTTTGTGTCTTTTCTAGAACATTAAGTTAAAAGCAAATATTATTGAGTAGTCTCAGTCCTGCCACTTAGTGCATTATTTTGGCATTAATACAAATGATCAAAATTATAGTTCGGAATAATGGGCACAGACTGTAAATTGAAAGTTTTCATGTGGCTTTATTTTGGTACATTTTGTGTCAAATATTATTTCATCACATACTATTGATGTTTATATTAAGAGTCAATAGTAGCATGATAATTCACTGTGCTACAATTTAAAGTTTATCACTTTTGTTGTAACATTGCAAAGATTTAGGCCAAAATTAAAATCGTGTTAATTGGGTTTTTATTGCAGCCGCGTAATATTGTACAGCAGTGTTTGCAACACACAGAGAAACTGCGAGCTCACTTCACGTTGCTCCAAGACAGGAAAATTCAATTGGAGAGCCTGCAATCTGTTGACAAGGACCTGGAAACTCTTCAAGCACAACTAGATTATCTCAAGGTTAGTAATCTATTTCATATGGAACTAGCTCACTCAATTCTAAGCACGACTAACATTTTTTGTAAATTAAAAATCTTGACTGGGAGAAGTTGCAATCCTTTTAAGGATACATTTAAGCAATATAAGTACATAATGCAGTGACCTATAGGATTGCCTTGGAGAGGGTGCAGAGGAGAATGGTACCAGGGATGAGACACTTCAGTTATGTGGAGAGACCAAAGAAGCTGGGATTGTTCTTAGAGCAGAGAAGGTTAATGGGGGATTTAATAGATATGCTCAGAATTGTGAGGAATTTTGATAGAGTAGATAGGGAGAAACTGTTGCCACTGGCAGGAACGTCAGTAACCAGAGGACACAGATTTAAGATAACTGGCAAAAGAACCAGGGGGGAGATGACAAGAATTTTCTTTTATTCAGCTTGTTGTTATGATCTGAAAGGGTGGTGGAAGCAGATTCAATAGTAACTTTCAAAAGGGAATTGGATAAATACTTGAAAAGGAAAAAAATTGCAGGGCTGTGGGGAAAGAGCAGGAGTGTGGGACTAATTGGATAGCTTTCAAAGAGCTGTCACAGGTACGATGGGCCGAATAGCCTCCTTTTGTGGAGTATGATTCCAACCTGTGAGTTCAGCTCAGTTGGGGGCAGATGCATGCAGAGTCTGGGGAGCAAGGGCCTTGACTCTACTAACTGGGCTTCCATTATCAGTCCCATTGAGCGTAGGCTTTAGGAGCACCAGAACAGAAGGAGACCCCTATCTAAAGTTGCACAGCAATAATTCCACTGTGGAGTCCTGAAACAAAGATCATTTTAAAAAGATCTATAGCAAGGGAGAAACCATACACGTATGAATTTATGTATGATGGCATGTTTGGTTACTGTTACAAGTTTCGGGTCTTGCCTCAGATAATCTCTTGGGTACCGCAGGGGTAGTCACTCCTGCAAGTGGTCTGGGTGTCCTGGCCAATATTTAATCCCTCAACCAACATCATTAGAAGATTCTATGGTCCTTATCACATTGTTGTTTGTGGGACCTTGCTGTGCGCAAATTGGCTGCCACATTTCTGTCATCAAAACAGTGACTCCACTTCAAAAGCACTTGATTGGCTGTAAAGCACTTTGGGACATCCTGAGGTTGTGAAAGGCACTATAAAAATGCAAGTCTTTATTTCTTTTTCTTTTTGTTTTTCTTCTTTTCTCCCTTTTTTTCCCCCCTTTTTTTCTCTTTCTGTCTTTTTTTCTCTTTTTTCTTTCTCCTATTCACATTTAGATTTTATTTTTGATGTGCCTGTTTAATATATTTTGATAAGACCCAGATGTTGCACTGTTCATAAGTAGGCTCTATAGGGCTGCTGGAATAGTTAATCGTAAACCTACATTTTTCAGTTATTAAAATGCGAGCTCGAGGAACCAGTTACAAGCGATCTGAGGGCAGCAGAGGAATTTTTAGAGAATGTTCACCTGGATCCTGATGAACCGTTACTGAAGACCTTGGAAACTGACTGTAAAGATTTACAAGCATTTCTCGGGGACATGGTTGAGATTTCTTCGAGCAGGGTTGAGACCCTGGTATGTGCCATTGAAATAGAGCAGGTGCGTTGTATCATTTTGCAAGTATTTTAGAAACGATTGTCTCTTTTTTTGATCTGCGAAAATGAACACTTTCACAATGTTAGAATTTCTCCATTGCTCCCAAAAATAAAAGTAACATTTAATTTAATTGATGAGGCGCTGTATACTGAAACACTCCTGGGGGACGCCCTGTAAATACTGGAATTCTCGTTTCCCCCCCCCCTCACCCCACCCCAAAAGGCTGTGGATTCTAGGAGATAATCAGAGCTTTCAATTCAGATACATTTTTGATGGTAATGGTATTGAGGGACATGGAGTGAAGGTGGGTAAGTGGGCTTGTGGTACAAATCAGCCACGATTTAATTGAATGGCGGAGCAGACTTGAGGGGCTGAATGGCCTCTTCCTCTTCCTGTGATCCACCACCCTGTAAGTGAAGGCCTGTTTTTGTGTTCCGTATTCTTTGCTCAGCATTATATTTCCTTCAGTTATGTTTATATAAAAGTAGCTAGTGCAACTGCACCTGTTTGTTTTCGCTGTGAGTTTGTTTCTGATTGTATTGTGTGCTCTTACAAATCTCAACTCTGCACTAGATATTCTCTTTTGTGGTGTTGGGAGGGGGGGTGTTCAGTATCACCAGGCTCCCATTAGTGGCCCCGTGTCTCCTACGATTAGGTGTTTACCTTTACTGCTCGATATCTAGTCGTATAATAGCATGACTGAGGGGCACTAACAGTGAGGCTGCTCATTGTGAGCACCGGATACTGTTATCATAGATTCTTATAGCCTAGAAGGAGGCCATTTGGCCCATCGTGCCTGTGCCAGCTCTGTGAAAGAGCTATCCTATTAGTCCCTTTCCCCATATGTATTTTTGCCAAAAGTTTGACTGATAAGCTAGCGATACAAGGCCAATAGTAAACCAAGTAACTGGTTCATTTTACATGTAATATATGAATAATTAGGAAGCAATTTTCAGTGACTCTGAATCTGTTGTCAATCGCTCCTTGTAACAAAATTCACTGCAAAGTAGCAATCCCTAAAATTTGTCAGTATATACGAGTTCACTGGCTGATCAGAAAATAAAACCTTCGTACCTCCCTGTTTTCAAATTCCAACTACGGCAGGCTTCTTGCTACCTCCTCCAGCCAGACAGGAAGCTAAAGGCTTGACATCTCCTCAGCGCTCTCTCTAATAGGGAATAGTTCATTGAGCTGCCAATCAAAACTACTACCTTGAACCCCGCTCCCGTGACCCCCACCCTGCCGGCACGCTCCTGGCCTGCTCTAAGATTCCAGTTGAACTCAACAAGCGGAAACCATCATAACACTGAATCCAATCTTATTTCTTTTTTTTAAATTCATTCATGGGATGTGGGCGTCGCTGGCAAGGCCAGCATTTATTGCCCATCCCTAATTGCCCTTGAGAAGGTGGTGGTGAGCCGCCTTCTTGAACCGCTGCAGTCCATGTGGAGAAGGTTCTCCCACAGTGCAGTTTGGAAGGCCGTTCCAAGATTTTGACCCAGCGACGATGAAGGAACGACGATATATTTCCAAGTCAGGATGGTGTGTGACTCGGAGGGGAACGTGCAGGTGGTGTTGTTCCCATGCGCCTGCTGCCCTTGTCCTTCTAGGTAGTAGAGGTCGCGGGTTTGGGAGGTGCTGTCGAAGAAGCCTTGGTGAGTTGTTGCAGTGCATCCTGTGAATGGTACACAGTGCGCCGGTGGTGAAGGGAGTGAATGTTTAGGGTGGTGGATGGGATACCAATCAAGTGGGCTGCTTTTTCCTAGATGGTGTCGAGCTTCTTGTGTTGTTGGAGCTGCACTCATCCAGGCAAGTGGAGAGTATTCCATCACACTCCTGACTTGTGCCTTGTAGATGGTGGAAAGAATTTGGGGAGTCAGGAGGTGAGTCACTCGCCGCAGAATACCCAGCCTCTGACCTGCTCTTGTAGCTACAGTATTTATGTGGCTGGTCCAGTTAAGTTTCTCGTCAAAGGCGACACCCAGGATGTTAATGGTGGGGGATTCGGCGATGGTAATGCCGTTGAATGCCAAGGGGAGTTGGTTAGACTCTCTCTTGTTGGAGATGGTCATTGCCTGGCACTTGTCTGGCGCAAATGTTACTTGCCATTTATGAGCCCAGGCCTGGATGTTGTCCAGGTCTTGCTGCATGCGGGCTCGGACTGCTTCATTATTTAAGGGGTTGCGAATGGAACTGAATACTGTGCAATCATCAGCGAACATCACATTTTTGACCTTATGATGGAGGGAAGGTCATTGATGAAGCAGCTGAAGATGGTTGGGCCTAGGACACTGCCCTGAGGAACTCCTGCAGCAATGTCCTGGGGCTGAGATGATTGGCCTCCAACAACCGCCACCATCTTCCTTTGAGCTAGGTATGACTCCAGCCACTGGAGAGTTTTCCCCCTGATTCCCATTGACTTCAATTTTACTAGGACTCCTTGGTGCCACACTCGGTCAAATGCTGCCTTGATGTTAAGGGCAGTCACTCTCACCTCACCTCTGGAATTCAGCTCTTTTGTCCATGTTTGGACCAAGGCTGTAATGAGGTCTGGAGCCGAGTGGTCCTGGCGGATCCCAAACTGAGCATCAGTGAGCAGGTTATTGGTGAGTAAGTGCCGCTTGATAGCACTGTCAACTACACCTTCCATCACTTTGCTGATGATGCAGAGGAGACTGCTGGGGCGGTAATTGGCCGGATTGGATTGTCCTGATTTTTGTGGACAGGACATACCTGGGCAATTTTCCACATTGTCGGGTAGATGCCAGTGTTGTAGCTGTACTGGAACAGTTTGGCTAGAGGCACGGCTAGTGCTGGAGCTCAAGACTTCAGCACTACAGCCGGGATGTTGTCGTGGCCCATAGCTTTTGCTGTTTCCAGTGCACTCAACCATTTCTTGATATCATGTGGAGTGAATCGAATTGGCTGAAGGCTGGCTTCTGTGATGATGGGAATATCGGGAGGAGGCCGAGGTGGATCATCCACTCGGCACTTCTGGCTGAAGATGGTTGCAAACGCTTCAGCCTTGTCTTTTGCACTCGCGTGCTGGACTCCACCATCATTGAGGATCGGGATGTTTACAGAGCCTCCTCCTCCCGTTAGTTGTTTAATTGTCCACCACCATTCACGACTGGATGTGGCAGGACTGCAGAGCTTTGATCTGATCCATTGGTTGTGGAATCGCTTAGCTCTGTCTATAGCATGTTGTTTCCACTGTTTAGCATGCATGTAGTCCTGAGTTGTAGCTTCATCAGGTTGGCACCTCATTTTTAGGTACGCCTGGTGCTGCTCCTGGCATGCTCTTCTACACTCCTCATTGAACCAGGGTTGATCCCCTGCTTGTTGGTAATGGTAGAGTGAGGAATATGCCAGGCCATGAGGTTACAGATTGTGCTGGAATACATTTCTGCTGCTGCTGATGGCCCACAGCGCCTCATGGATGCCCAGTTTTGAGCTGCTAGATCTGTTCTGAATCTATCCCATTTAGCACGGTGGTAGTGCCACATCACGCGTTGGATGGTGTCCTCAGTGCGAAGACGGGACTTCATCTCCATGAGGACTGTGCGGTGGTCACTCCTACCAATACTGTTATGGACAGATTCATTTGCAACAGGTAAATTGGTGAGGACGAGGTCAAGCAGGTTTATCCCCCGTGTTGATTCGTTCACCACCTGCCGCAGGCCCAGTCTGGCAGCTGTGTCCTTCAGGACTCGGCCAGCAGTGGTGATACCGAGCCACTTTTGGTGATGGACATTGAAGTCCCCCACCCAGAGTACATTCTGTGCCCTTGCTACCCTCAGTGCTTCCTCCAAGTGGTGCTCAACATGGAGGAGGACTGATTCATGAGCTGAGGGAGGGCGGTAGGTGGTAATCAGCAGGAGGTTTCCTTGCCCATGTTTGACCTGATGCCATGAGATTTCATGGGCTCCTGAGTCAATGTTGAGGATTCCCAGGGCCACTCCCTGCTGACTGTATATCATTGTACCGCCACCTCTGGTCGGTCTCTCCTGCTGGTGGGACAGGACGTACCCAGGGATGGTGATGGAAGAGTCTGGGATGTTGGCTGAAAGATATGATTCTGTGAGTATGGCTATGTCAGGCTGTTGCTTGACTCGTCTGTGGGACAGCTCTCCCAATTTTGGCACAAGTCCCTAGATGTTCGTGAGGAGGACTTTGCAGGGTCGACTGGGCTTGGTTTGCCTTTGTCGTGTCCGGTGCCTAGTGGTCCGTCCAATTTTATTCTTATTATGACTTTTTTTAAGCGAGATTTTACAACTAAAAGGGCAATTTAAGAATCAACCACATTGCTGTGGGTCTGGAGTCATATATAGGCTCGACCGGGTAAGGACGGCAGGTTTCTTTCCCTAAAGGGCATTAGTGAGCCAGATGGATTTTTAATGACAATCCAGTAGTTTCATGGGCACCATTACTGATACTAATTTTTTTTAAATTCCAGATTTTATTTAATTTAATTGAATTTAAATTCCCCAGCTGCCGTGGTGGGATTTGAACTCATGACTCTGGATTATTAGTCCAGTAACATAACCGCTATGCTACCGTAATGCGTTCATCTATTGTTTCAAACTGATGTGGTCGGTGAGAAGTACAGTTCTGTTCGGTGCTTTGTTTAGCCCTGGCGACTGAATTAAATATACATTCCCAGGTAGCTTGTTTGGAGTCTATTATTAAGGAGACAGTAGCAGAACATTTGGATAAACATAATTTAATAGGACAAAGTCAGCATGGCTTTACGAAGGGGAAGTCATGTCTGACAAATTTGCTTGAGTTCTTTGAGGACATAACGTACAGGGTGGATAAAGGGGAACCAGTGGACGGAGTGTATTTAGACTTCCAGAAGGCATTCGACAAGGTGCCACATAAAAGATTATTGCTCAAGATAAAGAATCACTGGATTGGGGGTAATATTCTGGCATGGGTGGAGGATTGGTTATCTAACAGGAAGCAGAGAGTTGGGACAAATGGTACATTCTCGGACTGGCAACCTGTAGCCAGTGGTGTTCCGCAGGGGTCGGTGCTGGGTCCCCAACTCTTTACAATCTATATTAACGATTTGGAGGAGGGGACCGAGTGTAACATATCAAAGTTTGCAGATGATACAAAGATGGGAGGGAAAGTAGAGAGTGAGGAGGACATAAAAAAACCTACAGCGGGATATAGACAGGCTGGGTGAGTGGGCAGAGATTTGGCAGATGCAATACAATATTGGAAAATGTGAGGTTATGCACTTTGGCAGGGAAAATCAGAGAGCAAGTTATTATCTTAATGGCGAGAAACTGGAAAGTACTGCAGTACAAAGGGATCTGGGGGTCCTGGTGCAAGAAAATCAAAAAGTTAGTTTGCAGGTGCAGCAGGTGATCAAGAAGGCCAACGGAATGTTGGCTTTTATTGCTAGGGGGATAGAATATAAAAACAGGGAGGTATTGCTGCAGTTATATAAGGTATTGATGAGACCGCACCTGGAATACTGCATACAGTTTTGGTGTCCATACTTAAGAAAAGACATACTTGCTGTCGAGGCAGTACAAAGAAGGTTCACTCGGTTAATCCCGGGGATGAGGGGGTGGACATATGAGGAGAGGTTGAGTAGATTTGGACTCTACTCATTGGAGTTCAGAAGAATGAGAGGCGATCTTATTGAAACATATAAGATTGTGAAGGGGCTTGATCGGGTGGATGCGGTAAGGATGTTCCCAAGGATGGGTGAAACTAGAACTAGGGGGCATAGTCTTAGAATAAGGGGCTGCTCTTTCAAAACTGAGATGAGGAGAAACTTTTTCACTCAGAGGGTAGTGGGTCTGTGGAATTTGCTGCCCCAGGAAGCTGTGGAAGTTACATCATTAAATAAATTTAAAACAGAAATAGACAGTTTCCTAGAAGTAAAGGGAATTCGGGGTTACGGGGAGTGGGCAGGAAATTGGACATGAATTTAGATTTGAGGTTAGGATCAGATCAGCCATGATCTTATTGAATGGCGGAGCAGGCTCGAGGGGCCGATTGGCCTACTCCTGCTCCTATTTCTTATGTTCTTATGTTTGTGTTGCTCAATCTAATGTCAGTTGACCCAGATTCCCTCCTGGGCCAACGGGCAAAAATCTCGTAACGTGACATCTCGTAGAATTATACGGAAATATAGTCCATGTTGGTGTTTATCCTCCACATGACCTGTAGTCCTAATCTCACATACCTGCCATGTTCCCACGGCCCTTTATTCCCCTTTCCTTCAAACACCTATCTGACCTATTCTCTCGCAATCTGTAATTAATCTTGTTTCACAATAAATATGTTTCAGTCAGGATTGAACTCGGCTTCAAAATTAATAGCTTTTTAAAACTGTCTGTCTAAAGCAGACCCAGTTTCATGTACGTAGTGAGAACTCTTAGCTATTTACTTGACTTCATTGTAGACACGAGGGTCTGAACAGCTTCTCTGTTTTAATCTACATAATTCATAGAATCATACAGCACAGAAGGAGGCCACTTGACCCGTAAGTCCTGTGCCAGCTCTTTGAAAGAGCTAATTGAGTAAATTTTCATTCTGAATTACATTTGAACTATTAAAATAAAACCTCTCTTTGATACATACCGTGTTAGATTTCTCGAGGCATGCTTCAATAAGGTAATTCGCAAAAGAACCAGAGGCGAGATGAGAAATTTTTTTACGCAGTGAGTTATGTTATGATTATATTATTTGTTATAGTTATGTTATTTTATTCACAATATTTATTAACGACTTAGATGAAGGCATCGAAAGACTCATATCAAAGTTTGCCGATGACACAAAGATTGGTGGCATTGTAAGCAGTGTAGATGAAAACATAAAATTACAAAGTGATATTGATAGATTAGGTGAATGGGCAAAATTGTGGCAAATGGAATTCAATGTAGACAAATGTGAGGTCATCCACTTTGGATCAAAAAAGGATAGAACAGGGTACTTTCTAAATGGTAAAAAGTTAAAAACAGTGGATGTCCAAAGGGACCTAGGGGTTCAGGTACATAGATCATTGAAGTGTCATGAACAGGTGCAGAAAATAATCAATAAGGCTAATGGAATGCTGGCCTTTATATCTAGAGGACTGGAGTACAAGGGGGCATAAGTTATGCTGCAGCTATACAAAACCCTAGTTAGACCGCACCTGGAGTACTGTGAGCAGTTCTGGGCACCGCACCTTTGGAAGGACATATTGGCCTTGGAGGGAGTGCAGCGTAGAATGATACCCAGACTCCAAGGGTTAAGTTACGAGGAGAGATTACACAAATTGGGGTTGTATTCTCTCGAGTTTCAAAGGTTAAGGGGTGATCTGATCGAAGTTTATAAGATATTAAGGGGAACAGATAGGGTGGATAGAGAGAAACTATTTCCGCTAGTTGGGGATTTTAGGAGTAGGGGGCACAGTCTAAAAATTAGAGCCAGACCTTTCAGGAGCGAGATTAGAAAACATTTCTGCACACAAAGGGTTGTAGAAGTTTGGAACTCTCTTCTGCAAACGGCAGTTGATACTAGTTCAATTGCTAAATTTAAATGTGAGATAGATAGCTTTTTGGCAACCAAAGGTATTAAGGGATATGGGCCAAAGGCGGGTATATGGAGTTAGATCACAGATCAGCCATGATCTTATCAAATGGCGGAGCAGGCACGAGGGGCTGAATGGCCTACTCCTGTTCCTATGTTCCTATGATCTGGAATGTGCTGCCTGAAAGGGTGGTGGAAGCAGATTCAATAATAACTTTCAAAAGGGAATTGGATAGATACTTGAAGGGGAGAAATTTGCAAGGCTATGGGGAACGGGACTAACTGGATAGCTCTTTCAAGGAGTCGGCACAGGCATGATGGGCTGAATTGCCTCCTTCTGTGCTGTATCATTCTATGATTCTAATCCAAACTGAAAGTTCTGTGCTTGTTTTCCCTTTAGTTAAAGATCAAATCGTCATATCGGGAACTCATCGCCACACTAGATCGGCTTTCTGGTCACAGCAAAGAAAACACGGTCATCTTGGAAACTCTGGACACTTACACTGCTGGTGATTTGGAAGCTCTCAAATGCTGTATACAACAACACAAGGTAAGTGTTGTTGACAGCGCCAAGAACTCTAGAAAATGGCTGGATTTATGATAGAATCTAATGAGAATGTAAAAAAGAAATTTTGAAGTAACTTTGGAAATTTTACAATAAAATAACACTTTCAAAAATAAACTATGGCAATAACAACAACTTGCATATTTATATAATGCATTTAATGTAGTTAAAGGTCCCAAGGCACTTCACAGGAGCCTAATCAGACAAAATGGCACGTTGAAAGATGTGGCCTTTTGGTCTCTCCGATTGAGCATTTAGCTGGTACATGCACGAGAGTTGGATTTCTGCAAGAAAACAATTATAAGTGATGTGGATTAGCGCTGTCTTTTCACTTCTGGGATCTGGTTTGAAATCAGTCCAGACTGATGGGGTTAAAATTTCATCTCTCTGATGCCTGTGATAGTCCAATGTGAGAAGAGTTCAGGAAATCTAAATCTAATTGCTAAGGGACATTGACCCATGATCCAAAACCGCTCACTCTGTCTTTCGGATGAGACGTTAAACTGAGGCCCCGTCTGCCCTCTCAGTCGGATGTGAAAGATCCCACGGCCACTATTTTGAAGAAGAGCAGGGGAGTTCTCCCTGGTGTCCTGCCCAATATTTATCCCTCAAACAATATCACTAAAATAGAAATAAAAATAGAAAATGCTGGAAATACTCACCAAGTCAGGCAGCATCTGTGGAGAGAGAAACAGAGTTAACGTTAACGTGTAATATATGAAACGCGGCAACCAATTTGCGCACAGCAAGCTCCCATAAACAGCAATGAGATAATGATCAGATAATCTTTTTTAGTGATGTTGATTGAGGGATAAATATTGGCCAGGCCACCGGGGAGAACTGCCCTGCTCTTCTTCAAAATAGTAAACAATTTTACAACACCAAGTTATAGTCCAACAATTTTATTTTAAAATTCACAAGCTTTCGGAGGCTTCCTCCTTCCTCAGGTGAATGTCAAGAAATCCTCGAACCTCTCGCATTTATAAATCACAGAACAATACCTGGTGATTACAGATAGTCTTTTCAACTGCCCGTTGCCAAGGCAACCAAAGTGTTCAGACAGATAGGTGTTACCTACAGGGCCACCGAATATACAAACGGCCAGAACAAAAAAAAAGAGAGAGAGAGGCAGAAACATAGAAACATCCGGAAGGAAAAGACAGCAATTAACCCATTATATTAAAAACAGTTAACTTTTGTTTGCTGGTGGGGTTACGTGTAGTGTAACATGAACCCAAGATCCCGGTTGAGGCCGTCCTCATGGGTGCGGAACTTGGCTATCAATTTCTGCTCGACGATTTTGCGTTGTCGTGTCTCGAAGGCCGCCTTGGAGTACGCTTACCCGAAGGTCGGTGGCTGAATGTCCTTGACTGCTGAAGTGTTCCCCGACTGGGAGGGAACCCTCCTGTCTGGCGATTGTTGCGCGGTGTCCGTTCATCCGTTGTCGCAGTGTCTGCACGGTCTCGCCAATGTACCATGCTTTGGGGCATCCTTTCCTGCAACGTATGAGGTAGACAACGTTGGCCGAGTCACAGGAGTATGAACCATGCACCTGGTGGGTGGTGTCCTCTTGTGTGATGGTGGTATCTGTGTCGATGATCTGGCATGTCTTGCAGAAGTTGCCGCGGCAGGGTTGTGTGGTGTCGTGGACGCTGTTCTCCTGAAAGCTGGGTAATTTGCTGCGAACGATGGTCTGTTTGAGGTTGGGTGGCTGTTTAAAGGCGAGTAGTGGAGGTGTGGGGATGGCCATAGCGAGGTGTTCGTCGTGCAGTGGGATCCTCAGACAGATAGGTGTTACCTACAGGGCCACCGAATATACAAACGGCCAGAACAAAAAAAAACAGAGAGAGAGAGGCAGAAACATAGAAACATCCGGAAGGAAAAGACAGCAATTGACCCGTTATAAAAATAGTGCAGTGGGATCCTCAGTATGGCACTCGGAGTATTGGCTTAGATTTTGTGCTCCATTCTCGGGAGTGGGACTTGAACCCACGACCTTTTGACTCCGAGGTAAGAGTGCTACCTGCTGAGCCACGATTGACACCAACAGTAACTCTATTGATTGGAGTTTGTTCTATTTGGTTCTGACTAAATTGTCTTCAGTGAACTGAGTTTGGACACCTTTGAGTACATCTTATTGAAAGTATCTAATCATAGTCCAGTACAGAATTTAAACTATACCCCCCGTGTAATAATCTGACTGGAAATAAAGCCGAACAACTTGTGCTGGCACATATCACTCTGCAGTCGATTTAATGCACCCTTCATGCTTTAGGTACAGCTTTACCCACAAACCGTGGCCAAGGATGTTGAATAATAACAGTAGAAAAATATCAAAACTGTTCAGTAATGTGTCATAGCTAAAATAGATATTAAATGGAATTGTTGCTATTGTTATATCAGGTATTTGGCACCAAATTTACCCGGGGTGAAAGAGTCAGTTTGCTGAATTGGTAAATTGAGTAAATGGCAATGGAGTACATCTGGCATTAGTTGTTTTTGAAACCAGCCTACTTAATTTGCTTGTGTGACCAAGGAAGTTTCTGCTAATGTTCTCTATAAGCCTCGTATCGAATTGCTTCCATTGCACTTATATTCCACGGAGTGGGCTGTATGAACTTTGGACAGACTTAACCTGCTCTTCTCAAATTCAATTAATTGCGAAGTGATGCATTTTGGTAGGAAGAATGAGGAGAGGCAATATAAGCTAGAGGGCACAATTCTAAAAGGGGTACAGGAACAGAGAGATCTGGGGGTATATGTGCACAAATCATGGAAGGGAAAGGCAGGTTGAGAAAGTGGTTAAAAAAAGCATACAGGATCCTGGGCTTTATAAATAGAGGCATAGAGTACAAAAGCAAGGAAGTCATGATAAACCTTTATAAAACACTGGTTCGGCCACAATTGGAGTATTGTGTCCAGTTCTGGACACCGCACTTCAGGAAAGATGTGAAGGCCATAGAGAAAGTGCAGAAGAGATTTACTAGAATGATTCCAGGGATGAGGGGCTTTAGTTACGTGGATAGATTGGAGAAGCTGGGGTTGTTCTCCTTGGAACAGAGAAGGTTGCGAGGAGATTTGATAGAGGTATTCAAAATCATAGAGGGTCTAGACAGAGTAGATAGAGAAAAACTGTTCCCATTGGCAGAAGGGTCAAGAACCAGAGGGCATAGATTTAAGGTGATTGGCAAAAGAACCAAAGGTGACATGAGGAAAATCTATTTTACACAACGAGTGATCAGGATCTGGAATGCACTGCCTGAAGGGGTGTTGGAGGCAGATTCAATCATGGCTTTCAAAAGGGAACTGGATAAGTACTTGAAAGTAAAAAAAATTGCAGGGCTACGGGAATAGGGAGGGTGAGTGGGACTAGCTGGATTGCTCTTGCATAGAGCTGGCACGGACTTGATGGGCCAAATGGCTTCCTTCCGTGCTGTAACTTTTCTATGATTCTATTAATTCGAATATTTTGGTTTATAATTTAGGTAAAGAATTGTGTGTGTGTGCGCTTCTTTACAAAAGATGATGCATTTTGTATTTGAGTGATGTGATCATTGATACTATTTCCCTCTTTTGCAGGATTTAGGCAAAACCTTGACTGATGTAAAAATTCAACTGGAAGCCACTGCATTTGATATACAGTATTTCATTTCGGAGCACGCACTAGATCTTTCTCCTCAGGAGAACAGGCAACTGCTTAAGCTTTTGAATAGCGCCCAGATATCTTTTAAAAGTGTGATGGAAAAGATGTCTGCACAAGTGGAGGCTTTGAATCTTCAGTTACAGACCAGTTTAGAACTGGAGGATCAGAAGGTTTGAGTAGTTTGATTGAGGACTAAGTGGATGGTTGTGATGATGCATTTCAAAATAGTCTTGATGTGCTTCCGTGAAGGATATTGCATTTGTTCTTTTACCAAAATTACTTGAAGTCTCTACTGAGAATAGGGGGCAATCTTGAATCCGTAGCCCTATAGTCAAGTCAATTGGTTGGTCTATCTCAAACCATATTGTTGCACAGGGCCTAGAGTTAATGTAGAAAGTCCTGCTGATCTTTGATCTGGTCCCTCTACATCTTCCTTCGGCTTCCCATTTAACATACATTTCAATAGGTTACCTCAAAAATCTATGAACTCCACACATAGTCTAATAATGTCCACCAATATTGATCATTGAGGTTATAATGACAAAATATTGCATTTTAGGTTATATGTTCTATCTGTTAAAATGCCTCAAAAGGTTGGAAACAAGAATTCAGAATTTTTTTTTGAAGAAACAAAACACTTATTTATTTGGAATTTATAAGTTTTATAAAATAGATACATATATATTATGGATTCAAAATTATGAAGGGTTTTGATAAAGTAAATAAGGAGAAACTGTTTCCACTGGTAGGAGGGTCGGTAACCAGAGCACACAGATTTAAGATAATTGGCAGAAGAACCAGAGGGGAGATGAGGAGAAATTTTTTCACACAGCGAGTTGTTATGATCTGGAATGTGCTGCTTGAAAGGGTGGTGGAAGCAGATTCAATAGTAACTTTCAAAAGGGAATTGGATAAATACTTGAAAAGGAAAAATTTGCAGGGGTATGGGGAAAGAGCAGGGGAGTGAGACTTTCAAAGAGCTGGCACAGGCACGATGGGCTGAATGGCCGCCTCCTGTGCTGTATGATTCTATAATATAGATATATAATTTGACTCTCTCAGAACAAGCGATGGACATAAATTCAGTGCTTCACTTACACAAATGAGCAGCACAACATATGGGGCAAACATATACACAGCGCTGCTTATTAGCTGAGGTCAGGGATGACCAAGTTTGCGAGAATAGAAGTCTGGCATATCCTCCGCACCCCTCTCCCCGCGCCCCCTCCCACAAGGCCCAAGCAAAGCACCAGGGACCCCACACCATTGTCCGTGTGTTGAAAGAGCTAGCCTGGAGCTGAGATTGGAAGTTCCCAAGAAGTGTTAACCAATGCGTTCCATCCTATTGTAGCCAAAAGGCTATTGAGAAGGTCGTGTATGGGCATCTTAGCCATAATGTGTCAGGTGACCGTAATCTCCAGTGTGATGTCATACATTACCCCCATTTGATTCACTCTGGGGTAAATTGTTTCGGATCCTGAGGCCACTTTCTAAAGACTTGGATCCCTCAGGTGTACTTTAGTGTGATCTTCCTGAGCTTCAAGTTTTTGTAGCGTGAAGTGCATTGCAAACGGAATGTGTGTGATTTTTTTTTTGTCCTTTTAATAAAATGAAACAACGTAGTTATTTAGCAGTAAATTCTTACCACATTCTGTCAGTAGTTTTGCAGCATGTTACTGCATGGGTTCTGTGTTTATTTAACACTCAACAAGTTGATGAGCACTCAACATAGTTTTTTTTTATATATTTATAAAAAAAACCACTGCTTGAAATTCAAAGACTTTGCACAATGTGACTAACACTGTTCTATAGACCTTTTTACAGATGGTTGTCTTGTCGCATTATTCACTCGCAGTCTCTTGGGAGAAAAAAGCCTGGAGTCTAAGGCCATCCGAACAAAACAAAATAAAAAACGCAACTGTTATCTTCCTCCTTGCATGTCCCTGTGCGAATGTGACACCGGCAGACCTAACTCCTTCGTGAGACGCATCCTTTGTTTAATCCGATTTTTCGTAACCATCTTGTTCATTGTTTACTACCTGCTATCGTGTTTGCAGCATACACTGGTGAAGTAGGGTAGGACTTTATATTAAAAAGAAAAGACTGGGTTACAAAGAAATGAGGCCAAAATAACTGAAATGTGTGTTTTTGCTGTAAAACAGGCATTCGAAGAAAAGCAGAGGGTGTGTAATCAGAAACTGCAGGAAATGTCTGATTTGTTGATGGTGACAGAGAATAAAATAATTGGCTATGATGATGATGGGACTTCTGTGGTTGGTGATAACTTAGCTGATTTACAACAGCATCAGGTGGAGCATCAGGTTAGTGGTACTTTGCATGGTGAATATTTTAATATGTTACTACAATAACAACAACTACTTGCATTTATGTACTGCCTTTAACGTAGTAAAACCTCCCAAGGCACTTCACGAGAGCATTGTCAAAAATAATTTGACACCGAGCCTCATGAGGAGATATTAGGACAGGTGCCTAAAAACTTGGTCAGAGAGATAGGTTTTAAGGAGCGTCTTAAAGGAGGAGGGGCAGAGAGGTTTAGGGAGAGAATTCCAGAGCTTAGGGCCCAGGCAGCTGAAAACACGGCCGCCAATGGTGGAGCGATGAAAATCAGGGATGCGTAGGAGGCCAGAATTGGAGGAGCGCAGAGATCTCGGGGTTTTGGGGCTGGAGGAGGTTACAGAGATAGGGAGGGGCTAGGCCATGGAGGGATTTGAAAACCAGGATGAGAATTTTAAAATCGAGGCATTCCCGGACCAGGAGCCAATGTAGGCTAGCAAGCACAGGGGTGATGGGAGAACAGGACAAAGAAGAATATAAAGTGGTGCATTGCAGGACCAGGCTACTTTTGTCAAGGTTGTAACCTCTAGAAAAGAGAAGAATGAGGGGTGACCTCATAGAAGGCTTTAAATTTATGCTGGGGTTTGATAGGGTAGACGGACAGAAGAGGTTTCCACTTATAGGAGTGTCCAAAACTAAGGGCCCGAAATATAAGATAGTCAATAATAAATCCAATAGGGAATTCAGGAGAAACTTCTTCACCCAGAGAGTGGTGAGAATGTGGAACTCGCTACCACAAGGAGTAGTTGAGGCGAATAGCATAGATGGATTTAAGGGGAATCTAGATAAACACATGAGGGAGAAAGGAATAGAAAATAAGATGAAGTAAGCTAGGAGGAAGTATGCTTGTGTGGAGCATAAACACCGACATAGACCTGTTGGGCTGAATAAGCTGTTTGTGTTGTAAAATTCTATGTAATACCATTTCCTACATCCCCATGCTCATTGGGAACTGGATTAACACTGCCCAAAATCACAATTCATTAAAAAAAATCTGAACATCTTTCAAGACACACAAAATCAAGATATGTATTTGAAGTAAAAGTAGGAAGCTCATTATTCAGTGGCTGAGATGGAAGTTTAAAGAGACTTTGAAGTGTTAGTTGATCTGTCCCTCACCATATTTGCAGCAGTAATAATACAATAATAACTGTATTCCCAAACCAGTTGAGATCAAATTCCCAACTGTTCACTGCCCTGATTAGGCTACACCTGGAGTAGAAACATACAAAATAGGAGCAGGAGTAGGCCATTCGGCCCTTCGAGCCTGCTCCGCCATTCAATATGATCATGGCTGATCCTCTATCTCAATACCATACCCCTGCTCTCTCCCCATGCCACTTGATGCCTTCTGTATCTAGAAATCTATCTCGCTCCTTCTTAAATATATTCAATGACTTGGCCTCCACAGCCTTCTGTGGTAGAGAATTCCACAGGCTCACCACCCTCTGAGGAAATTTCTCCTCATCTGAGTCCTAAATGTCCTACCCCGTATCCTGAGACTGTGACCTCTCGTTCTGGACCCCCCAGCCGGGGGAGACATTCTCCCTGCATCCAGTCTGTCCAGCCCTGTCAGAATTTTATATGTTTCAATGAGATCCCCTCTCATTCTTCTAAACTCGAGTGAATACAGGCCGAGTCGACCCAATCTCTCCTCATACGACAGTCCTGCCATCCCAGGAATCAGTCTGGTGAACCTTCACTGCACTCCCTCTATGGCAAGTATATCCTTTCTTAGGTAAGGAGACCAAAACTGCACAATACTCCAGGTGTGGTCTCACCAAGGCCTTGTATAACTGCAGTAAGACATCCTTGCTCCTGTACTCCAATCCTTTTGCAATGAAGGACAACATACCAATTGCATTCGTAACTGCTTGCTGCACCTGCATATTTGCTTTCAATGATTGGTGTACAAGGACACCCAGGTCCCTTTTGTACATCAACATTCCCCAATCTATCACCATTTAAATAATACTCTGCCTTTCTGTTTTTCCTTCCGAAGTGGATAACTTCACATTTATCCACATTATACTGCATCTGCCATGTATTTACCCACTCGCTCAACTTGTCTAAATCGCCTTGAAGCCTCTTTGCATCCTCCTCACAACTCACAATCCCACCTAGTTTTGTGTCATCAGCAAACTTGGAAATGTTACATTTGGTTCCCTCATCTAAATCATTGATATATATTGTGAATAGCTGGGGCCCAAGCATTGATCCCTGAGGTACCCCACTAGTCACTGCCTGCCACCCCAAAAAAGACCCATTTATTCCTACTCTCTGTTTCCTGTCTGTTAACCAATTTTCAATCCATGCCAGTATATTACCACCAATCCCATGTGCTTTAATTTTGCACACTAACCTCTTATGTGGGACTTTATCAAAGGCCTTCTGAAAATCCAAATAAACCACATTCACTGGTTCTCCTTCATCTATTCTACCAGTTACATCCTCAAAAAAACTCCAGTAGGTTTGTCAAACATGATTTCTCTTTCATAAATCCATGTTGACTTTGTCTAATCCCGTTGATATTTTCTAAGTGTCCTGTTATCACATCCTTTATAATAGACTCTAGCATTTTCCCTATTACTGATGTTAGGCTACCCAGCCTGTCGTTCCCTGTTTTCTCTCCCTCCCTTTTTAAATAATGGGGTTACATTTGCCACCCTCCGATCTTTTTTTAAAATTCGTTCATGGGATGTGGACGTCACTGGCAAGGCCAGCATTTATTGCCCATCCCTAATTGCCCTTGAGAAGGTGGTGGTGAGCCGCCTTCTTGAACCGCTGCAGTCCGCGTGGTGAAGGTTCTCCCACAGTGCTGTTAGGTAGGGAGTTCCAGGATCTTGACCTAGCGACAATAAAGGAACGGCGATATATTTCCAAGTCGGGATGGTGTGTGACTTGGAGGGGAAAGTGCAGGTGGTGTTGTTCCCATGTGCCTGCGACCCTTGTCCTTCTAGGTGGTAGAGGTCATGGGTTTGGGAGGCGCTGCCGAAGAAGTCTTGGCGAGTTGCTGCAGTGCATCCTGTGGATGGTACACACTGCAGCCACTGTGCGCCAGTGGTGGAGGGAGTGAATGTTTAGGGTGGTGGATGGGGTGCCAATCAAGCGGGCTGCTTTGTCCTGGATGGTGTCGAGCTTCTTGAGTGTTGTTGGAGCTGCACTCATCCAGGCATGTGGAGAGTATTCCATCACACTCCTGACTTGTGCCTTGTAAATGGTGGAAAGCTTTGGGGAGTCAGGAGATAAGTCACTTGCCGCAGTATACCCAGCCTCTGACTTGCTCTTGTAGCCACAGTATTTATATGGCTAGTCCAGTTAAGTTTCTGGTCAATGGTGACCCCCAAGATGTTGATGGTGGGGGATTTGGCGATGGTAATGCCATTGAATGTCAAGGGGCGGTGGTTAGATTCTCTCTTGTTGGAGATGGTCATTGCCTGGCACTTGTCTGGCGCAAATGTTCCTTGCCACTTATGAGCCCCAGCCTGGATGTTGTCCAGGTCTTGCTGCATGCGGGCACGGACTGCTTCGTTATCTGAGGGGTTGCGAATGGAACTGAACACTGCAATCATCAGCGAGCATCCCCATTTCTGACCTTACGATAGAGGGAAGATCATTGATGAAGCAGCTGAAGATGGTTGGGCCTAGGAACTCCTGCAGCAATGTCCTGGAGCTGAGATGATTGGCCTCCAACAACCACTACCATCTTCCTTTGTGCTAGGTATGAGTCCAGCCACTGGAGAGTTTTCCCCCTGATTCCCATTGACTTCAATTTTGCTATGGCTCCTTGGTGCCACACTCGGTCAAATGCTGCCTTGATGTCAAGGGCAGTCACTCTCACCTCACCTCTGGAATTCAGCTCTTTTGTCCATGTTTGGACCAAGGCTGTAATGAGGTCTAGAGCAGAGTGATCTTGGTGGAACCTAAACTGAGCATCGGTGAGCAGGTTATTGGTGAGTAAGTGCCCCTTGATGGCACTGTCGACGACACCTTCCACCTTTGCTGATGATTGAGAGTAGACTGATAGGGCGGTAATTGGCCGGATTGGATTTGTCCTGCTTTTTGTGGACAGGACATACCTGGGCAATTTTCCACATTGTCGGGTAGATGCCAGTGTTGTGGCTGTACTGGAACAGTTTGGCTAGAGGCGCGGCTAGTTCTGGAGCACGAGTCTTCAGCACTACAACTGGGATGTTTTCGGGGCCCGTAGCCTTTGTTGTATCCAGTGCACTTAGCCATTTCTTGATATCATGTGGAGTGAATTGAATTGGCTGAAGGCTGGCTTCTGTGATGGTGGGGATATCGGGAGGAGGCCGAGATGGATCATCCACTCGGCACTTCTGGCTGAAGATGGTTGCAAACGCTTCAGCCTTAACTTTTGCACTCACATGCTGGACTCTACCATCATTGAGGATGGGGATATTTACAGAGCCTTCTGCAGGAACTGTTCCATAATGTATAGAGTTTTGGAAGATGACAACCAATGCATCCACTATTTCCATGGCTACCTCTTTTAGTACTCTGGGATGCAGATTATCAGGCGCTGGGGATTTATTGGCTTTCAGTCCCATTAATTAGCTCTGGTTGTGATGATATAAAGGGCCCGTAGAGGCAGTCCAGAGGAGAATGAAGAGGCTGATTCCTGATATTGGAGGGAAGAGCCATGAGGAGAGACTTAATGTGCTGGGGCCCTTCAATCCTCAATTATAAAAACTTTACGATGGGTAAATTATAAGCATCACAAAACTTGAGCATTAGCTCCTGATGAGGCGGTTTACGCACTGAAACAATAGCACTTGTCACATTGATTGCCTAAAGCGCTTGAGCCCTAGCACCTGATGAGATGAGGAAGATTCCATAACGTCACTGAATTGGTTACTCGGCGATTTTCATATCGGGAGAAAAAGGCTTTTAAAAAAAGCTGATAACATTGATAGGCCAAAAAGGCTTAACAGTAGTGAGGCAGTGCAGCATTTAAATGAGTAAAGGCATACTTTTGTAATTCAATTAAATGTTTTATTCATTTCAAAGGTATTCATTTAACAGCTGTCAGCTGTGGCTCACTGAGTAGCACGCTCACCTCTGAGTCAAAGGGTTGTGGGTTCACAATTCTACTCCAAAGACTTGAGCACAAAATCCAGGCTGTCACTCCCAGTGCGGTACGAAGGGAGTGCTGCACTGTTGGAGGTGCAGTCTTTTGGATGAGACGTTAAACCGGGGGCCCTGTCTGCCCTCTTAGGTGGACGTAAAAGATTCCATGGCACTATTTCAAAGAAGAGCAAGGGAGTTCTCCCCTGTGTCCTGGTCAATATTTATCCCTCAACCAACATCACTGAAACAGATGATCTGGTCATTATCACATTGCTGTTTGTGGGATCTTGCTGCGCGCAAATTAGCTGCCATGTTTCCTACATTACAACAGTGACTACACTTTACAGCTTACACTTTAAGTACTTTTTAAAGTGCTTTGGGATGTCTCAAGGTTGGGAAAGGCACTATATATATGTATGATCTTTCTTTCTTCATTCAACAGAGACAGCTGTCATTGGAAAAGAGAGAAAAGGAAATTGTGCATGGAGATTTTATTCTCAAATGTTTTATTCTATCAGATTTTTATTTAAGTTGGCCACTTGATCTAACTTGTATTTTATTCCCACGTGTTTCAGGCCTTACAAAGGGAGATGCAGGTTAATGCAGCCACTTTAGCAAATGTGGTGAGTGCAACTGAACAGTTCTTGGAGGCGAACAGGGACAAGCTTCAACCAGAAGAAAGAGCAGCGATGGAAAAAAAGCTCAAAGAAGCCAGGTCGAAGCTCAGTGTATTGAGTGAACAAGTGGACTCCAACCTCAAGAATCTGGACAAAGCTGTAACAACTGCTCTCAAACAGGAAACAGCGAAGGTGGGGATGATTTTACTTTACCCTCTGACTATGAGTAAATTTGGTCCTCATGGAGATCTCTGGTCATAGAATGTAATGTTATAGACAACGCCTGGATCTTATCTGAACATAGTTAAATATTGGAGTGTTTCCTCACTGAGGGCTTTGATTTTTTTAAAATAGATTTAGGTTAATTAAATATTACTTAAGGGCAACATGTTTAATATGCAGTAACCTTTTTATTTATTTCAATGTAGGTAATCAGCTTTAAGATCAATTGTATTTTAGGTCAATACTAATATTGTTCAGTCTTTTTAGGTGAAATTTCTTGCTGTCTTTCTCATACAAGAAAACCTTTTAATCAAGTACCTGCGTAAATATCGTTATTGCTGTAAAATCTAACGTTCTAATGTTTTATGCTCTTTAAATATAGGGAACATAGGAATAGGCTATTCAGCCCCTCGAGCCTGTTCAATTAGATCAAGGCTGATCTGTATCTTAACTCCATCTACTCGTCTTGGTTCTGTATCCCTTAATACCCTTACCTAACAAAAATCTCTCAATCTCAGTTTTGAAGTAGTCAATTGACCCCCAGCCTCAACAGCTTTTTGGGGGGAAGAAGAGTTTCAGATTTCCACTCCCCTTTGTGAAGCAGTGCTTCCTGACATCACCAGGGAGCTATTTCTTATTTTTTAACTGTAATGGCAACAACACAAAGAGGGAGCAACTTTGTGTCGTCCAGGTAATATTAGTTAGTGATTGTTACAGATTTTTATGCTGGTTGAAACAGCTCTATCCAGCCTTTAGCAAACTGATTTTTGATGTTCATCATTGAGTAGATAAATATTGCATTACAATTTACTGACGTTATGTATCATGCTTGTATCTTGAGAATGCTTTTTCTTTGTAGAGTATGGGTAGGATTGATTGTCTGTCAGTGCAAGAAAATCTCATGGGCAGTCACTGCTAGCACAAATGGTGATCAATTAATTGATTGAACCCTGAGATGAGATTAAGTTTTGTTGTAATCACTCAGAGCTGATCCATTTTTTAAAAATATAATGTGTCTATTCAGCAGTGATATTTTGTGACATCATTTAGGAATTAAACTTCTGATCTAACCACTGCAAGCTTACAATAATTTAACCCACACTTGGTTACTAAGAAGTAAAACATAGCTTTATATCTTACCGTACCAAACTTGTATCTTGTGTCTAGTGACAGAAGGTAAGTTCTGGGCAAAGCTTTACCTGGTTAAAGCCAAAACAAAGGATTTTTGAGATCAGCTTTTTTCTCAAATGTAAGAACGTAAGTGGGCTGCAGTACACAGGTGATAGCTTGACCGTTTAAATACAAATAGTGGATATTTGTCATATCAAATCCACTTGATTTCTGATTATCCTAACTATCTTTACCTCGTAAGACTGAGGGGGAAAACGGATTTATTTTTTGATAGACGAGTATATGAATCCAAAGCAAAATACTGCAGATGCTAGAAATCTGAAATAAAAACAAAGTCAGGCAGCATCTGTGGAGAGAGAAATAGAGTTAACGTTTCAGTTCTTTCATCAGAACTGGAAGAAGTTAGAGACGTAACAGTTTTTAAGCAAGTACAGAGCCAGGGAAAAGTTGGGGCGGGGGGGCGGTGAAGAACGAGGGGGAATGGTCTGTGATAGGGTCGAGGGCAGGAGTGATTAAATGAGAAAAGGGATGATGGTGCAAGGCGAAAGGGGGTGGTAATAGGACAAGTAAAGAAACAAAAGATGGGTCCAGAGGAGGTGTAAATGGCAGAACCATTACCAGCATCTGCTGTCTGTGAAAATGAGAGCAGTGGTTATGATCCAAAGTTGTTGAATTTAATGTTTAGGTCGAAAGAGCCTAATCGAAAGATGAGGTGCTATTCCTCGAGCTCGGGTTGAGCGAGCATGTGAATCACCAAGTTAACCAATGATGTTACGTCTTCTCCTTCTGCTCTGTTCTGAGGCCTAGATGGTGGGCAGATGACCTGTTCCCAGGTGTCTGCTCCCCTAAAGTTGATCACTGGGAATGTGAAGGAGTTGACACATTTAACTAACTTCCTGTGCTTTTTCCTCCCTCCCTGTACCTTCCTTTGCTCAGTGCCTCTTTCCAACACTTCAGCTGATGGGAAGTCTGAGTGTGATCCCCTTGTCCCTTTGCTCAGTAATGCATATCACAGTACACCAATTCATTGCATAATTGAATTCATTCTTGGGATATAGGCGTCACTGGCAAGGCCGCCATTTATTGCCCATCCCTAATTGCCCTGGAGAAGGTGCTGGTGGGCCGCCTTCTTGAACTGCTGCAGTCCCGTGTGGTGAAGGTGCTGTAGGTAGGGAGTTCCAGGATTTTAACTCAGAGATGATGAACGAACGCCAAACAAACTTGCATTGTACCAAGGAGTGCATTTGGTTTTTTTAAATCATAAAATAATTGTATGTCCATTGTGGAGTTTGTGAACTTAGAATCTAGTCTCATCCTAAATAAATAGCCAAAGTGTTTGTGGGCGAGCTATAAATGTTTTGTAACTTAGCAACTCTCTAACACAAGGAGTAGTTGAGGCCGAATAGCGCAGATGCATTTAAGGGGAAGCTAGACAAAAACATGAGGGAGAAAGGAATAGGAGGATATGCTGATAGGGTTCGATGAAGAGGGGTGGGAGGAGGCTCATGTGGAGCATAAACACTGCCATAGACCAGTTGGGCCAAATTGACTATTTCTTGCTGTACATTCTGTGTCATGTGTCTAAGTCCGGATGGTGTGTGACTTACACAGATGTGTAATTTGGCACTAGGAAAATTCCGACCGATGTTTTTTTTAAAGCAGTTTTTGAAGTGTGCGTGTTGATATTCTGGGAGACAGTCAATCATTGCAATTTGTTTACAGGCTGCAGCAGTGGAGCAATTAAAGGAAAATGAGAGTAAAATCCAAGGACTGTTGGGTTGGTTGTCCAGTATAGGACAGGAGCCAGCTATTGAACAGAAAGGAGAAGAAACACTGCAGCACAATGGAAACACGATTCCTGTGGATGGATTGAAGAGACTGGAGAATGAGGATACAGTTAATGGAAACCTACTCAATGACCTGAGTGAGACCAAGGGGGATGAAGCAATGGAACCAACAACTGATGGAGATTTGAACCGACAATATCAAAAAGCCAAGGTATGGATTGAAGTGATTTAAATCATTTGGCAGTTAATTATATTCAGTTTAGGAGCATTTATTCTAGCATTGAATATAATGTGAACAGAGGTAGATATTAATGTGGACATAGAGAGTAAACTTGGAGGCTATAAAACAAATCTTTTTCTTCTTCATTTTGGAAGCATTAAATGTCTGAGGCAGTCACCGTTCAAGTCATCCATAAGCCTATACTTACCCACAAGATAGACTGGGAACAGTAGATGTCAGCATTGGCTCAGTGGGTAGCACTGTCGTCTCTGAGTCAGTTTGTGGGTTCAAGACTTGAGCACAAAAATCTAGGCTGACACTCCCAGTGCAGTACTGAGGGAGTGCTGCACTGTCTGAGGTGTCGTCTTTCAGATGAGATGTTAAGTCGGGGCATCATCTGCCCCCTCAGGTGGACGTAAAAGATCCCATGGCATTGTTTCAAAGAAGAGCAGGGGAGTTCTCCCTGGTGTCCTAGCCAATATTTATCTCTCAAACAACACCACCAAAACAGATTATCTGGCCATTATCACATCACAGTTTGTGGGACCTTGTGCTCAAATTGGCTGCTATGTTTCCTACATTACAGCAGTGTCTACACTTCAAAAGTATTTCATTGGCTGTAAAGTGCTTTGGGATGTCCTGAGGTTCTGAAAGGCGCTATATAAATGCAAGTCTTTCATTGAGTATTTGGGGTTTTTTTCCATGTGATTTGTTTTTTTTTACAAAGCTCGTGTTTTCACACGGTGACTGTTCTTTATGCGTTTTGTTGAAAACAGCTTCATCATCAACAAGTTGTGTCACAACAGCAGGCCTACATTATATCTACACAATCAGTCCAGGCCTTCCTGCAGAAACAAGGCCCGAGTATCGCTCCAGAGGAGCGGGAGAAGTTGGAGCAGGACTTGAACGAGTTGAAGGTTCAGTACGAGACCACACTGGCCCAGTCTGAAGCCAGAATGAAACTGATACAGACCGTGCAGGATGAGCTGCAGAAGTTTACCACTGATCACAGTGAATTTGAAAACTGGTTACGTCAGTCCGAACAGGAGCTGGAGGACCTTGGATCTGGTGCCGCTGACATCGACACTTTCTCTGGCCAGCTGCAGAGGCAGAAAAGCTTTTCTGAAGATGTTATCTCTCACAAAGGTGACTTGAGGTACATCACTATCTCAGGTCAAAGAGTTCTCGATGCTGCTCAGTCCTGCAGCAAATTGGACCTGGGCAAAGGTGCCAAACCTCGTGTTGATACGTCTGCTACTTGTGCCCTGGTACAGAGCCAACTGGAGGTGGCCAGCGAGTGCTATAAATCTCTGCACTCTAAGGTAAGGTCTCCTCTCTGCCTTCTAATACTCTTGTAAATCTGTACATGCCTCTGGGGGATGATCAGGTGGAGGGGATGTGGTTGAGAGGGTCATGGCTGCCATCGGGATGACAAAGCCCGCCTGCTCCCCTTGTAGGACAGCAGTTTTGTTTGGTGCTTTTCCAGCAGCGGGAGAAATGTGAGGAATAGAAAACCTGTTTAGAGTCAACACATATGCAGGCCATGACATGCAATTTAAAAGATATATTTACTTCTAGACTGCTTCCGTTAATGGAAAAACACGGTGCTGGTAAAGTGTGAGTGAAATCATGGGGGTGAATTGGGAGGATCTGTCTCACTCAGGTTGGAAGAAGCCATGCTTTTTGGCCAATTCTGTCTTCACTTTCACTGGCGACTGAGAGTTGAGTTGGTTCCTTCAACTTTTGGAAACCCACAGATTGCCTCATCTCGAGTGTTATACCAAGACTTACGTCAAGTAACTGAGGCCCCTGTTCCCGTGTATAAATGGCAGTGTAATGCACTTAATTTAAAGATGGATTTAAATTGAGCTAGTGTGGACACATAAAGACTGAAAATTAATTTAATTCTTGACAAGCAAGCCTTACACCTTACTAATGCTGAACATTGTGTGTATTGCACTGAATATTTGAGGTAAATACCTAATTATCTAGTCAGACACTGGTTCTGTGTTCATACTTAGTTTAAGTGAGCACTTGTACCTCATTTCTAGACTGTAACATTAACCAATTTACTAAACCACCTTTAACCACCTCACTGCTGAAGGAAGATTTTGACACGAAGTAAACTAAATATTCTGAATTTAGTCTGCATTCTTTTTTGAAAATATTTTCAGTTACAGAAACTTGAAGGAAATTTATTTTCCCAGATGATCTAAGCTTGCCAAGATAAGGCAGTCTAAAATAAGAGTTGGTTAACTATTATCTCATTTTTGTGTGTCAGCCATGGCTCAGTGGGTAGCACTCTCGTCTCTGAGTCAGAAGGTTGTGGGTTCAAGTCCCACTCCAGAGATTTGAATACAAAATCTAGGCTGATACTTCAGTGCAATACTGAGGGAGTGCCGCACTGTCAGAGGTGGCGTCTTTCAGATGAGAGGTTAAATCGGGAAGGCTCCATCTGCCAATGTGTACAAGGTCCCCATGGCATTATCCGATGTGTTTGTGGGACCTTGCTGTGCGCAAATTGGTTGCTGTGTTTCCCTGCATTACAACAGTGATTACACTTCAGAAAGTATTTCATTGGCTGTAAGGTGCTTTAGGATGTCCTGAGGTCACGAAAGGCAATATGCTTTTCTTTCATTCGTGACTTAAACGTGGTGCAGCTTAACAGGATAACTGAGGCCACTAGATGGCATTGCCTTATGTGGTAACGTAACTGTCATCACAATGGCTGTTTATGGTGCAATAAACTGTTTTACATCAAAGATTAGGGGTGAATATGGAATCTGATTTCCTATGTAAATATTTATATATCAAGATGTGACCACAATCAGTAAGTTAACGAAGCATGCAGAACTAGTAATAGACTCGCTCTGTGGTTTTAATGGATTCAGCGTAACACTCGCAATGATCCCGAGCAATAAGGGCCCAGAAGGTTCTGTGTTTGACGTCAGTCCCTGGTACTGAGTTAACTGATCGGTTGCAATTGGTCTCGGCATTCCTCTGGGTTAGGAAGAGTTTCTGCTCCCAATTGTCCAGTGACTCCTACTGGAAAGTCCAAGTGTGTGGACGTAGGGTGAATACAGGATCAGACTTGGCCCTGATGCCCCAGGCATTACCATGAAGAAAGCAAAGAGCATGCTGTTTAATCCTGATAATTCAAGTCATTTTTCATACAAAAATAAAGAATTGTCCAACAATTTCAATTAAACAACATTTTAAAAAAGAAACAATAACTTGCCTTTTATAGCTCAGCTTGGGGTAGAGTAGAATGCCCAAGCTGCGAACCGTCTGGTTCAGCCTGTGTGTGTGTGGCCAGTGAGGGGGATATTGCTGAGGGGTAGCAAATAGGTGAAAAGGAGAAAGGAGGGTGTATGGTGGTTGGGGAGGGAGAGGGAGGGGAGAAGGATGAATCCTTGCGAGACCACTGAGGCGGGGGTGGGAAGACAAGTCATTGGTAAAGACGCGCTTGCTACGCTCGGATTGGTGAGAGTGGAACCTTGCAAGGACAGTCCCACTGAGCTGGATTATGGAGGAGAGGCGTTGAGGAGGTTGGTGTGATTGATCATGTCAAAGACTGCAGAGAACAAGGAGGGATAATACACCACAGTCATGGTCACAGAGAATATCATTCGTACTTTGATTAAAGCCGTTTTGGTGCTTTGGGAGGGGTGGAACACGATACAGTGAATATCTTGCTCAAAAAAATTGAATTATCTGACAATTTCAACTAGGTGACTTTGAATTAAGAGGAATAGACTGTATGTGGCTCATAAATTGGCTCTTGTGGAGCATAAACACAGGCATAGAACTGTTGGGCCAAATGGTCTATTTCTGTGCTGTAAATTCTATGTAAATACAAGATCATGTAAGAGATTTAGAACAGAAGACAGAAGAAATGTCTTCACATAGAGCGTTCTGAGGCTGTGGAATTCACTTCCCGGGTTAGTGGTTGTGGCAAAAACTATGTCAACATTGAAGATTAGATTGGATAGGTGAATGAAGGAAAATGTGTTGAAGGGATATGGGAACAGAGTGGAGAAACGTGAATAGAACTGTTTGCTCGTGTGTGATTGCTTGGGTTGAATGGCCTGTATCCGTGTTGTAACTTCTATGTGTTTCTAGAGAAGCACATTTCCACCATCCGCCCGACGAAGGAGGAAGCCTCCGAAAGCTTGTGGAATTTAATTTAAAATAAATTTGTTGGACTATAACTTGGTGTTGTAAAATTGTTTACAATTTCTAGAGAAGCATGTTGTACAGATGTTTGTTGAGGGTAATCTTCATTCCTTTCCTTCCTTCTCCCTCCTAAATGAGTTATTGAATTTCTAAGGTTTACATCTAAACAAAATGAATTGGTGAACCAGGAACAATTTTCTTACTGGGCTGCTCTCCTCCATCATTTAAAATGTCTTTTACTGTGTGTTTCATTAAGTCATTTTATGTTGGTACCATTGATTTTTAGATGAATCAACATTGTTAATTTTACATAGAATTACATTGAATGTACAGCACAGAAACAGGCCATTTGGTCCAATTGATCTGTGTCGGTGTTTATGCTGCACACGAGCCTCCTCCCACTCTACTTCATCTCACCCTATCAGCATATCCTTCTATTCCTTTCTCCCTCATATGTTTATCCAGCTTCCCCTTAAATGCATCTATGATTCACCTCAACCACTCCTTGTGGTAGCAAGTTCCATATTCTCACCACTCTCTGGGTAAAGAAGTTTCTCCTGAATTCCTTATTGGATTTATTGGTGACTATCTTATATTTATAACTCCTAGTTTCGGTCTCCCCCCACAAGCGGAAACATCTTCTCTACGTCTACCCTATCAAACCCCTTCATAATTTTGAAGACCTTTATTAGGTCACCCCTCAGCCTTCTCTTTTCCAGAGAAAAGAGCCCCATTGTTAATTTCATTGACTTGTCCATTAATTTTGAGTTTTGTTGGAGAACGCAGGAAAGAAATTCCAAATCAATTAACTTTTGACATTATGCTCAAACCAGAGCAGCGTGAAAAAAAGGCTTCATTGTTTTAATGTCTGATTTCTAGCTATGTCACTGGCAAGGTCACACGTGGAAAACCTCAGCCAATAATACAGTGTGGGTCGCATTTTAACATCGATATCTTCAAACAGTAGCCCAGACAAACATTGTTAGGGTACAATAACAAGCTGTGTTTGGTTCATCTGATTATTGGTCATTTTGTGATTGATTTCTCCCCTCCTCCCCCCCCCCCCTCCCTCCACTCCAGTGCAACCTGTTGGGTAAAAATCTCAGAGATGTGGTGGATAAGTACAGCCAGTACCAGGAAATCTCATCCGGGCTCCTACCATGGTTACAAGCCTCCGAGGAAGCAGCAAAAACCCAGTTGACCGAGGCCATTGCTGCAGATCCCAAAAACCTTCAGAAGCAGCTGGAGCAAGCCAAGGTCAAAATCCATGCATTCTCCAATAATTTGTGCATATTTTTCTAGTGTTGTTTGTGTCTCATGGTACGAATAGTTTTTGTTACTGTGATTAGGCTCTGCAGGGTCAGATGTCCGGACATCAAACTGTGATTGAGAAGCTAAGGAAAGCAGTTGATGCACTTATGAGTACTGACGGTGACCTCCTACTGAATCGCGATGAAATCCAAGATAATCTGGGTATGTTAATCAGATTGAATATATTAGTATGTAGAATTTACTGCACAGAAACGAGCCATTCGGCCCAGATGGTCTGTGCCGGTGTTTTTATGCTCCACACGAGCCTCCTCCCACCCCTCTTAAATTCACCCTATCAGCATATCCTATTCCTTTCTCCCTCGTGTGTTTATCTAACTTCTCCTTAAATGCATCTATGCTATTCGCCTCGACCACTCTGTGTGGTAGCAAGTTCCACTCTCTACCACTAGTAGTAGATAGAATAATTCTCTCTCTCTCAGGAATCTATCAGTCAAAGGCCATAGAGTGATCTTCAAATAGCCTTTCTTTATCTCCAATATTTATTCCATCGGAGCTTAAAAGCAAGCTCCATACTAGCTGGCAATTGTACTTAGTAACTAAATCCACAGGAGAGCAGCCCCTGATGTCCAGGTTGTTTTAATGATGTTGGTTGAGGGATGCATATTGACCAGGACACCAGAGAGAACTCCCCTGCTCTTCAAGATAATGCCGTGGGATCTCTTACGTCCACCTGAGGGGGCAGACAGGGCCTCGGTTTAACATCTCGTCCGAAAGACGGCACCTCCGACAGTGCAGCACTCCCTCAGTACCGCACTGGGAGTGTCAGCCTAGTGTGCTACAAGTCCCTGGAGGGGGAGTTGAACCCACGACCTTCTGACTCAGAGGGGAGAGTGTTACCCACTGAGCCACAGCTGACACTGTGATCTCAATTCCTTCAAGTCTATCCCAATATGGAAAAGCTGAATAAAAAACAACAATGGGGCCCATTTTTTTTTTGCTTTGGTGTCTGTGCTCAGGTGCACTGGATTGTGGGAGGACTGCGGATATCGGAAAATTGGCTTGTGAAGGAACCTGTCAGATTTTCCTTCACTCAGTTGAATAGAAAGAAAACTGGGTGGGTTCCTTTACAGACAAGATTTTCCGATGTTCTCTGGTGATCCGATGAGCTTAGACACAGAACCAACAATAACAACTTGCATTTATACCGTGCATTTATATCGTGCCTTTAACATAGTAAAACGACCCAAGGCGCTTCACAGGAGCCTCTCCTCTTCTGAAGGCTTAGCACCATCACTTGATGAGGAGGGTCAGCAGGCTATCCAACTGTGGAAGACTTCACAGTTATCAAACAAAATTTGACACCCAGCCACATAAGGAGATATCAGGACAGGTGACCAAAAACTTGGTCAAAGAGGTAGGTTTTAAGGAGCTTCTTAAAAGAGGAGAGAGAGGCGGAGAGGTTTAGGGAGGATATTCCAGAGCTTGGGGTCCAGGCAGTTGAAGGCACGGCTGCCAATGGTGGAGCGATGAAAATCGGGAATGCGCAAGAGGCCTGAATTGGAGGAGCGCAGGATATTTGTAAAATTCCAGGCTGTCTGTTTAAATCACTTGTGGAATTGTTTTGATTAGATGTTATTTGGAAGAGAATTGGAAATGTACTATAAATACCTGTAACCGTATGAGCTTCCCTCACTGATGTTAAATAATAGTGAGTGGGGGCACTGGTACAACACGAGACTTACTGAAGTTTGCCTCTCAATAGATGATGTCGTGCTGAGATATGAGAATTTATCCAAATCGGCCAATGACCGTAACGAGAGGCTACAGATGACACTCACACGGTCCCTGAGTGTTCAGGATGGTTTGGATGAAATGCTTGATTGGATGGGAAGTATTGAAAAAAGCCTGGAAGGTAAAGAGGAGATGCCTTTGAATTCTGCCACCATTCAAGAGGCATTAAGTAAAAATGCTGTGAGTATAAACGTTTAAAAATCAAATGTGTATGTACTTGCAAAAATCAGACACACGGCATTTAAAAGTGTTCTTTTGACTTTAATCACTATGGGATGTTTCAATATTGCTCAGTGTTCGAAAAATTTTATGCCAAAAATTTAAATTGAAAATCAGTTCCAAACATTCATTAATCATAAATATAGTTTCAGTAAATGAGAACAAAAATAATTAGGGTCTCAGAACAAGTACTGGACCACTCCACTTGACAAAACTTTTGTGTATACACTCAAATTGAACATGGTAATATTTCATAGGTATTTTAAATTGCAGGCAGCAAAATTAAAACTTCAAATTATGAATATCAGTTTCCATTTTCATCCCCTCTCCTCTTCTGAAGGCCTTAGCTCCATTGCTTGATAAGGAGGGTCAGCAAGCTATCCAACTGTGGAAGTTTTCACAGTCCTGCCTTGGCCTGGCATCCCCCAACGCATCCCCATCCTGTAGTGGGTGCCATAAAGCACTCGAGTGGAAACCGTGGCAGCCTTTTGTTTTCTCTCCCATGACCCAGTGATACTGGAGCCTATTGTAACAGCAGTCCCACCACCGTGGCTCCCCAAACTAATGATAATTAACTCTGCACAGACCAGGGCTTAAACCGGGGACCCTCGTGGTCTGTGTGGTTCAAGGGTGGAAGCTTTGCCCCCGACCTCTAGGATGACTGAAATTTTTTTTTGTAAATATTAATTTCATTTTTATGTTTTTAAATGAAGAGTCAGTCTTGCTTTGAATCTTATGTATAATTTTGTTCATTTTAAACTTGGCAATGTAGTAAAATGCTGTAAATTATTAAACTGTCGGGACATGAATTGTGAAACTCTCCCGATGGGCCTGTCTTAAAGAATATTGTTGTGGTTATTTTTTTTAAATAAAAGCGTACAAATTTACATTTTGTGCCAGATCATGGTGGGTATTGGGCCTGAAAGTTAGGGCATATGACCTCGATTTGTTCCTTTTACAAAGGTGTGGTTGTTGATCTTATCCAACCTGCCCACACTCAGTGGAATACTGTTGAGGGATCGAGCTAGTTAGTACCCAATGGTTCCTGCCTGAAAAATTAATTTTGGTTATCCTGTTCATCAAGAGAATGGAAGCAGATGTTTGCAAAATGACTCACATTGATAGTGGATACATTACAACAGGAGGAGGCCATTCAGCCCCTCGAGCCTGCCCTGCCATTCAATTAGATCACGACTGATCTGTCTCATATATCTCCATTTACCCGCCTTGGTTCCATATCTCATAATACTCTTGCCCAACAAAAATCTTATCGATCTCAGTTTTGAAAATTTCCATTGATCCAGTACCCACAGCTTTTTTTTTTAGTGGGGGGGGGGGGGGGGGAGTTCCAGATTTCCACTACCCTTTGTGTGAAGTGTAGTGAATACTACACAGATACAGAAACTCTTTTGGCAATTCCTATTAAACTCCCTTAGGAATAAACTTCATACAGAGAAAGCTCCCATAAAAATGGGGCCCTTCTTGATATCAGTGATTTTAGCTGTGCAAAATGAATCCTCATATTGACTAATTCAGTGGTGGGGGGGGGTTAACGGTAGTTACTCAGACTGGCGGAGGGTGGGAAGTGGTGTTCCACAGGAATCGGTGCTGGGACCGCTGTTGTTCACAATTTACATCAACGATTTGGACTCTGGAATCGGAAGTACAATTTCAAAATTTGCAGAGGACACCAAATTGGGAGGTATAGTGAATATTGAGGAAGACTGTGACAAAATATAAGAAGACATTAATAAACTTGCAGAATGGGTGTGTAATTGGCAAATTAATTTCAATATAGATGAATGTGAGGTGGTACATTTTGTTAAGAGGAATAAGGAGGTCACATACTCCTTGGAAAATAAGAGTCTAAATGGGGTAGACGAGCAAAGGGATCTAGGGGTACAGATTCACAAATCATTAAAAGTAGCAACACAGGTTAACATGGCCATAAAAAATGCAAACAAAGCACTGGGGTTCATTTCTAGAAGAATAGAATTTAAAATAAGAGAAGTTATGTTAAACTTATAAATAATCTTGGTTAGACCACACTTAGAGTACAGTTCTGGTCTCCATATTATAAAAGGATATAGAAGCACTGGAGAAGGTGCAGAAAAGATTTACTAGGATGATACCAGAACGGAGAGGTCATAACTATCAGGAAAGACTGAACAGGCTGGGGCTCTTTTCTCTAGAAAGGAGAAGGCTGAGGGGTGACCTGATAGAAATCTTTAAAATTACAAAGGGTTTGATAGGGTACATCGAGAAGATGTTTCCACTTGTGAGTGAGTCCAAAACTAGGGGCCATAAATATAAGATAGTCATCAATAAATCCAATGGGGAGTTCAGGAGAAACATCTTTACCCAGAGAGTGGTTAGAATGTGGAACTCGCTACCATATGGAGTAGTTGAGGCGATTAGCATAGATGCATTTAAGGGGAAGCTAGATAAACACATGAGGGAGAAAGGAACAGAGGCTTATGCAGATAGGGTGAGATGAAGTAGAGTGGGACGAGGCTCATGTGGAGCATGAAAACACCGGCATGGACTAGTTGGGCCGATTGGCCTGTTTCTATGCTGTAGATTCTATGTAAAATCGTTTATTTCCCTAATCGTTCCCTTCGATGGAATTTTGTTTTCCGTGATGGTCCTGTACTTGTTATGTGAAGTTCATACGATATAACCACCTCTATATATACGATAGTTAAAGATTCTTTGTGACTGGAACAGCATTGTGTTGCTGATTGTGCTTACTGCTTATTGTGTCAGCTGCGGCTCGATGGGTAGCGCACTTGCCTCTGAGTTAGAAGGTTGTGGGTTCAAGTCCTGCCCCAGGGATTTGAGCACAAAATCCAGGCTGACACTCCAGTGCAGTACTGAGGGAGTGCTGTACTGTCGGAGGTGCCGTCTTTCAGATGAGATGCTAAACCCGTCTGCCCTCTCAAGTGGACGTAAAAGATCCCATGGCACTATTTCAAAGAAGAGCAGGTGCGTTCTCCCCAGTGTCCTGGCCAATATTTACCCCTCAAACAACATTACAAAAACAGATTATCTGGCCATTAACACATCACAGTTTGTGGGACCTTGCTGTGCACCAATTGGCTGCCATGTTTCTTACATTACAACACTGAATACACTTCAAAAGTACTTCATTGGCTGTAAAGTACTTTGGGATGTCCTGAGGTCGTGAAAGGTGCTATAGAAATGCAATCTTTCTTTCTTGTAGTAGATTAATGAAAGCCAATTGTAAACACTCATTGTGAATTTATAGTGCTTAAAATAACCGCTTAGTCATATAACTAAACGCTAGTACACTTTTCCTTCAGGCACTGGAACAGAACATCGCAAGTCGCCAAAGCAGTATCAGTGCGATTAAAGAGAAGGCCAACAAGTTCATCGAGACTGCAGATCCGTCCACTGCCTTTGCGTTACAGGCCAAGATGGACGAACTCATCAAACGATTCTCTGCGGCCAGCGACCGACACAAAGAAAAAACAGTCAGACTGGAAAAACTCGGGGCCAAAGTGGAGCTTTTTGAAAAGACTTTCCAAAAAATCGAGCAGTTCGTAACCAAGAAATCTCAGCCTCTCACTGAAATTGATGGACCAGGCAAAGATATCATTGAACTCTCTCAGCACCTGCAGGTAGATAAGTCTTCAGTTATACACACATGGAGCGAGGGGGGCTATAATTGTATCCAACTGAGGCATTTCCAGTACAGTAATAGTCTCACAAGGTCTTGCTAATTGTAGCCACACACTGCATTTGTTTTTCATGTGTAAAATCATGGAGTCCCGTTTAAGAGCACTTTTGGTTTGTATAAAGATAACCAAACTTTCTTGTGTAAGTCTGATCTATGTGAGGCTGCTGCTGAGGTGGCAGAACCAAGGAACTGTTGATATATTTTCTGCAAAGATGTTCCTTTTGATGAAGTCTTCCTTTTTACAAATTAACTTACAATCTTTCTACTCAAATTGAAAACACAACTAATTTTTTTTAATCAGCTGTTTAAAATTGGTAAAAGGTTAAAGCCATTACCTCTTCATCATCATCTAAAACTCTGCTGTCTGTATCCTAACTCGCACCATGTCCCGTTTACCCATCACCCCTGTGCTCACTGACGTACAATGGATTCCAGTCCGGCAACACCTCGATTTTAAAATTCTCATTGTCGTGTTCAAATCCCAATATGGCCTCGCCCCTCCCTATCTCTGTAACCTCCTCCAGCCCTACAACCCTCTGAGATCTCAGCGCTCCTTCAATTCTGGCCTCTTGCGCATTCCCTACTTCCTTCACTCCACCATTGGCGGCCGTGCCTTCAGCTGTCTCGGTCCTAAGCTCTGGAATTCCCTCCTTGAACCTCTCCGCACCTCCTCCTTTAAGATGCTCCTTAAATCTTGCCTCTTTGACCAAGCTTTTGGTCACCTGTCCTAATAGCTCCTTCTTTGCCCCGGTAGCATTTGTTGTCTGATTACACTCCTGTGAAGTGCTTTGGGACGTTTTACTACGTTTAAAGGTGGTATATAAATGCAAGTTGTTGTTTTGTGGACGTGACTAATGACGGTGATAGAAAGCTACCCTTAGCGACTTGTCCTTTTGATGATTTATGTATGCTCTTGATGGGATGTGAATCTCATGTGTTCTGAACTAGAGGTGGAGGACCATCAGAAAGGACACCTTTTGGGGGTTACTTAACATTTGGTGCAGGGAGTCCCACTAACAGTCTGCCTCTATTTTGTTTAATTAAGACAAATAATAGAATGCTTAAAACAGGAGGTTTGACATTGGGACCTGTATTAGAGATTGAAGAATTACGTTGTCCTTTTTTTGGATGGTGGGGGAATATTTTTTGTTGAACAGTGAGTGGCTTGAAAGGGTTACTAAGCTTAATGTTGCAGGAGAGTTGGATTAAAATATAATAGTTGATGCTGAGTTAATAACACGTCTCTGACAATGATTTGAGCTCCCACAGTCAGCCTTAGTAATTCCTTCAAGTTAGTACAACTGATCATTTCGGCACTTACTGTTGGTGACAAAAAAATTGGCAGAAAGTGTTGGAGAGAAAACCCCCAGAGAATGTTAATGCGAATCTTCAGTTTTTTTTTTCTGACTAATTTATTTTGATAGGGTTCACAAGGTGAGGCTTTCTCCTTAATACAGTGAACCCATGGCTGCTCGGGAAGCTTTAGTTGGTGGGTGCACTCCTGGCCTTTGAGGTGGTGTAAGAGTGGAGGGAAATGGAAATTTCCTTGGCAGATGAGGGAGGTCCATTTCTTCACTCAACAGTTTAAAGACCAGATTCAGAAAATACCCAGCTTTTGCTTTTTTGGGGCTCATTCGAGTGAAACATTCATTAGAAATCAAATGAAAGAAAGACTTGCATTTCTAAAGTGCCTTTCGTGACCTCTGGACGTCCCAAAGCGCCTTTCAGCCAATGAAGTACTTTTGAAGTGTAGTCACTGTTGTAATATAGGAAATGCGGCAGCCAATTTGCACACAGCCAGGTCCCACAATGTGATAATGGCCAGATAATCTTTTTCTGTGATGTTGGTTGAGGGATAAATATTGGCCAGGACACCGGGGAGAACTCCCCTGCTCTTCTTCAAAATAGTGTCGTGGGATCTTTTACGTCCACCTGAGAGGGCAGACAAGGCCTCAGTTAAACGTCTCATCTGAAAGACGGCACCTCCGACAGTGCAGCACTCCCTCAGTACTGCACTGGGAGTGTCATCCTAGATAATGTGCTCAAGTCTCTGGAGTGGGGCTTGAACCCACAACCTTCTGACTCATTGTCGAGAGTGATACCCTCTGAGGCACAGCTGACACATGTACATCAACTATCATTATTTACTGGGGTTCATTTGCTTGATTGTGGACTCCAAAATACCTGACCCCCTTCCCCCCCTCAACCTCTCACTAAAATTTCTTGCTTTATTTGTTCAACTATAATTCTGGCAGTTGACTAACTGAGTGATCTCCCTTCCCCCTAGTGTAGGGTTACCAAATCTAGTTGGACGTATTCCTGGAGATTTCACCACATGACCTCCTCCTGCCTTCGACCGCACCGCCCAATTAAACAGCCTCTTTTCTCATCTCCAATATTTTTATAACTAATAAACAAAATTTTAAAAACACACACTTTCTTTTAATGCCCTGCTGATTTTTCTCCCGGGTTGTTGCTGGCAGCAGTGCCCAGGAGATTAATCTTTAATTCCTGGAGACTCCAGGACAATCTTGGAGTGTTGGCAACCCTACCTTAGTGAGGGAAATCATTGAAATGGATTTTTAAAATCAGTTTATCCACACATGCTGTGGGTGAGGAGTTGCACCGGGCCTCCCCTTTTGATGCTATGCCGTCCCACAGTTGATGTCCTTTCCTTGACCCTCTGTGGTAGCCTCATGCCATCTCTCCTGTGTTTCACTCTCATCAGTCAATTGGAAATACACTGATCTGACTAGTGAAGAAAAACAAATGATGTCAAACAGTATTGTTACTCTTTGGCTTGTAATCAGCATGTCTTGTTCACTGTTATTACTTGGCCAAGTTCATGCCAAGTCTTGGCTCCAAGTTTTTCCCTTGTGACTGTCTCTTGTGCCTTCCAGTTCCTCTTGGAATAGTGGTTTGTACAAATGATGCCCATCATTAGAGGAACGGTGCAGAATAAGGTCCAAGAATTGGAACATTGAGTGGCTCAAGTCACTGAACTCCTCCTTGGTTGCCCCAACAGCATTTGTAACTCACCGCATTAAAGGGCAAAGACATCCCTTTAAATCCATATTTGAAAATGCAGCAGGAAACACCGCACCTGGAGGGATAGAGTTCCACTCTCGAGCTAGATTCCAGGTTGCTCGCCAGCTCAGTGGGTTTGTGGGGGGAGGAAGAAAAGGGCTAGTGGCACAGCGAAGGTTATAAACTCTTCCCCACAAAATGAGTGAACTAAATACTGGACCAATGGGAAGTGACCTACCTTTTCCAACACAGTGTTTACCGGGGGTCGGGCTGGGGGTCGGACCGGCGCCGCGCCGGGGGTCGGGCCGGGGGTCGGGCCGGGGGTCGGGCCGGGGGTCGGGCCGGGGGTCGGGCCGGGGGTCGGGCCGGGGGTCGGGCTGGGGGTCGGACCAGTGATGTTGTTGGGAAGGATTAGTCCACCGCTGGAGTTCTATTTGACAAATAGAAAGGGATGGAACAAATTAGGATAGAAATTTAGGGGAAGGAGTAAAACAACTGTAGGATAACTCGGGCCCATAACGAAGGAAGTGAACCCCAGTTCCAGGTATATAATTCCCTTGAGCAATGCTTTGTAGGTTAAAATTTTGGGGTTAGCCAAAGATATAAATTGACCAGATGAGCAACCATTTAATGGGACCTTTGAGCACAGAGACCCAGCAGGTTCATGACCTGTTTGGAGTCTGGTTCTTTGAAACTGGAGAGGATCAATCATTATGGTCAGTAAGAAAAGGTCAGCTCCTCTTGTTGCTGTTCTGCTCTAGATCAATACACATGCATTTCGTGTCTACTGAGAAAGCACAGCGTGCAGCTGTGAAAAGAGAGATTAGAGTCTAGCCGACTGTCATACCACAGCATTGTACACGTTGAGCTCTCAGTCACTGGAGGGTGCAGTGGAGATGTGGGGACATTTATTGGAATTTGAGAAGTGTGTGCCCCATTTCAAACAAGCCTATTGCCTTTATACAGCGCCTTTAACGTAGTAAATCATCCCAAGGCGCTTCACAGGAGCGTTATCAGGCAAAATATGACACCGAGCCACATAGAGGTATTAGGACAGGTGACCAAATGCTTGGTCAAAGAGGTAGGTTTTAAGGAGCATCCTAAAGGAGGAGAGAGAAAGATGGAGAGGTTTAGGGCCTAGAAGGCTGAAGGCATAGGATTCACTGCTGCTGTGTTATCAGTGACTTAGGACAAAGATGAATGTTTTCTTGTACTCGAGTAGAAGCTGAGGTTAGAAGTGGTTAGTGGTTTCCCAATGGAATTTGCTGGCTTTGGATTTGTATCCACGGGACTGATTTCTCACACCTCCGCTTCTCCAAATCATGTACTTTTTGATATGGGCCAGGTAGTTGACTAAAGCTTTAGTCAAAGTTAATTCACTTGTTACCATCTCCTAGCATTTTGAACCGAAGCAAGTTGATGGCAAACATATTTATTGGTGAGGGAGTACAATCTTGCACTGGTTCAGAGATGGTCTGTGTCTATATTTACAGCTTTAGTGAAATGCATTTTATTCAGCGATTTTTGTTGTTCCAATATATTCATAGTGCCCTGTAGGATATCTCATTAACTAGATCAATGTGTACCAGGTTTCGCAACAGGAATAATTGCTATTCTGACGTCTTCATTGTATCCCTCACCACCCACATCCACCACCCTCCTCTAACCCCACTTCCTTCTGCATCCGCCCCGGGAATAGCTCTCTCCCAAGTTGCTTACAATTGAACTTTCAAACTCCCAACTGCCTAGCCTTTGGCCCTCCATTTGCCATTATACCTCTGCAGACGTCAATTTGCATAACAACTCTCTCATTTCCGCAAGCAAAACTTTTACTGTCTTCCACCTCCGTAACATTGCCTGCCTCAGCCTATTTTCCGCTGATACCCTCATCTCTGCCTTTATTACCTCCACACTCATCTATATGAATTCTCTCCTGGCCAGCCTCCCATCCTCCACCCTCCCGTCAACTTCAGCTCATCCAAAACTCTTTGTTCCTATCCTATCCCGCACCAAGTCCCCATTCAATCATCATCCTTGTCCTCGCTGACCTACATTGATTCCCGGTCTGCCAACGTCTCAGATTTTAAATTCTCATCCTTGTGTTTAAATCCCTTCAGGGCATTAAGCCACCCTATCTTCGTAACCTCCTCCAGCCCCACAAACCTCCCCAAACTCTGTTTCTCTGACTCTGGCCTCTTCTGCCCATCATTGGCGGCTGTGCCTTCAGCCACCTAGGCCCCACACTCTGGAGTTCCCTCCCATAACTCCTTCACCACTCTCCTCTTTTTAAGACCCACCTCTGACCAAGCTTTTGGGTGGCTCTCCTAATGTATCCTCCATAGGCTCAGGGTCCATTTTGTTTGATTACACCTCTGTGAAGCGCTTTGTCATTTTTCTATACTAAAGATGCTAAATAAAAGAAAGTTATTCATTTTTTTCTGAAAGATTCTTTTCTTGCAGTGATACAGTCCCCACCGCTTACACTGTCCACACTTATCTCGGACAGCTGCCTATATCTGGCAAATGGCGCTAACCATTTGCTATTACCATAGGAGTCAATTATAAAGGCGCCACTTATAACGTATTAAGCACGCTGACTATTTCTGGCAGTTCAGTAAGTACTAAGGTTGTTCTCCTTAGAGCAGAGAAGGTTAAGAGGAGATTTGATAGAGGTGTTTAAAATCATGAACAGTTTTTATAGAGTAAATAAGGAGAAACTGTTTCCAGTGGCAGAAGGGTCAGTAACCAGAGTACAGAGATTTAAGATAATTGGCAAAAGAACCAGAGTTGTTATGATCTGGAATGCAGTGCCAAAAGGGTAGTGGCAGCAGATTCAATAATAACTTTCAAAAAGGAATTGGATAAATACTTGAAGGGAAAAATTTACAGGGCTATGGGGAAAGATCAGGGGAATGGGACTAATTGGAAAGTTCTCAAAGAACTGGCAGAGGCATGATGGGCCGAATGGCCTCCTTTTGTGCTGTAACATACTATGATATTACTCTGATACTTAGCCCGTACTTAGCGATTTAAAAAGATCTTTTTGATTTCAGCCAAAGTCGGGTTTTTGAGCAGTTTCACACCTTGTTAAGAGTGATGAAATTCTGAATGCAACTGCTGACAATTGGAGGCGGTTGCTAGGTGATTTCCTGTTCTTTAAAAAAAATATGTTGGCCGCATTCCATTTTGGTTTTACCGCCCGCCGTGTATAGCGGGTAAATCGTGTGAACACCAACACACCTGCTGTAAGTGGTGGGGACAGTCTGGTGATTGGGCAGAGCTGTGCTGTTTATCTGAAGTGGGTATTGCTGCAGGTATTGGTTGTAATCGTGGCTCTCTTTGCTCCAGGAAATGAATGCTGAGCTATTGGATCAGAGTGAAGATCTGAAGGCATTAAACCAGTTGGCAGAAGAGCTGGGGGCTTATGCTACAGCTGAAGACCAGGCACAAATCCTTAATAAAGTCAATGCTCTGTCAAAAAATTTTCAAGGACTGGAAGAGACTACCAAGAAAAAGTGAGTGGATAACATTTTAAAAAAAAATAAACAATGCATGACTAAAAAAAATGGAATTACTAAAATTTCAAGAGTTTTTTTTGGCCTATGAGTCAGCAAATTATGACCTCATTTTGTTTTCACAAATATATTCCAGTGGGTGTATTTGATGAAACGGTGGAACTTCAGAAATCCACAGTCATTACTTGCCAAGTTCTATATAAGATCTCAAAATATTGATCAACTTTTGGAACCAGTCTTTCTAAAATAAAAAATGGAAAAAGCTGAAGTATCGCAACAAGCTGGACCAGTCCAGCATTACTCGTCCCATCTATGTTTGTATCTCTCCCTCTCTCTCCTCCTCTCTTGCACTCAGTATGTGAACTCTCTTTCTTTATCTCTCTCTCTTCCCCCCCCCCCCCCCACCGACCCATGCAAGACTCACTTCCTGCATCCACTCCACATGTGTGCCTCTTTCTTACTTTCTTTTTCTTGTTCTTCCTTTCTCTTGCTCTTTTTCTTTCTCTCTTACTCACTCTTGCTCTCTCACTTTCTTCCCGTACTTTCTCTCTCATTTACTCCCACTTACTCTCACTCCTGCATTCTTCCCCTCCCTCACTCTTTCTCTTCCTTCCCCGCCCCCCCCCACTTTTTCTTTATCTGTCTTTTTTTCTTTGGCTTCCCCAACTTTATCATTTCTTTTCATAAACTGTGTGAATTTGTTTGTTCCCCATATTAAATATTCAGGTGAAGGTTTCTGCGCTGCTGAATGTTTTATATATTGGACCACAACTTCCTCGGGCCGACTTATGCCGAAATTTACGCAGGTTTCTACATCGATATTGCTGACGGCAACTTACGCCGAAATTTCCTGAGAATCTCATTAGCATGCGGCAGAACGTAGAAACCAGTGGAAACAATCCGGGCCCGAGGAACGTGTGGAACATGCATCATCTTCCTTCCTTAAGTGTTACTGATATGGAAATTAAAGTTTGACGCCATCAGCCCATCATTTAACTGATGGATTGGAGCAGTTTGCCGTCTTTCACGCCTTGCCAACGGACACTGATTTTCCTCCTGATTTGGTGGTTTGGACAACTGACTTCGAATAACTAAAGGAGAAGGATTAAGAAAAGTTTGCCTCATTTTTTTTCCACCAAGGTTCAGTGTGATTAATCAGTGGAAATCTGTACGACTACTGCATTTCACTGTAGCAGAAGCCACATGATACAGTGGTCTCACTCTTGAGATTCCTGCTGATGGGTTAAGGAAAAATTCCTTCCTGCATTCTCAGACTTTGCAAATGAGTTTTTAGCTGAAGTTTTTACCATATTCTGAAATCGGACACTGAGGGTAATACTATTATATATTGGAGAATGGGCCTTTTTATGTTAAAACGATTTGATTTCTCATTGTGTTCCTCCCTGTCACCCATTCTCTTTCCTTTCTCTCTCCTCTCTCCACTTTGCCTGCACACCCCTCCCCTCCATGCACTTTCTCTCGTTGATGACTCTGTTCCTCTGATTTTTATCTGTTTCATGATGTCTCCTCTGACCCGTGTTTTCTAATCTCTGCAGGACTCACACTTTCCCTTGACGTCTCTGTCTGATTCTTTGGTTCTCTCTCTTTCATTTTTTTCTCTCTCTTTCTCTAAGTCTCTGCATTGCTATATCTTTTCTCTCCTGTATTTTTCCTAGCTTCTCCCTTTGCCTCCCACATGTTATTTCTCTCACTGTAGGTCTTTGTCTATCTGTCTCTCATGTTACTTATCTCACTCTAGGGCCTTTGTCTATCTGTCTCTCAAATACGTTGCTTCTCTCACTATGGATCTTTGTCTATCTTGCTCCCTGTCACTTTTCTTCTAATCTCTCATGGAAACCTGGAGCAAACTCAGGACCTTCTAAGAGTCGTAGAAATTATCTTGTGTCACCTTGAACTGGGGAATATGTGTTTTCAGTGTCCGTCCCACCCCCACTACATTCCAGTTCATGGGTTGACCACAATGTCCTTCAATCCTTGCCGTAAAATTGCCATTTCACTTTCCCATTCATCTCAGTGAAACCTCTCCTCAATCCTTCTCTCCAGCTGCAAGCCCCACTCCACCCTCCACCAAAGATACGGGCATCCCCACTGCTCACCGTTGTTTGCAACCCCTGACGGCACTACTCACATCCCACAGTCCTGCTCCCTTCCAGGTCAGCAGAGCGTGAGTGCTGAGTGAATGCAGTATTGCTAAAGCTTCCAGGCCCCAGTACATGAGCTGCAGACTGTGATGGGCCGTGAGGATATCCAGTGGAGCAGGTGAGAAAAATGGGAACTTTCATGGCAGATGTATGGCGAGAAATCTTTTGGCAGAATGTCATTGATTAAACCAGTCAGAAACTATGTTACATATAGGGTTCAAGGATCTGATTGCTCCCTGGTTATATGGCTCTGCGATTTGATTGGTTCAAGGGGCACTACAATCCTCCATTCCTATAGACCACAAACTTTTAATAATGTAGGTGGGAAATACAGAAGACCCAAAAGCTATGACATGTTCAACTTTCTTTCCCCGCTCACTCATTTTAATTATTTTTCGATTTGCAGAGAGGAAGAATTATTCTCTTGCCAATGTCAGACAGATCAATTTAAAACCTTGCTGATGGTGTTTAGAGAGTGGGTGGAGGGGATGACTGTAAGGATTCCAATTCTAGAGCCAAGCCTAACTACGGAAACTCTTCAGGGACATTTGTCCAGTGTTCAGGTGAGAAATACTAGCCTGCTAAATATTTTGTACATTGTACCTTTAAGGATTAGTGACAATTTTATCAGTAAAGCAGTTTAATCAATCTTCTATAAAGAGAACTCGTACTTATCCTTCAATCCTTTATATATTATCTCTCTGGTCTAGCAGCTTATCCAGTCAGTTATTTAATGTTTCTGCATCGATGGGGACTTGGTATCCATATGGGAAGGAAAATGATTATTTTAAGTGCATGCGTCCTAGGTTACACTTGCATGCCAATTTTATAGGGCCTAAGCTCTAGCTGTCCAGGCCCTAAGATCTGGAATTCCCTCCATAAACCTCTCCGTGCCTCCACCTCTCTCTCCTCCTTTTAAGATGCTCCTTAAAACCTACCTCACCTGTCCTAATATCCCCTTATGTGGCTCGGTGTCAAATTTTGTTCACTCCTGTGAAGCGCCTTGGGAGGTTTTGCTACGTTAAATGCGCTGTATAAATACAAGTTGTTGTTGTTGTTCATCTTTACCAAAGTGGGAGCTGCAAGGATGAGCAATGCAAGCGGGATTTTTTTTGCTCCTCTTTCTCGTTCAGTTTTTTTTTTATTGCACCATTTACACAGCGGTGTGATTTTTTTTTGGTAATGTGCGAAATGATATTTATTTAGATTATGCTCGATGAGTGGTCAGCGAAGGCCTCTGAGGTTCAGGAAGTTAATCAGAAAGGATCGGCTTTATGTCACCTGATCAATACGCTGACTTCTGCAGCCCAATCGAGAGCGGCATTCAAATCAGGTAAACGATCTATGCGTCTCGGCTGAATTTCGCATGCATTGTTCTGACGGATATTTTAATAGGCCCAGGTCCCTTTTTTAAATATCTAAAATAGTTGTTAGCTACAACTCAAGTGATTGATGACTGGAATGAAGATTGCTCGTTGGAATTTTCAAGCTGATCACAGTTTATTTTTTTGTATACGAGCCCAGAAGGTTTCAAAATAGGGTATTTTGATAAATTTCAGTCAGTGATGTGTTGAAGAGTTGGGTTGGATTCTTGCCACAGCAGCTGCTCATAGATTTATAGGACTGCCGTAAATACACACTATCTCTAATTGGATCTGTGTTCCACGCTCTGTTAGTCAATCAGCCCGTCTATCGAACTGAAATAATGTTTCTGGGCGCTCTCCAGAATTTCTACAGTGCAATACCGATATTGAACATATTTTGTTAAGTGCTTTAATTTCACGGGTTGGTGGTCTAATGAGCTGCTGTAGTTCAATTTAAAAAAAAATTGTTGAGATTTTAATTAAATGTTGAAACAAGTCATTACTGTAACACATATCCTTGGTGAGTTACCATAAAATATTTTAAAAATTACATTATCAGGGTTTTTGGTGTGTGTTGTAATTGTGCTCCCTTTCATAGCTTCATAATTAACGATATCCTTTCTCCAGAATGATACTTTATATGAACTAACTAAGAACTCCATGGGTTACTGTTGGTGCTGCTGTGTGATCAGAAGATTTAACTGGGTGATATTTTCTCAGATGATCTTCCTTCCTTTCTATGGAAGGCCATTAACCTGAAGAAACTTATAATAAGAAACAAGGACATAGTTTTGGTAAAGTACAAAGGAGGACATGCAGCAAACTTATGGAAGTGGATTAACAGTTTAAAACTTGGGAGTAACAGGGCAAATCGGGCAGAACTTTTTCACCCATGGGATGGTAGGATTGTGGAATGGGTTACCAGGGAAGGCCAGTCAAATGGATGGTAAAAATAAGATATAACCAGATATATTACTGGAGAGATGGGAGTGAGGGATATGGTGGGGCAGTGGGGTCAAAAAGAGAAATTAAGACAGTGGCCTTCAGGTAATGAGGAAAATTAGTCACTGCGCAGGACTGGAGAGTGGTGGACAACAGGAATGTATGAAAGTTGCCATTGGGGCTGGAGATTTTCTTTTAAAAGCCCTTTTTTGAATTCAGAACACGGATGACGGTACCCTCGAGGTCATGGGCTGGAATAGCACAGCACGATATTAATACTGAACGTGTTAAGTTCATTGGTACAACACTCCATTGTTTGTCACTTTAAGAAAGGCATTAACCAATTTAAAATAAAGCCACCTGGAGACTGCATTCGGTTCTAGGCACTACATTTCAGGAAGGACATATTAGCCTTGGAGGGGGTGCAGCGCAGATTCACCAGAATGAAACCGGGGCTAAAATGGTTAAATTATGAGGACAGGTTGTATAGATTAGGCTTGTATTCCCTTGAGTATAAAATATTGAGGGGTGATCCAGTTGAGGTGTTTAAGATGATTAAAGGGTTTTATAGGGTGGATAGAGAGAAACTATTTCCTCTGGTGGGGGAGTCCAGAGCTAGGGGTCAAAACCTTAATATTAGAGCTAGGCCGTTCAGGGGTGATGTCAGAAAGCACTTCTTCACACAAAGGGGAGTGGAAATCTGGAACTCTCTCCCAAAAAGTTGCTGAGGCTGGGGGTCAATTGAACATTTTAAAAACTGAGATTGATAGATTTTTGTTAGGTAAGGGTATTAAGGGTTACGGAACCAAGGCGGGTAGATGGAGTTAAGATACAGATCAGCCATGATCTAATTGAATGGTGGAATAGACTCAAGGAGCTGAATGGCCTACTTCTGTTCCTATGTTCCTAATATCACTTGGTGCTCCAACTTGAGTTGCTGATGGTTATGGGAACTCCTGTAACTTCTCCAACTTAGAAATATCAAACCTGAATAGTTTGCCAGGTTTTGAGAACCCATTTTCTGCCTTCACTTTTTGTTTGAAGTCTCTTGCAGAGTTTCATTTGTCCGATGCGGAGTGGGGAGAACTTAAATGGATATCAACTTTGTGTTTGATGAAACTAACAACATTTCTTCACCCAATGTATTGGTCTGTAGGCACACAAGTGGTGAATGGAGGGGGAGCAGCCGCTGGGGTCTGTGATTCCAAAGGTGAGGAAACCATTTTTCAAGTTGCATTATTGAGTACGGTTCAGTTGTTTAGTGAAATGATGCAACTTATTTTCTGGCAGCTTTACTGTTTGTAAGGAAATAGTTCAACAAAATGCAAATGTCCGAATTCTGTTATCACAATATCAAAATGTGACATGAAGTTTATATCAACTTCTGAATTTCACGCGTGTTAAATGTCAATATATTGGATGGAATGATGCTTGAGGCTCCCATTAATGTAGCCTATTGACCCATTCTGTGAAAAATTCCAAATTCCAAGTATTTTTTGTCCAAGGTCAAGAGATCAATTCATTTTTCTTGTAAATATTTCAAATAGCCATGTAGTATAAATTCAGTTCTCCATTTTAATGGACCTGTTTAGAGGTTAATTTGTCTGTAAAGATAATGGTGAGCTAGGAAAAGTTGTTGTATACACCTTGGGTCACCTACAGCTGGCTGAATTGCCCCTAACTGTCTCACAACCACTGGCTAAACTACCTCTTGTGCTGTAACTGGCGGAATCCGGGGGTGGAGGAGGAGAGGAGTAAAGGTCATCTAATACGGCCTGGTGGTGGAGCATCAGGAAACAGAGTTCTAAATGGCCCTCATTGATCAAGTGTTTTGCTTTCTCCACCACCACCTAGTTAGTTAGTTGAATGTTCTTTCTCACAACTTCATTGTCACGTGGTGAGACTTGTGAGGTCAAATTGGATGTTGGGAGCTCTTCGCATAGGGCCGTGACGTGTACTTTCATAGTTGGGCTCCTGGTTGGGTGGTCCTCACTCTCAGGAAAGTGATGCTTGACTGAATTAGCTGTGGTCAGTTTTGGGGGGTCGTCCCAGGGTTGCCAGCTCTGATTGGCCGTTTTCCTGGAGTTTTCATCGCAGTGACTTCCTGCCTCCAATGACCCCGCCCCCACACTCCCACCATTGGTCGTCCATCCTTGCGACGCACCCCCTTCCTATGATGATTGGAAAGTGAATAGACTCTTCATCACCTGATAGGCTGTTTGACTGACAGTCAAGATTCATCCATTCTCCCCCCACCTCCATGTCCAATATTTTTTTTAATGTCCCTATGATTTTTTTTTCTGGGTGTTGCTTGCAGCAGTGTCCAGGAGATTGATCTTTAATTCCTGGAGGGTTGGCAACCCCGAGGTCATCTTGTTGATGATTGGAGTGCATGAGCAACAGAACGATTATGTGATCTCCTGCTCCAAATATGCCTTTCACACCAATAAAATTTAGATACAAAGAGCATGCATTCAAGTAGAGGGTGGGGAGGGAAGAGGAAGAATACAAATTTTGCATTAACATAGATTATTGGTCTTGAAATTGAAACATTGGATTCCAGATGTGTTTTCCCCATGTTTGACTGTATTACATGGTATTTTGGCAAATCTGGCCATGGCTGAGCTTCTTACTGCTGATGTTGAAAGTGTAAAATTTTGGTTATTCCTGCCTGGGTTTGAACATCCATTGGATGTTGATATAGTCGGGGATTCAATAAATAATGTCCGGCAAACCTTGAAACTGAAATCTTGCAGTTGGAATATTGTTAATATATTAAATGTTTGAATAAAATGGCGCCACTCCATATGCAGTCCAGGGGTCTTTGTTCTTAACCCTTAGGAGTCTTTCTATCCTAATTACCTATGGGCCTTTGTTGACTGCATGCAGAAAAAAAAATTAAGACTTGCATTTATATAGCACCTTTCATGACCTCAGGGTGTCTCAAAGCGCTTTACAGCCAATGAAGTATTTTTGAAGCGTTGTAACGTAGGAAACGCGGCAGCCAATTTACACAGCAAGGTCCCACAAACAGCAATGAGAGAAATGACCAGATCATTTTTTAGTGATGTTGGTTGAGGGATCAATATTGACCAGGACACTGGGGAGAACTTTACTGCTCTTCTTCGAAATAGTAGCAGTGGGATCTTTTACGTCCACCTGAGAGGGCAGACGCATTGGTTTATCGTCTCATCCAAAAGACAGCACCTTCAATAATGCAGCACTCCCTCAGTGCTGGCACTGGTGTGGCAGCCTAGATTTTGCGCTCAGGCCTCTGGAATGCGATTTGAACCCATAACCTTCTGACTCTGAGGCGAGAGTGCTACCAACTGAGCCACGGCAGAGGTACACGATGTTGACAGAGCTGGGATTCAGTGTTTCTCTCCTTTACTAGCTCTCCAACAAAAGATAAATGGGATGCTATTTGAGGTAGAGCTATCCAACCACCTGCAGGCTCTATTTAAAGTTTATAGGACTGAGAGGTCTATGGAAACGATTGGTTCTAGTTCCTTTCCTCCTTCCCTCGAGAATTTTCATACCCCAGCATGATTGAAATGAAGAGCAAATCCAGTTCCGGTTACTGGTTTGTTGAAGCATTACTGGGAGTGACCATTAAGCAAGCGACTATTTTAATTCTAACCCTCAATTTTAAAAACTAGATTATTTGTTTACCTTTTGAAACGACAGCCATATTAACCTGCAATAGAGAAAGAAATAATATAATCTTCACGCTTCAGTAGAGACCAGCTGTATAAATGATTCAAAGGTCAACACTATAACTGGACTAGATTGCTTTCAGATTTATAAAAAGGAACGAGGATGCAAACAGTTAGGATGGCCATATTTGGGGTAATGCCCCTTAATCTTGAAAACTTCACTGGAACTACTCAATTTGCTTTAGTTGTAAGAAAGGAAATTACACTTGACTCCTTTCAAATTTGTTTTGGGTCACAAGAGCTCAGAATGACCAAATTGAGACCCAACACACTTATTGCATTTACATGAACTTTATAACTCGCTGAGTACTTGAGTTAATGCATGTCCTTCAAAAAACTCATCAATGAGACAGTGACATATATTTCCTGGCTACAGAGCTGACCGCTATCCAGCAAGACATTGCAGATGTGAATCGTCAGTATGAAGAGGTGGGAGGCTTGCTGAAGGACAAGGAGAGTCAGCTGGGATCCAGGCTTACACAGATGCAGCAAATCCAGGAGGAAACCCGTTCAGTCAAGGAATGGTTGGAGTCAATGGATAAGAGAGCAGCATCTTGGGATACGTTGCCAACAGAGACTGAAGCTATAAAGGAACAAGTAGAACAACACAAGGTGTGTGTGTGTGTGTGTATATATCTATATATGTGTTTGTGTGCTAAAATGTCCTGGTTAAAAATGTCAATAGAGTTACAAACTTTGTTGATTAATTCGTAGTTCAAGCTCTTTTTTTTAACCTCTTTTTAAAAGATCAAGTTTTATAATAAACATCAACGGGCCGGATCTTGCTGGAGTGGGGCATCTCACACCGCGCAGTTAATTAGACTTTTTCCAGCACCCGTCAGCTCAAAAATGTTTTGCGCCGTAACTTGCTGGGCGTGCGAGCTGATAACGGCACGGCGAGGGCAATGGGGCATCTGGGATCTTAGTGAACGGTGGGACCAAGAGTCTATCTCCTTAATCAGTGAGATTAAAGGATTGAGAAAGAAACAGAGGCATACTGGAGAAGGAAATAGGGTGAATTAGAGTCAAATCAGGTTAAGAAAGAGAAATAGAGAGGGCAAGAAAGGTTGGATTAAGTGAGAGAGAGGGGAAAAAAGAGACAGAAAAGCAATTTTAAATTCGACATTTTTAAAATCTGACAACAATTTACTACCTGCAGGAAAGAGATTGAACAGTTTAAATTGTTCCCTTTCTGGGCCAGAGAGGTTGATTGACATTGCAATAACAATTATCACATCATTAAAAGGTATTGCACTCTTAATTACTAGACTTAACTTTCTGCGGCGAGTTTAATGGGCAATTAATGTGCAAATGCAGCAAATTCTTAAAAATAACGGGGAGGCTAAGGGTGAGTTGTTGTTTGTGCGAAGCAAACGGAGGAGCGGCGAAAATCGACCAGTAAGTTCTGGAGATTCGCAAGTCATGGCGTATCTCGTAATCCGCTGAACTTACTGACCGGTTTGTGCATTAATAACAGCGTGCGTCGTTAACTCACCGTTATTTTTCCAGCAAGATTTGGCACAATATATATGTCCCTTTTTCTCACTGGCTTAAACATGATTAAGCTCCAGTAAAGTTAAGGTACTGTGGATATGATTAATTGCAATACATTGCTGGGGTTGAAGGTCAGGCTAGTGGGGCAGTGTGCCAGTGGATCGGATGTGGGTTCGCACACAATTTTCCATTAGGACATTTCCTGATCTCAGCCTGGCCTCCTAGAATCATAGAACGGTTACAGCATGGAAAGAGGCCATTCGGCCCATCGAATCCATGCCAGGTAAGGGGAGTAGAATGGAGGTGGTATGGGGAAGGGTACATGACAATGTGTGATCATTGATGACCTCTTAGTGTACACCCAGATTCACATTGAACTCTGCAACAATTGATTTTCTTTGTACCAAACTGGAAGATTTTGTGTCAGCGATTATTGTGCTTGTAATAACAATGTCGTGGCACTCATGAGCTTCGAAGTGAAGTTGAACAGATGGATGTACTGGGACCATTATGGCCCAGTTATATTGCAGCATAACTAGGGAGAGTGAATTGGCATTATATTCTGCTAAGGGACTCTCGAGGAGGCTGATTTAGTACTTCAGGGCAAACACAATCAGTGTGAAGTGAACTTTGAGAGCTCCTAATTTATGAAACATTTTAATGTTACTAAAAACCTAGCCTTCATATACCACAATTCTGCAGAGCAATACAGAACCAGCAGTTTAACTCAGTACTACACTGCTCTAAAGCAGTTACTGGTAGTTGCAACTTTACAGGACCATTGTAAGGAGTGAAGTATTAACAAGTTGCCGTGCAACAAAATCTGCTCATTGGGATCCTCCTGTCACACTGGGAAAGTTCAAATGGACTGAAAACTGTCCAGTGCCCTGTAATGTGTTAGTGAACAAGCTGTTCTATTAACAAGGCCCTGAAACAGTATTGGACATCTGGAATGGCATTTATATGGAAAAAGTGATCAGATTATCCATGTAATTAGTACCACAATCTTCAATCAGCTTGTCGAGTAAGCACCACCTTGTAGTGTATGCTCAAAATGACCCTTTAGAGCCTGCTATGATGTACATTCTGCTAATAATCCTCCTTGATTCAGCTGGACAGAAGTCAGTTAACAAAACTTGCCAATTTATTGTCTCTTGTCGGAACTCAAAAGTTGGTTCAAATTGCACGAACGCTTTAAGGGGACAGGCAGTCTGGCAGTGTAGCAAATTGAACTGGAGCATTGTGCTGGTGAAAAGAGAAGATGTGAGTTCTCACTTGTGTTTGTTCCTCACTTTGTGAGATCCTGTTCTCAGTCAGGCCATTCTCAATGATGAGGAAAGAGGTCATCTGCCTGTTTCCTTGGTTAAGGCTGGAATGCAGCATTGGGAACAACATAACATGCCAAGTGGAAGACATTGCGAGAAAGATATACCCATCATAGTTGAATAAAAAAGTCTGCCCAAGCCTCCTAGTGTTGTTGAATGCGATGAAGAATGAAGTTCAAATCAGTCACTACACATTCTCAGCTTGTGCAAGAGGCTTCTTTTCAGAGCAGTAAGAAGAGAGGCTTATTGAAGTGTGCAACTCTCCTTTCTTATCTCACCGGATTCGGAGAAAGTTACCGATTATGGTAAGAGAAAAATTGCGGCATCTGTTGGGGAATGCCAAAGGAGATTAATTGTGGGCAATGAGGTGGTCTGGGCATTGGGGGTGGGTTAAAACTGATTAGTAATGAGAAGAATTCCCTGAGCTTCTTCAGAATTACATAGTCTACAGCACAGAAACAGGCCATTTGGCCCCACTGGTCTATGCTGGTATTTATGCTCCACATCAGCCTCCTCCCACCCCACTACACAATCAAACGGAAGATATTTTGTTCGTCCTTTAATGTATAATTTTGCCTCCTTTCTAATCGGGGTTGGTTTCCTGTCCACTAAATGACATTATTGTGACTAAAATATTTGAAGTACAAGTGTTTTTATATATTTAGGATAACTTTAGAAAGTATAAAAATAGTAGAAACATAAAGAGTCTTCAGATGCCAAAAATGTGCCAAAGCATTTAGGCACTTAGAAATTGAGGGAGAAAAGGAGCTGTTAGCTATAAATATTCCATTACATTTACTTCTAATTTTGTGTCTCTTATTTTTAGTGTTTTGTGGAGAATTGTAGAGTAATATACTTAAATAAAAAGTGTTTTTCATTCTAGAAAATAATCAATGATTACATTTTGTAAACAGTGTACTCACTCCTTGTTATCTGTCCTATCTAACTTTAAGAAATATTTCTTTGATTTGTGTCCCCTTCAATTGTTGGGTTTAAATGGTGAATTGAAAATGTCTGATCTTGAGACAATGCAGTGCCTGATGAACTCTTTCCAATTTGCTTGTGCTCCATTGTTCCAGGTATTTGAGGACCAGTTGAACCAAAACACAGGCAAAGTTGAACAGGTGAAAGAGAAGTTGGCATTGTTGCTGGAGAAGAACGCAGATTCACCTGAAGCTGGGAAATGGAAGCAGATGTTGGATTTTATAAGTAATGTATCAATCTAGCTAATAGATTACCATATAGAAGTAGCTATTTTTAATGTTCGCTGTTTAATGTGTTCGTTAGACTCCAGATGGAGTCTGACCAAGACTCTGTACAACTGTAACATAACATCCTCCCCTTTGCAATCCAGCCCCCTTGAGATGAAGGCCAACATTGCATTAGCCTTTTTGATTACTTTTTGTACCCATGCACTAGCTTTTAGTGATGTGTGTACATGGACACCCAAGTACCTCCATGGTTCCTAGTCTCTCGCCATTTAGAAAATATTCCAATTTGTCATTCTTGGATCCAAAATAGATGAACTCGCATTTCCCACACATTGAACTCCATCTGCCACAGTTTTGCCCATTCTCTTAATCTGTCTGTGTCCCTTTGAAACTTCTTGCTTCAATGTACCCAACTTACTGTACCTCCTAACTTGGTATCATCTGCAAACTTGGATATACAACACTTTATTTCTTCATCCAAGTTATTGATAGATATATATATATATATATATATATATATATATATATGGTGCAAAGCTGAAGCCCCAGTACAGATACCTGGAGAACACCACTTATCACATACCGCCAATCAGAGTACATTCCCTTTATGCCTACTCTTTATCTCCTACCTCCCAAACAATTACCAACCCATGTCACAAGGTTACCTCCAAATCTGTGCGCTTTTATTTTTGCAAAAATCTCTTGTGCAGATCCTTATCAAAGTGTGTTTTCTGTGAATCTAGAACACTGAATTATCTATAATTCAGCACCAGTTGTCAGTCTCACTTTGAGGCCAGAAAGATGGCTGGCTCGGAAAATGGGGCTCTTCTGAGCTTGAACCCTTGTTGGGTTGGAGGGACCTTTACTTAATTTCAGGCCTGTGTTATACCTGGCTTTTTTTAATGCAGACTTTGGATGTACAGAAATGCTTATTTCTCGAGAGCTGACATTTCTCTCCTCAGTAAGCGACTAATCCATCCAAAATATACATTAATCACTTTGTGGTGGGGACTTATATTTCGTGCTACATGAAAGAAAGACTAAAAGACTTGCATTCATATAGCGCCTTTCATGACCTCAGGACATCAGCTGGACTATAATAGCCTTGTTTTAAGGATTTAAACGCAGGAACAGGAAGAAATAGTAAGGGTCATCTCAATACTAGTTAGTTTGTAATGGTTAGCAGTGAGCTCACTCCATGGTCAGAGAAACCTGATTTGGAGTTGAGGACTATTTGAATGTTGCTGGAATGCACAAACTTACTGTACCACAGAACAGACCCTTTGGCAAAATTGACCCTTCTGTTCAGTGGACAAACAAATCTGTGTGTCATTATTTAAATGCAGCACTGATGTGGCTATTTTATTGTAACCCCTTCATTATTCCCCTAATAATCTTTTTAAGATTAACCCTACGATAAATAGTTTCCTTGTCTTTTCATTGGAAATTGACATGCCATCTACACAGCCTTTTCCAGTGAAACACCAAGGCTCAATAAATGTATAACTCTTGAGGAATGAAACCGTTGAGATAAGGAACGAGCCAATGAGCAAAACATAAGAACTGTAGGAAGTCTAATATAGCAAAACTGCTCATTAATATGAAAAGGGTGTTTTCTCTGCTGTATGGTTGGTATAAAATACGTGACATACCTTCCTAATTCCCTCTGAGCTGCATTTTCTGTTTGTGTTCAGCACTTTTTATGAAGTCCTTTCTCCCAAGTGGGTCTCCGTTTACTTCACATTCTTCTGATGGAAAGGATGCACAACCAGTTTCTAGACCAGCCTATAACCTACCTTAAAGCTGGCTGCTGAAAAATCAATATTGGAAGCTGATAATGACTCCCTGTTCTTTCTTCCCTTCCTCTCCCCTGTCCTCCCCTCCCCTTGGCCATTGTGATTTGTGGAAGTTCCATTGTTAAATTTCGAGGTCTTGGCTCCCATTTTAAAAAAATCTTAGACTCAAGAAAGTAGAAAACCAACAAATCTCTTCTCTGCAGTTTATGTTGGGAAGGCGAAGAGAAATTTCAGATTTGTATGTGGCGATGCAAAATGCATCAAGTAAGGACTCTAATCAGGTGATGCAGCGAACAAAATTCAGCACTGACCACTGACCCATCTAGTGGTTTCTCTCTCTTTCTGAAAAGTCATCAAAACCAGTACCTAATTTCACAGTCCATTAAGCAGTGGGACATTTCCAATTATTATGACGTTGCACTCTGTACATTTAATTATTTCAATTATTTCTATGGTGAAAAATGTTGCAAATAATATTTTTTTTGGTTTCTTGTATTCTGGTGGAGCCTTAATCCAAATCCCAAGTTGCTCAGTATGTTAACTGCCTGCTCGTTTTTAATTTTGCCTTTATCTAATCGAGATAGGATTGCAGTTCACTCTCCTTCCTCCGTTCATTGCCCCCCCCACACCCCACTCAAAAAATTCTAATACCACTTTTGTTTCTGGACATTACATTTGGAGCTTGTTTGTTTATCAGAATTACATTGGCAGCAATATAGAAGCTTGACAAAAATAAGTTAGTGTGAAGGGGTCAGTGGTAGAGTTTGACATTCAGTTCTACTGCTTTCATCAGGATAGACTCAGCAGTCAGAATCTCAAAACCCGCACGTACCTAATGTAGGTATGGAAAACCTTCACTTAAGAAAAAATCGCTTCTAAATGGTCACAAAATTGGTGTCTATTCTTTAGACTGATGGGAACTGGCTGGTTGGTCATCCTCTCCCTCTATGCATGGTGATCAAATCATCGATTGAAGAGTACGCTCCTTTTAAAGATGGTGGATGACAGGGCCACATCTATGGATTAAGTCCTTCAGTGCACCAGTCGTCTCTGCTTCTGCAGTGCAACACAAATCCAAGTTTGCTGCTGTTTAATCGTGCCTAGTATTTCAGCTAAGAAAAGTTAATACACATTGCGTCACCATCAACTTCAGAGACTTTGAAAGCTTTGATTTCCTCTGATCCCTGTTGCCAAAGCTTATAAATTGATGTGGCTGAAACTATAAATATATTCCGTAGAGCAGAATGCTATTTCCTGCTGTGAGTCAGTCAGTCAGTCAGTTATGTTCTAAAGTGACAGTGAATGGGTGAGCTTGACACAATGCAGGGGAGTCTCTGAAAGGGATAATCCCGCCACCTGATCGAGTGCGGCTGTCTTCCTAAATGTTACTTTTTGATGAATTATTAACGTGAGGCAGGCTGAGGTATGGGATATCTTTCTAATCTGTGCATCCATTGTCAACACCAAGCATTCTCAGGTCATTGAGATATCGGGAGTACCATTTTATACCAATGTACAACTGAGCACTGGGAGACACTGTCGGCCATTTTATACTAATGTTCCTGTTAGAGAGAGAGAATCCTTAGTCAGGGATTATGGTTTTATGGTTTATGTCAATATTGTGTCTAACAATTGAAGGGAAATGGTATAGAATATAAATTATTTAACCAATTTCCTTCATGTTCTTCATATAGCAGTAGGATAAATCTGGATTACCAAACAGAAAAATCTTGGGATCAAAATTTCTTTTAGTCATTTGGTATCAGTGAATAATACTCAGCATCATCAATGTGCGTACTTTCCCTCTGCCGTCCTTGCTTTCTGCGCCACCCTCTCTCCACACGCTCGATTGGTCTCTGCTTTCATGTATTCTCTCCCTCTTTCTGCATGTGAACTCCGTCTCTCCATATGCCTGCTCTCTTCCTCACCACCACATGCACGCTATCCCTCTGCGTGTGTACACTCTCTCACCGTGCACTCTCGTTCTTTGCTCTGACTTTCTGTGCATGTGCTCTGTCTCTCCCTCTGCACATGCTCTCATTCACTCCCTGTACATGTTCTAATTCACTCTCTGCATGTGCTCTGTCTCACTCTTACTACACACGCACATTCTGTCTCTGCACGCTCACTTGCTGGACATGCTCTATCTCACTCTCTTTCTGTGCACTCACTCTCTGTGAGCGCGTGTTCTGTGCACCCGCCGCTTGCTCTTTTCGCACCCATTCGCTTTCTCCCTGTGTGCGCGCTGGGTCTCTCTGAATAGTTTCATCCGACTAGAGCTGTGACCCAGTAAGCGAGTAATCGTGTCACCATTCTGAATAAGTTTGCTGTTTTGTTTTCATAAAATTTTGCTGGCAGAGAAAAGTTTTAAAACTCGCATTTTCAATATTGTTCACTTTAGATTCAAAGTGGCAACAAGTCAACCAATCGGCAGCTGAACGGCAGCAGAAGTTGGAGGAGTCGTCCAGTTTCCTGATTCAGTTTGAAACAGCAGAGGTGCAGCTTAGCCAGTGGCTTGTTGAAAAGGAACTAATGATGAACGTGCTTGGACCACTTTCCATTGATCCAAATATGTTGAATAGTCAAAAACAGCAAGTTCAGGTAAGAGGTGACATTGTTCATTGACACTAACAATTATTAATTGTTAGTATCAGTTTTTTGGGGTGAGCATTTCTATTGAAATCAAAGAAGTTGAGGAGAATTTTTTTTTTAAACGCAGCGAGTTGTTATGATCTGGAATGCACTGCCTGAAAGGGCGGTGGAAGCAGATTCAATAATAACTTTCAAAAGGAAATTAGATAAATATTTGAAAAGGAAAGATTTGCAGGGCTATGGGGAAAGAGCAGAGGGAGTGGGACTAATTGGACCGCTCTTGCAAAGCGATGGGCCGAATGGCCTCCTGTGCTGTAAGATTCTTTGAGTAGGTAGAACAGGATGAAAGTTGTGTGAGGAAACCATCAATGGAGGTGAGGAGAAACAGAGATACCTTTTGTCCAAAAACTTTTGTTCTGTGCTATATGATTCAACGTTACTAACCAATGGGGAAATGTCAATTGTTTAAAAGATTCTTTTTTTAACCTGAATAAAGTAGCAGTGATGAGATAAAAACAGAGAGAAAAGTGACTTCTTGCCCATTCAACAGCTTTATTAAATTTGTATATATCCAAAGCATTTTGTTTACTGTGAGAAGGGCACTGTGAAAACTGTCTGAAGTGACTGTTGGGTGGGATGATGTAAATTCCCTGCACAGTGTAAGGACATCCCCCAAGCAGATGTATTGCTTGCTTTTGTTATGCAAGTTGCTCTTTATTCTTGGTGTCCAAGGAGCCCCCCATGTGAGCACATGCTGCCCCATCGGGCTGGTTAAGTCCCTGATGATGAATTGGTATTTGTGTGTGCTCCTTTTGGGTACCAGGATTTCGATTCTGTCTGAAGAGTCATAGAATTTTACAGCTCAAAAGGAGGTCGTTCAGAGTGTATTTCTCTCAGAAAAAGCTCTCCACTTCGTCCCATTCTTCTGCCCTTTCTCCATACCCTTATAAATTCTTCTTCTTCAAATATTTATCCACTTCCCTTTTAAAAGCTATTAAGAATTCCACTTCCACCGTTGTTTCTGGTAGGACGGTCTATATTCTAATAACTCTGCATATAAAAACTTCATTCCAACCTCCCCCTCTCTTAAATGTATGTCCTCTACCTACCGTCCATTTGATAGTTTTTCATTTTTTGCCTTATCAAAACCCCATCTAATTTTCCACATGTCTGTCAGATCTCTTAACCTTCTTTGTCCCAATGAAAAGAGCCTCAAGTTTCTCTGGTCTCTCCTTTTAACTTCAAAAACTGTCTTCAGTGTCTCTGACGACTTTCCCTTGAGTTATCCCAAAGCGCAATTGCTTGCTTTGTCTCCAGTGAATGTTGGAGAGAGTAAAGTCATACACCAACAAAACAAAAGATATTCACTGAAATGAAGAAGAACCATCCCACATTCTTGGGGATATCCAGCTCGCTTTCAAAAGTGTTGTTGATTAGGACCAGCCCATAAGTCTCTGGAATTCCTTTGCAAGATGTCTTAATGATGCCAAAGCTCAGCTCCGCTCTGCCCTGTCTAAATACTGTCCCCACCGCTTGTAGCGGACATGTGGGTGTTAACGCGATTTGCCCACTCTACGTGGTGGGCGGTAAAACCAAAAAGCAAAGTAAAGGGAATTAGGGGTTACGGGGAGCGGGCAGGAAATTGGACATGAATTTAGATTTGAGGTTAGGATCAGATCAGCCATGATCTTATTGAATGGCGGAGCAGGCTCGAGGGGCCGATTGGCCTACTCCTGCTCCTATTTCTTATATGTTCTAACCAACGTATTTAAAAATAACAGGAAATCTCCACTTAGCAACCCCCTCTAACTGTTATCCAGAATCTCCACACTAAGGTAATCGCACTTTGACTAGGTGCAAACCGCTGATTGAAACTGCTAAAAGACCCGATTTTGCCTGAAACCAACAGAGCCTTTTAAATGGGTAAGTGCAGAGTAGGTACTTATTGAACTGCCCGAAATAGCCGGCGCACCCAGTACGTTATAAGCAGCGCCTTTGTAATTGACACCGAAGTGTGGTTGGAGTAAGTGGTGGGGACTGTACTAGTCCGTTCTAATGTGGGTGACTCAGCAGTCACATTGTTTACAAGGGTTTCATTCAGTCTAGGGTGTGAGTTGAAGCCTTCTTACAGCTCGAGGATACTATTACAAATATCTGCCATTTACAGGCGCGGTTACAACAAGATTCAAACAGTGAGGAGAGGCTGATAAATTCTCTTCTATTCTGGAAAGAAAACAAAGAAGCATTTTTAATTAAAAGGAATTTTCAGTATATAAAATTTCAGTAATATGTTCTGTCACAATTTACTGTCCATTTCTTATAACTCGCTACCACAAGGAGTAGTTGAGGTGAATAGCACAGATGCATTTAAGGGGAAGCTGGATAAACACATGAGGGAGAAAGGAATAGAAGGATATGCTGATAGGGTGAGATGAAGTAGAGAGGGAGGAGGCTCATGTGGAGCATGACAACAACGTCAACTTGCATTTATATAGTGCCTTTAACATCATAAAACATCTCAAGGTGCTTCATAGGAATGTTCTCAGACAAAATTTGACACCGAGCCACGTAAATAGACACCGGCTGCCAATAAACACCGGCATTGGGCCGAATGGCCTGTTTCTGTGCTATATATTCAATGTAATTCTTATAGCGTGCAAATCGCACTAGCACCAACGCGCCCGCTATAAACGTAATTGTCAATCTCTACATTTCGAGAAGTGGGTGTAGGATGTATACTGCTCAAAGAAGTTATAAATGAGCTGTTTCTCAATTTTGGAAGTGTGTAAATCTCACAGGTGGATGATATGAATATACCGGCACCCCATAATAGTAACAATACAATGAACAAACACAGACTCTGGTGTGACTTTGAGTTCATGTCATAACAATAAAATCACTTAAACTTCGCCTTTGCAGTTCCATATTGCTGGAATCTCTCGATGAGATTAGCACCTTGGGATTCGTCTCAGCTCTTCACTGGCCATAGAACGGGTTCCTCTTTTTTGTACTGATTTCTCTCTCCTTCCTAGATCCTGCTCAAGGAATTTGAGACTCGAAAGCCACAACACGAGCAGTTGAAGACGGCAGCCGAGGGTATCTTGAGTCGGCCGGACGGCCCTGCTCCAGCCTGCGGCATTGTGAGTGATCAGCTGGCTGCCGTGACTCAAAAATGGGACAGCTTGACTGGGCAGCTGGTGAATCGGTCTGACCTCATCGATCGGGCCATCGTTAAAAGCACCCGCTACCAAATCCTTGTCCGCGAGCTCTCGGGCAAGCTGAGCGTCCTGGGCGGTAAGCTGGCTGGACAGCCGCCCGTCAGCGCCCAGCCAGAGGCCGTCAAGCAGCAGCTGGAAGTGGCCAGCGAAATCCGCTCTGAGCTGGAGCGAGAGGAGAAGGGCGTTGAGGAGGCTCGGTCGCTCTGTGAGGAGATCTCTGCGCTGGTCGGCGAGCAGTATCTGAAGGCCGAGCTCGACAGGCAGCTGGACAACGTCTTGAAGCCGTTCCGAGATCTCCAGGAGAGAGCAGGTCAGCCATTTAACCCGGGCATTGTATAAATGGAACATGTCGTCATGGAAACGCTATGACTAAAGTTGGAAGCGCAGTTGGTCGCTGAGATAAAAGCCACGAATAAGGCAAATCTGAAATTAGAACAGAGAATGCTGGAAAGGCACAGCTTCTGAGAGAGTGAGGTTAACAATTTTCATGTGCTCCTTTATCTGAACTACAGTGATGAAAGGACATGTCTGAAGTGTTTATCTATATTTCTCCACTGCTTGTTGGCCCGCACTGCAATTCCAGATTTTTCTGTTTTATTTTGGTTAGTTTTAACATTTTAGATTTTTTTTTTAAAAAGTTAATTTGTTGCTAATGTTGAACCTGATTAGAAATTGCTCCTGTATTTTAAGTTTGCTATTTTTATTTAAAAACTCTACAAGTTCCTATTGACAGGGGTTAGATGAGAGAGCCTGTTTGTGCCTCCAAAGTCTCAAGACACTCGCGTACAATGGAACATAGGAACAGGAGGAGGCCATTCAGCCCCTCGAGTCTGTTCCACCATTCAGTTCGATCATGGCTGATCTGTATCTTAATTCCATCTACTCGCTTTGGTTCTGTAACCCTTAATACCCCTGCCTAGCAAAAATCTATCAATCTCACTTTTGCAATGATCAATTGACCCCCAGCCTCAACAGATTTTTGGGGAAGAAAGCTCCAGATTCCCACTACCCATTGTGTGAAGAAGTGCTTCCTGACATCACCCCTAAAAGGTCTAGCTCTAATTTTAAGGTTATGCCCCCTTGTTCTGGATTCCCCCAACCAGAGGAAATAGTTTCTCTCTATCTACCCTATCATATTCTTTAATCATCTTAAACACTTCAATTAGATCACCCCTTTATCTTCTACATTCAAGGGAGTATAAGCCTAGTCTGTGCAACCTATCCTCATAATTTAACAATTTTAGCCCCGGTATCATTCTGGTAAATCTGTGCTGTACCCCCTTCAAGGCCAATATATCTTTCCTGAATTACTAATGAAGTGAAAGAGGTCTAATATAGGTAATCACTATTATGCAGCTATTTTGCATGCTGAGACCACAAAATGCTATTGGATTAATGACCAGTTAATCTAAATAAAATGGAGCTTGATAAAACTGAGAAGCTAGTGTTACAGTAAGAGCATGCAAGATTTGAGATGCATTTTGGAAGGAAGAATGAGGAGAGGCAGTATAAACTAAATGGTACAATTTTAAAGGGGGTGCAGGAACAGGGAGATCTAGGGGTGCACATACACAAATCTTTGATGGTGGCAGGACAAGTTGATAAGGCTGTTTCTTAAAAAAAAAAGCATATGGCTTTATAAATAGAGGCATAGAGTACAAAAGCAAGGATGTTATACTAAACCTTTAAATCATTGGTTAGACCCCAGCTGGAGTATTGTTTCCAATTCTGGGCAGCACACTTTAGGAAGGATGTCAAGGCCTTAGAGAGGGTGCAGAGGAGATTTACTAGAATGGTACCAGGGATGAGGGGTTTCAGTTAAGTGGACAGACTGGAGAAACTGGGGTGGTTCTCAGTGCAGAGAAGGTTATGGGGAGATTTAATAGGTGTTCAAAATAATGAGGGGTTTTGATAGAGTTGATAGGGAGAAACTGTTTCCAGTAGCAAGAGGATCGGTGACCAGAGGACACAGATTGAAGGTAATTGGCTAAAGAACCAGGGGAGAGATGAGGAGAAATATTTTTATGCAGTGAGTTGTTATGATCTGGAATGCACTGCCTGAAAGGGTGGTGGAAGCAGATTCAATAATAACTTTCAAAAAGGAATTGGACAAATACTTGAAAAGGATAGATTTGCAGGGCATTGGGAAAGAGCGGGACAGTGGGACTAATTGGATAGCTCTTTCAAAGAGCTGGCACAGGCACAATGGGCTGAATGGCCTCCTTCTGTGCTGTAAGCTTCTATTGGGGGGTGGGGGAATCAACACATTTCATAAAGTAATATTCTGCCATTATTTTTATTTGGTGCAGGAAATCGAGTCCATCAACTTCAGTCAGCACTTGCTAACTCTGAGCAGTTTCAGCATATGTTCGATGATTGTCAAGCCTGGCTAGGTGGAAAATGCAGCGAGCAGACCCAAATGGCTCCCATATCTGCTAAACTCGATCGTCTGCACTCGCTGATCGACGAGCAGGCGGAGTTTCGGAAATCTCTGGCCCAGAAAGCTGGGTCCTATGAGATGATCATGGCGGAAGGCGAGTCTCTGCTGCAGAATACGCAGCCGGGGGCAGAGAAGACGGCCTTGCAGGGCCGGCTGGCAAAGCTCAAGGCCAACTGGGAAGAACTGGCCAAGCAGGTAGAAGACAGACAAGAGAAGCTGAGGGACTGTTCCCAGAAAGCCCAAAAATACAGAGAATGTGTTGAACACCTGCTACCGTGGATACAGGAATGTGAAGCGAAGGTTTCTTTGGTGCAAGTCTGCAGTGACGCCGCAGAAATTGAGTCTTCGTTGGCAAACATTAAAGCTTTACAAAGTGACGTAGACAAACATCGGAGGCCGTTGGAGTCTTTAAATAATGCCGCCGACAGCTTGATCGAAGCTAGTCAGGCTGATCTAGGCGATATCCAAAGCGAGAAGGCTTCAGTCAACCAGAAGGTTGACTTAGTGAACGAACGTCTCCGTCTCAAAAAAGATTCCCTGGATGAGGTGGCGAAATGCGTGAAGGAGTTTCAAAATTCTCTCCATGACGTGAAGAAGCAACTGGATGGAGCTAAACAGCAACTCGAGCTCCATGATGCCCTTGGGTCCCAGGCGTACAGTAACAAATGCTTGACCAACATGAATGCCCAGCAGAAGGCGCTTCAAGCTTTGACGTCGCAAGTGGAGAACGTCAAGCATCTTGCTCAGAGGTTGGCTGCTGGTACCTTAGATGGAGCTGGTACACCATTCCTCCTGCGGCAGGCCCAGACCTTACAGGAGGATTATGGGTCGGTGAGTCAGCAAGTGCGGGAAAGGTGTTCCTTTTTGGAAACCAAGCTCCAAGGCATCGGACAGTTTCAAAACAACATCCGGGAAATGTTTTCCTTATTTGCCGACCTGGACGATGAACTGGACAGCATGGCTCCCGTGGGAAGGGACCTGGGATGTCTACGTGTCCAGAAGGATGGTATCCAAGGGTTCATCATCAAACTTCACGAGCTAACAACGAGCATCGAAGGCGCAAACAAAGAGAGCAAGCAGATGCTGGAGTCGGCAAGTTCTCCAGATTTACTGGGGTTAAAACGAGACTTGAACGCTCTAAGCAAACAGTGCAACAAACTGCTGGACAGGGCAACGATCAGACGAGAGCAGGTAGAAACCACCCTTGCTCGTGTTGAGGAATTCAGCAGCAAAAGCAAGACGTTCAACGAGCTCATGGCGATCGCTGCAGAGCGAGAGGAGAGTCAGGGCAGTGTTGGAATGGAAACGGACGTCATCAACCAACAGTTGGAATCGTTCAAGGTACAGTGCCATTTCTCAATCTATCTCTCGGCCTTGGAGCGAATTAGTTGCACGATGGATTGTGGGTTGTTTTGGATTATTCTGTATAATCGTGGCTCTAAGTTGTGCCAAACAGCCGTTGGGTGCACAGGCTCCTCCGACGCCATTAACAGATTGATTTGTGCTGTTCTGAAATCGGGATTTTTTTTTTTGCTGAAACTGAGGAAGGAAGCTGCGAAATATTAACGGGCAAACGGTCAGCTGAAGTGACTGCACATTTGCAAGAAACGGCCAGGGAAATATACGGGGCAAATTCGGTCAGAAATGAAATTCGACCTCATTCGTATGGGTCTCCAGGCACAAATAGGGATTTCTGTTACCTAATGGGAGAGGGAGAAATTGGCTGGTGAGCATGTCCCTTGAGGACGTTGTGTTGTTTCACTGAGGTTTTACTGACCAGCCCCCCTCTTCCCCCAACCCACCTCCTCTACTCTGACCAGCATTACTCCTGCCTTCTTTCCCCAATTTTCTCTGCTTTCCTCCCCTTCTTTCCTGAAGGCTGGGGCCATCGAGTTATGTCAAATCTACAGCACAGAAACAGGTCATTCGGCCCAACTGGTCTGTGCTGGTGTTTATGCTCCACACGAGCTTCCTCCCACCCTACTTCATCTCACCCTATTAACATAGCCCTCTATTCCTTTCTCCCTCATGTATTTACCTAGCTTCCCCTTAAATGCATCAAAACAGCAGGCTTTTGGCATCCCTGGGATTGAACCACCAACCCTCTGAGTTAACAGCCGACCGCACTGACACATTGCGCCACGGAGAGAGAGAGGCTTCTTCACCCAGTCCTCCCTGCTGGGACCCGAGGATGAAACTTCATTTTTAATCCAAAGGGAATCCTTTACCAAGGTTTATCATTGATCGGCACAGTCCCTGCCTGGCTGGACAGTCAAGTGACAAGGAAAAGGGATGGCACAGGTTTTGGTCACCTGAGAAAGATCAAAGACATCTGAAGGAAATCTAAAAGGATCTGGCAATGACCAGAGGCAAAATTAATTAAACTAGAATTGAGGTAGGTGCCAGTGGGTCGATACTGAGTTGCAAAGGAGTACTGAGTGAAGCAAGTGTTCACAATATCTAAGCACTAAAACTGACCCAGGACATTTCAAAATATGAAACTTTTCAAAAAAAAACAAAAGACTTGCATTTGTATAGTGCCTTTCACGACTTCAGGATGTCCCAAGGCACTTTACAGCCAATGAAGTACTTTTTTGAAGTCACTGTTGTAATGGAGGAAACGTGGCAGCCAATTTGCACACAGCAAGCTCCCACAAACAGCAATGTGATAATGACCAGATAATCTATTTTAGTGATGGTGGTTGAGAGATAAATATTGGCCAGGACACCGGGGCGAACTGCTCTTCGAAACAGTGCCCTTGGATCTTTTACGTCCACTTGAGAGGGCAGACTGCGACTTGGTTTAACATCCTGTTCGAACGACAGCGCCTCCGACAGTGTAGCACTCCCTCAGCACTGCCCCTCCGACAGTGTAGCACTCCCTCAGCACTGCCCCTCCGACAGTGTAGCACTCCCTCAGCACTGCCCCTCCGACAGTGTAGCACTCCCTCAGCACTGCCCCTCCGACAGTGTAGCACTCCCTCAGCACTGCCCCTCCGACAGTGTAGCACTCCCTCAGCACTGCCCCTCCGACAGTGTAGCACTCCCTCAGCACTGCCCCTCCGACAGTGTAGCACTCCCTCAGCACTGCCCCTCCGACAGTGTAGCACTCCCTCAGCACTGCCCCTCCGACAGTGTAGCACTCCCTCAGCACTGCCCCTCCGACAGTGTAGCACTCCCTCAGCACTGCCCCTCCGACAGTGTAGCACTCCCTCAGCACTGCCCCTCCGACAGTGTAGCACTCCCTCAGCACTGCCCCTCCGACAGTGTAGCACTCCCTCAGCACTGCCCCTCCGACAGTGTAGCACTCCCTCAGCACTGCCCCTCCGACAGTGTAGCACTCCCTCAGCACTGCCCCTCCGACAGTGTAGCACTCCCTCAGCACTGCCCTTCCGACTGTGCAGCACTCCCTCAGCACTGCCCCTCCGACTGTGTAGCACTCCCTCAGCACTGCCCCTCCGACTGTGTAGCACTCCCTCAGCACTGCCCCTCCGACAGTGCAGCACTCCCTCAGCACTGCACTGGAGTGTCGGCCTAGATTTTGTGCTCGAGAAGTGGGACTCGAACCCACAACTTTGACTCGCGGCGAGAAAGCTACCATTGAGCCAAGAATAGCTCGCTCCCTTTTCAGAGCATGCATCTGTAATAAATCAACAGTGGCACAAGTGACATAGCGGTGGGGATAGAAACGAGCATGCAGGAGGAATGTTGTCTGCTTTACCTTCAAAGAAAGCTAGTGTTAGTGCTGCTAAACATCTTGCTGAGGTGGAGAACAGACACTTGTCTGTGCTACTATTCCAATGCTCTTCTGGCCGGCCTCCCATCTTCCACCCTCATTAAACTTAAGCTCATCCAAAGCTCCTATATTACAACAGTGACTACACTTCAAAAAATACTCCATTGGCTGTAAAGCGCTTTGGGATGTCCTGAGGTAGTGAAAAGTGCTTTATAAATGCAAGTCTGTCTTTCTTTTTGCTGCCTGTATCCTAACTCGCACCAAATCCTGTTCACCCATTGCCCCTGTGCTCGCTGACTTACATTGGCTCCCGGTCGGGCAATGTTTCGATTTTAAAATTCTCAACCTTGTTCAAATTCCTCCATGGCATCACCTTCCCCCCCCCCCCTCCCCATCTCTATAACCTCCTACAGCCCTATAACCCTCCAAGATCTCTGCCTTCCTCCAATTCTCTTGTCCATTCTCCCCGCCCTTAGCCCCACCATTTGCGGCTTTAAGCCATCTAGGCCCCAAGCTATGGAATTCCTAAATGAACCTCTCTGACTCTCTCTCCACTTTTAAGATGTTCCTTAAAACCTACCTCTTTGACCAAGCTTTTGGTCACCTGTCCTAACATCTGCTTATGTGGCTCGGTGTCAAAATTTGTTTGATAATCGCTCCTGTGAAATGCATTGGGACGTTTTGCTACGTTGAGAGGGCTATATAAATGCAGATGGTTGTTAAGTTAACTAGTCTCCAGTATGGCAGGTGGTAAGGTTGCTGTAGGTAGTGACAGCTCTCCAAGGTTTGGGAAAGAGAAAAATCAGATGTGGTTCCTGCTGCTGATCCAACAGACTCTCGACGGCACGTGTGAGAATATTGGATAAAGGGATGACTGGACTTGGTCTCTCTCCCCTTCCCCCCCCCCCCCCCACCCCCAGCCCCACCAATGTACAAGTAACCTGCCAACACTTCACCTGTACTCAGACACGAGGAATGGTCTTTGGGTTGAGTATCGAGGGTGTCCAGTGCATGTGGAACTGTATCCCAGTATATGAGAGAGTACCTTCAGGAGAGGAGGGAGGACAAATTACAAGAGTGGAAATCATTTTGTTTTTTAAACTGTTCATTTGCAGAGTGAACGCCAGGGCTCTGTGTAATAAATATTTTTATTATCACTTTCAGTACTTTGTGTTCTTTGCAGCGATTAAAATATAAACGAGTTTTGGTATCTAATCATCCAGCAGAATCATTTCTGGATGTATTTCTATTTTGAAGTATTACAAATATTTTGAAATAATGAAGCACAATACACAAATAAAAAATAAAATCGTCATGGTCTTAACCTTCTCAAATTGTATGAAGCAATATTCCAACCCATGACGCCTCAGAGGAATGTTTACATACTCCACTGGCACTCAAGGTAAGTTCCAGTTGTTGAGAATATGTGACTACAGCTCACGATGCTCCACAAAAAGTGTATTGAATGGTTCCAACGCTGTCCTGGCCGGCCTCCCAACTTGCACCCTCCGTAAAATTGAGCTCAGCCAAAACTCTGCTGCCCTTATCCTAACTCGCACCATGTCCCGGTCACCCATCACCCCTGTGCTCACTGAACTAAATTGAGGCAACGTCTCAATTTTAAAATTCTCATCCTTGTTTTCAAATCCCTCCATGGCCTCGCCCCTCCCTATCTCTGTAACCTCCTCCAGTCCTACAATCCACCGACATCTCTGCACTCCTTAATTCTGGCCTCTTGCGCATCCTTGATTTTCATCGCTCCACCATTGGCTGTGCCTTCAGCTGCCAAGGCCCTAAGTTCTGGAATTCCTTCCCTAAACCTCTCCACCTCTCTACCTCTCTCTCCTCCTTTAAGATGCTCCTTAAAACCAACCTCTTTGACCAAGCCTGTCCTAATATCTCCTTATGTGGCTCGATGTCAAATTCTGCCTTGACTGAGTTCCTGTGAAGCGCCTTGGAATGTTTTATTACGTTAAAGGTGCTATATAAATGTAAGTTATTGTTGTTTAACTTTACTGCTCCCAATGGGTCCATGCACTGCTCAGCGGGGAAGAAAAGCATACAGATCAGGAGGGTTTCTAGTTCGTGCTGGGTCAGCTGAGACGCCAGTAGGGATGGTATAGTTGGCCACTGTGCCCGTGAGACAGCGAGGGGTGGAAGAGATGTCTGAGAGAACCTTATGGAGGTTATAAAAGAGATAATGGGATAGAGAAAATAGAAACTCAGGCAATACCTCACACAAGGCAGCTGCACAAGAGGGCACAGGATGGGGGACGTGAAAGTGTACAGATGTTGGGGAATATATCCTCGCTCTCTCTCCCTCCCCCCCCCCCCCCTCCCCCCCCCCCCCCAACCCTGCAAAACGAGGTGATGAACAGCTGGAGCAGGTTGCCAGGAAGAGTAGGTGAAGCCAGGACTCATTTTTAAAAAAACAGCCCGATGACATTGAGATAAGGCTACAGTTGGAAGAATGAGACCTATCTTGTAAAACCAGCCAGGATTCTTACTCCTGATCACTAACCATTCACTAGTGTTGGAGAGTCCTTGTGTACAGAATTAAGTGAGAGCAGGTTTAGATTTTTAGATTCAGTTGCGATGTCCCCACTGTGCAATAGCCTGCTAACATTCAGTGGGCTCGCACGTTAAGGATGACGACTTGGCTGCGGTGTTGGAGAGCTCTGGTAACTGTGCACAGCAAGAGTCCGGCCTTCAGGAGAGATGGGGGAATAGATATGTATAATAAAATCAGAAAAATGTTGCTGTTGACCTTGTGCATGACATAACTAGCTCCCACAATAAACTTAGCACATGTAGATGTGTGAATACATTGTACAGGAAGCTCTGATTCCCTCAGAATACCCAGTAGACAATACTGTCAGAACGTGAATAATACGCGCCTAAGGAGAGCTTGCTGCACAATATATGCTGACAGTTTCCTTTCAGCAACCTGGCTTGACCCCTGGGCTGAAACTCAAGCCGTACAAAGAAAGAAATTCCTGCTCAGGACTTGGATTTTCTGCATTGCAAGGGCACAGGTCGGAAGGGTATTTTTAGTAAATGAACTCTTCCTTCCAAAATCTCCCTTACAACATATCCTTAAAGGGAAAGGGAGGGATTGCTTCTTCAAAGTACTCTCCTCGTCTACATGGAAAACCAGTAGATTCACCGTGATTGTATCGTGCCGATTTTATAGACAGGCCAGTTTTGCTTGGTTTGGGAGTCAGTCATCCGTCAGCCTGACTTCAGACTTGACCAAGAGCCGATTCAGAGCGGCAGGACTTTGGAGAATTGCGTTTGGGGCTGGGGATGTGGATATCCCGGCTGGTAATGAGGTCTCATAGTAACTGTCAGCTCAGGCCTCTTCCCGATTAGTGGCCCCAACTGGTTGCTATGGATTCACTCTGGGGAATGATGATGTGTAATCGGTGACCTCACCAGAACAGTCCATCAGGACGGGTGACTCAACTCGAGGGGCTCCGCACCACCAGTCAAATTGATGTTTCTACAAACATCTAAAATAATGATGAACGGATTATTTTTTCGACACAGAATGCGAGGGATATTCTGGACAAAAAGTATCCACTGACCCTTTCCTTCCCCTTTAAGTACGCCTCATTTGTTTTGTTATTGTTGTTTCTCCCCACCTCCATTGATGGCTTCTTCCCACAATTTTCCTCCTGTTCTACCTACTCATAGAATCTTACAGCACAGAAAGAGGCCATTCGGCCTATCATGCCTGTGCCGGCTCTTGGAAAGAGCTATCCAATTAGTCCTACCCCCCCCCCCCCCCCCCACCCCGCCCATTCTTTCTCCTTAGTCCTGCAAGTTTTTCCTTTTCAAATATTTATCCAATTCCCTTTTGAAAGTTATTATTGAATCTGCTTCCACCACCCTTTCAGGCAGTGCATTCCAGATCATAACAACTCACTGCGTAAAAAAAAATTCTCCTCATATCCCCTCTTTTTTCTTTTACCCTTTTTCCTTTGATATGAATCGAAGGCGAAGTAAATATTAAACTCTAAATCCTTTGTATTAAATTGGATATGCATGTGCTTTATTGAGTCCCCATTTTATTACTTCCGACGCCAATTTGTCTTTCTTTATAGCAGGGTCTGTTTTTTTTAATATCCTCCAGTGCTTTACTTTTTATTCCTCTTTGGTTCCCCCTAAATCTATGGAGCAGTGATGTCGAGGTGGTGGTGGTGGGAAGAAATGATTCGTCCGTAAAACAGGATATTTGATCCATGGGTTAGATTATGAGGAGAGATTACATAAACTAGACTTGTATTCCCTGGAATATAGAAGGTGAAGGGGTGATTTGATTGAGATTTTTAGGATTTTGAAAGGAATTGATAGAGTAGATAGTGAGAAACTTTTTCCCCTGGTGGGGGAGTCCAGGACAAGGGGACATAATCTTAAAATCAGAGCCAGGCCATCCAGGAGAGAAGTTAGGAAACACTTCTTCACGCAAAGGGTGGTAGAAGTGTGGAACTCTCTCCCAGAAGAAGCAGTAGATGCTAGCTCAATTAATAATTTTAAATCTGAGATCGAAAGATTTTTGATAGCCAAAGGTATTAAGGGATATGGAGCCAAGGCAGGTGGATGGAGTTGGGATACAGAATCAGCCATGATCTCATTGAATGGTGGAACAGATTTGAGGGGCTGAATGGCCTACTCCTGTTCCTATGTTTTGTTCCTCTTTTGGTTCCACAGCTTTTCTGTGTTCTTGCCTTCCTGAAATTCAAACATTTGAATAAGCAGTAAAGAATAAATCTATGGAGCAGTGATGTCGCGGTGGTGTTTGGGGGGGTGGGGGTGGGGTGGGGAGAAATGACTCGTCTGTAAAACAGGATATTTGTTAGAAAGGAGCTGAAAGAAAGGGCAGCGGGATAAGAATTTCAAAGGAACACAGGGAGATGGCCAAAGGTTGTTGCTTCCTCTAAGACCAGAGGCTAATGTTGCAACAATTTCCATATCCTGTTGCTTTTAATAGAAAGTTAGATATGAAACTTTTTTTAAAAAATCCTGATTAATGCACGTTCGAATGTGCACCTGAGAGCATTAGTAAATTAATACGATTGGTACATAGGAACAGGAGTAGGCCATTCAGCCCCTCGAGCATGTTCTACCATTCAATTAGATCATGCTGATCTGTATCTTAACTCCATGTACCTGCCTTGGTTCCATAACCCTTAATACCCTTGCCTAACAAAAATCCATCAATGTCACTTTTGTCATTTTCAATTGACCCCCAGCCTCAACAGCTTTTTGGGGGGAGAGATTTCCAGATTTCCACTCCCCTTTGTGTGAAGAAGTGCTTCCTGACATCACCCCTGAACGGCCTAGCTCTAATTTTAAGATTATGCCCCCTTATTCTGAACTCCCCACCAGAGGAAATAGTTTCTCCCCCACTACCCTATCAATTCCTTTTGATTTTAAAGTAGATTTTAATTGGTCAAATATTTCCCTAATGGTGCGTTTCTTGTACTAATTATACATTTAAGAAGTTTTACCAAATTCTTTAATATTTTGCAGAGAATCTTTTGCTTCGATCAGGATTACCTTGAGCACATCTGTACATGAATGCAGATGGTAGATGAGATCATGGTGGTTGCTCCTGGTGTGATGTATTAGTTGATTCGAGTTGAGTACTTAGAATGACTAATGATTTCAATTAAGGGCCTTGCAGATGCAGATTCCTTTTTACGTTCAGCCTCAAGTATTCTCAATGCTGGGAATATTTCCAGCATTTTAACATCTTACATTATGAAAATTACCAACCATTTTGTTCCGCACTGTGTATTCATGAGCTGACACGGTCATTTGATCCACCGTTTAATATTTAGTAGGAAAGAACTTGCATTTATATAGCGCCTTTCACGACCTCAGGACGTCCCAAAGTGCTTTACAGCCAATGAAGTACTGCTGAAATGTAGTCACTGTTGCAATGTGGGAAATGTGGCAGCCAAATTCTGCACAGCAAGCTCCCACAAACAGATAGCGACCGGATCATCTGTTTAAAAGTTGGTTGAGGGATAAATACTGACCAGGACACCGAGGAGAACTCCTCTACTCTTCAAATTAATGCCGTGAGATCTTTTATGTCCACCTGAGAGGGCGGACGGGGCCTCGGTTTAATGTCTCATCTGAAAGACAGCATCTCTGACAGTGCTGCACTGGGAATGTCAGCTTGGATTTTGTGCTCAATTCTCTGGAATGAGGCTTGAACCCACGACCTTCTGACTCAGGCGTGCGTGCTACCCACTGAGCCACGGCTGACACCAAGGAACTGGGGAGGCTTTCATGTTCCTTCCTGATGGGCTTTAGCTGAGCTCATTTGCGGAGAGATGTTCCTCACTGCTTGGCCTTGGTTGCTTTGACCAGTTTTAAAGGGGCAATTTTGGGGGATATTTTCCAGGGAAAGAAACTCACTGTAATCTTAAAATCAGTGTCAGGCCATTCAGGAGTGAAATCAGGAAGCACTTCTTCGCACAAGGGGCAGTTGAAATCAGGAACACCCTCCCCAAAAGGCTATGGTTTCTGGGACAATTGGAGCTTCCAAGACTGATGTAAATAGATTTTTGTTCAGCAAGTGTATTAAGAGATATGGCGGTAAATGGATTTGTGGTACAGATCAGCCTTGGCCTAATTGAATGGCGGAACAGGCTCGATGAGCTGAATGGTCTACTCCTGTTCCTGTGTTCCTATAAACGAGTGGGGAAAACTTGCTCTCGTGTCGCAGTACTGTTTCACCGTTGTGGTGGTATCTGCTGCAGTCTCAGTGGATGAGGAGTCTTGTTGAAGAGAAATCCTGACAATGCACCTTCTGAAAGGAGCAGATGGAGAGTGAAAACAAACATATGATTTGCAGTGGTGTTTTCGGTGAGTTGTACAGATAGTGGTGGAGACTTAGTAAAACCTGGTCAATAAATGTAATTTGTAGTGTACAACATGAGACTGCACAGTATATTCCAATATATTTCTCCTAGCATGGGATAGTGTTTCTCTTTCATCAGTTGGCAAAACCTTTGTGTACGAACAAAATACTTGATCAGACAATATATGCGTCCTAACTTCTGTACTTTATACCTGTGTGTTGCACATGTGCGGCAACATGTTAAAAGGTAACCGAGGAGTTCTGAGGGTATAAACTGAGTGAAACGAGAGCTGTTTATTATACTGTCAAAGCACTACCCAGCGAGTTAATGGGTACACAACAACAACTTGCATTTATACACAACCTTTAACGTAGCAAAACGTCCCAAGGTACTTCACAGGAGCGATTATCAAACAAAATTTGACACCGAGCCACATAAGGAGATATCAGGACAGGTGACCAAAAACTTGATCAGAGGTAGATTTTAACGAACATTTTAAATGACGAGAGGGAGGCGGAGAGATTTAGGGTGGGAATTCCAGAATTTAGGGTCTAGGCAGCTGAAGGCATGGCTGCCAATGGTGGAGCGATGAAAATTGGGGATGCGCAAGAGGCCAGAATTGGAGGAGCGCAGAGATTTCGGAGGGTTGTAGGGCTGGAGGAGTGTTAGAGATAGGGAGGGGAGAGGCCATGGAGGGATTTGAACACAAGGATGAGAATTTTAAAATCGAGGCATTACTGGACCGGGAGCCAATGTCAGTCAGCAAGCACAGGGGTGATAGGTGAACGGGGCTTGATTCGAGTTAGGACACGGGCAGCAGAGTTTTTGGATGAACTCATACACCACGCGGTTTGGTGTTGAGCCCTATAGACCAGGAAGGGTCCATCCTCAATCTCAATCAGGTTGGTGTTAAGTGCCCTACAATTAGAGTCAGTGCCTCTGGGCTGGGGAGGTGGAAGATCAGCCAGGCTTCCTGATTGCCAAAGGAACATAGGAATTGCCAGACGAAGAAAGACCACCGTCCATCTAGTTCGCCTTCTACCATTCTGATACAACAATAATGGAGTTGTTGACTAATCATAGCAATCAATCTGTATCAATTAGTCTACAACAGACCCAGACAGGAGGCGAGGAAAACCCCTAGTGGTGAAGAGCTTTGGGAACATAGGTCATCCAGTGACTCCTGCTGGAAAACGCTCTTGTGTGCACATCAAGTGAAGCTATGATCGGGCTCAGTTTGTGAGTCCATGATGACAATTGCTGACTTGGGTGAGGTACTGGAGAGTTGGTGTCCATGGGACTGTGTTGACCAAGGTTTAGAACCGTCAGAAGGTGAGAGGAGGAGAAAGAGTAAATTCAGGGCAGGAAGGGTAGGGGAGAGAAAAATGATCTAAATCCTAAGGTGATCCCATGTTCCTATATTACAGGCTTGAATCTAACACTCCTGCACAACTTAGGTTATACAATTTGCATGGAACTTGATTGATGGTAGATAGTGATTGTGATGTCTTCCAATGTGAGTCTTCTATTTGTTGGTTCAGTTTTTTGAGATTCTTGTACGTTTGGAAGTATGTGACTGTTGGGTCAGAGGAAAGGACAGGTCACCCATGCCATTATATTTCCGTCTAAGTGACTGCGGCGCGACTAACGGCATAAATCCAAGAAATTCATGATGGCCTTTGACTGCAGCAGTGAGCTGAGCGGTGAGAAAGGATTTTTATTGGCTTTGGCGAGGCTAACGGCGGAGCGGCGCAAATGTCCCAGCAAATTACGGCATTACACACTTACTCCGTTATTTCTGGGAACTTTTACCTACTAACAATGGCGCATGTCCTTTATATGACATAACTATGGCGCGTGTTTCCAGTAAATTCCGGCCCATCGTGTTTGATCGTTAATAGTAATGAAAGGAAGTGGAGATTTTAGAGAAATGAGTCCCCCCATTATGTTCATGTCAAGAGATGTATTTTGTTTGGGGGAAATGACTTCACATGGGGTACCAATTATAAAATGCAATATGAAAATCAGTAACCGAGGTTGAGCTTTGCCATAACCGGTGGGATCTGGCATCTTGTTCGCCTTGCATCTGTAACACGTGTCTAGAAAACAGATGCGACTTGTGAAAAACTGAAGTAGTACCATACGTGTCGGCAGAATGTTTCGTGCTTCACGTTTCCTGGTCGTTGGTACAATGCAATTAAATGAAGGGCTGCTTAAACCGATTGCAATTGAAAACAAACTGAATAGTTTTTTTCAGTCGCAGCACTGATTGTGAAGATTAGCACTTTTAAGATATTAAGACTTGAGAACACTCATGCTCACATTTCCCGTTCTATAAATTGCAACATAATTGCACTAAGTAAACTGAAAAAGTGGAAGTTTTTTGATTTTTAGTGTTGCTGTAAAAGGCACATGACAACCAGAGACTTGAGCACATAATCTAGGCTCACACTCCAGTGCAGTACTAGTACTCATTTCTACACCTACAGCTATGTTACCTGTGCCACTATTGATTTAGTACAGATGCATGCTCTGAAAAGGAAGAACGCAATCCTTGTCTCAGTGGGTAGCACTCTCGCCTCTGTGTCAGAAGGTTGTGGGTTCAAGTCCCACTCCAGAGACTTGAGCCCATAATCCAGGCTGACACTCCCAGTGCAGTACTGAGGGAGTGCTGCACTGTCAGGGGTGCCGTCGTTTGGATGAGACGATAAACCGAGGCTATGTCTGCCCTCTCAGGTGGACGTAGTAGATCCCATGGCACTATTTTGAAGACGAGCAGGGGAGTTCTCCAATATCCTGGCCAATATTTATCCCTCAACCAAATATCGTTAAAACAGATTATCTGGTCATTATCAAATTGCTGTTTGTGGGACCTTGCTGTGCATAAATTGGCTGCTGGGTTTCCTACACTACAGCAGTGGCCACGTTTGAAAGTACTTAATTGGCTGCAAAGCGCTCTGGGATGTCCTGACATCGTGAAAGGCGCCAGATAAATGTAAGTTCTTTGTTTTTTTTATATGACCTTCACCAGATAGAGTCTCTACCTTGCTTCAGATTGAATGTTTGTGAAATGCCTTTTTTTTCCAGACATGAAACTCAACCTTGACATTTGTCAAATCCCATGTGTGTTCCAGCCTCACTGAGAATTGACTGTTTCAAGGTAGAGACAGTCGACAGGAAACAGATGCAATACAGCACCTTATTAGATGGGTTCGAGAAAACCCTTGAGCTGATGTTTGTTCAGCACTATCTTCCTTTCGATTGTGTTCTGCTTATCCGAACTTCCTTTGGTGCCATTTCTTTTTTGACTGGTGTTTGCAGTAATTCTGCTGAAAGGATTCCCAATGTGTTTGCTTTAACATGTTTTGAACTGAAGCTCAGAAGTGTATGATTTTGCCAGGAGGCAGTTCGTCATACACCCCGCCCCTCCTTCTCTCAAGACAGCTGTGATTGGACAACCATTGTTAAATAAAGGTTTCTTCACCCACTCAATGATGTCTGCGGCCTGGGGTATTTTTAATAATGACTTAATCTTGCTGGGGATTTAGCATTGTGTTGATTTATTGCACTACTTTGGCCTCAGTTCGCTCAGACACTGGTTACAAAGTCCTTAATTGGTTTTGTCTGTCTTCAGAGCACTTCAGTCTAATTATTATTGGGGCTGTTACTACAGATCTGTAATGTTTTTTAAGCTGGTTTAAAAAAAAAGTTTTATTGTTGCTGAGGTATGGAGGAATGATCAGATTATGATGTGTGACCATTTGCTCACTGACATTAAAGTAAATGCAGAGTTTGTGGAATTAATATCTTACATGGTTATAGAAACTTTTAGAAGATTTAAATTTAAAAGCAATGAAGTGTTACTGATTCACCATTTTTGGTTTGGAAAAAAATTAATTATTTGGACCATAAAGGAGAAGCAACTCTTTTAAAGAGCCTGTAAGAGTCTTGCATTAGGGGACTTTATTTTAATGAGTTGGATTAATGAGTCAAGTTAGATTTGAGAGACTAGATTTCACACACAACCATAGTTTAGGTTAATATTCCTTGTGAAATGCATCGTTCATTCCTCAGCAGTACCTGGATCACTTTATTTGAACAATGGAAGTTAGATTGTACATCGTGTTTGAAACTTGTTTTCTTCCTTCCCCCGAAGGCTGTGTGGGTGAGTGCGCTGCTCAGTGAGGACGACTAAGCCGTTCTGGCTAGGAAGCTACTAGTTCAATCCCCAGTTTCTGCTGAGAGACCGTACCTCAGTCAGGGCGATGATGGGTGTGCAACACTAGGCCTTGGAGGAGGAAAATCAACCGTTGCTGTCCTGTATTCTGGGGGGAAAGTGCGTGTGATTATTTGTTTGTTTGTGGAATGTGTACAATACTGAGATTTTTGTCCACCGCTGGTTACCTTGAGAAGATGGAGGTTGGTCGTTTTGTTCAGTAGGCATTTGTGGTTTGCTAGGCCCGCTTCAGAGGGCATTAAGAATCAATCACATAGTGCGGGACTAAAATCACTCTCACGTAGCTAGGTTCCTTTCCGTGGCAAAAATGAGTGAAGCAGTTGGGTTTTTGCAACAATTGGCCAGATTTTCTGTTGCTAGCCCACAAATTACTAGATTTATTGAATCCAGTTTCACAACTTGCCGTGATGGGATTTGAGCTTCCTACCTCTGGGTTGTTGGTCCGGTACCAATGAGCACTATGTTGTCAATCGTGGAGAATGATATTGTGCTCAAGTGTGATTCCTCCCAAAGAGGAATAACCTGCCAAAACATAGTGACTAGACTCACAAATAAAAGCATGGCCATGTATCTTTGGAACTATACCCAGTACAGGTCCGTGGGGGTAACTTTAAACTTCGGTGGAGAAAGTAAAACTGGTAGCTCGTTTATACACCATGCCTGATCTTCCTTTCCACAATAGGTGGGGTGTGTAACCGGTGGCCGATCCAATATCGCCAGTTTTACAACCCCCACCGACGTTGAAAGTCTGCTCCTGTGGACTCTGCAGAGGAGATGAAAAAAATCATAGAATCATATAACACAGGAGGCCATTCGTCCCATAGTGCCAGTGCTCTTTGAAACAGCTATCCAATTAGTCCCACTCCTCATGCTCGTTCCCCAAATTTTTCCTTTTCAAGTATTCATCCATTTCCCTTTTGAAAGTTATTATTGAATCTGCTTCCACCGCCCTTTCAGGCAGTGCATTCCAGATCATAACAACTCACTGCGTTTTTAAAAAAAATTATCCTTATCTCCCCTCAGTACTTTTGCCAATGACCTTAAATCTGTGTCCTCTGATCACCGACCCTCCTGCCAGTGGAAACAGCTTCTCCTTACCTACTCTATCAAAACCCCAATAATTTTGAACACTTCTATTAAATCTCCCCTTAACCTTCTCTGCTCCAAGGAGAATAATCGCAGCTTCTCCAGTCTCTGCACATAACTGAAGTCCGTTATCCCTGGTACCATTCTAGTAAATCTCCTCTGCACCCTCTCCAAGGCCTTAATATCCTTCCTAAAGTGTGGTGCCCAGAATTGGACACAATACTCCAGCTTGAGGCCTAATCAGTGATTTACAAAGGAACTAGTGATTTATAAAGATTGGACGTTTTTTTTGTTTCTGATGTTGCCTCACTGTGCGGGATGTCATGAAATGAGTGACCTCGCACGTTTGGTTGTATTTTTGCGACGGTAGGAGGATCTTGAAGCTAATTAAAAATGGCCACCTCCGAGCCACATGTAGACATTACTTCAACAACAACAACGTGCATTTATACAGCGCCTTCAACATCGTAAAACATCCCAAGGCGCTTCACAGAAGCGTAATCAAACTTAATTTAACACTGAGCTACATAAGGAAGTATTAGGACAGGTGAAAGAGGTAGGTTTTAAGGAGCGTCTTAAAGGAGGTAGAGAGATGGAGAGGTTTAGGGAGGGAATTCCATAGCTTAGGGCCTAGACGGCTCAAGGCATGGCCGCCAATAGTGGAGCGATGAAAATTGGGGATGTGCAGGATCTCGGAGGGTTGTCGGGCTGGAGGAGGTTACAGAGATGGGGAGGGGACGAGGCCATGGAGGGATTTGAAAACAAGGATTTGAATTTTGAAATTGAGGCGTTGCTGGACCGGGAGCCAATGTGGGTCAACGAGCACAGGGGTGATGGGTGAACGGGACTTGCTACGTTTAATGAGCAGGATTCAGGCGAAGGATGCAGCATTACAGTGAAAGTTGCATGACTGAAGGGCAGGAAGAACCCCTGACCAATAACCAACTCCCTCTTCACAAATCCAGCGTTAGGAGTGGTGGTTCAGTTCAAAGCAAATGTTCCTGCCCTTGATATTGGAGAGTTGTTTCAAGTACCAACACGTCAGATCAATGTTCCTTGTCATCTGTCAGAAATCAGGTTCTTCTAATCATGGTTAACTCGGGAGTAGTGCTGAGTTGTGTTGTTGCAGTTTTACTTGGGTGAGAAAGGAGTCTGCGTGAATTTAAGGTCAAAGATTCCTTCCATTCTCTCTCTGTTCCTCTTCCCCCATTCTCCTCACAAAATAGTATTTTTAGGTCACAGTAGATTTCAGTGCTGTAATTATTTTCAGTGCTGCTTTTCTTGTGTTTTTTTTTAGTGCTGTTAAGACTCCGTAGCAACTTTCAAAAGGGAATTGGGCATATATTTGAAAAGAAAAAAAATTGCAGGGCTATGTGAAAGGGGCAGGGGAAAGTGGGACTAATTGGATAGCTCTTTCAAAGAGCTGCACAGACACAATGGGCCGAATGGCCTCCTCCTACGATTTCTAAGATTCTATGACTCTCTGGGGGTAATTTTGACTTGTGGCGATAGCGTAGATCGGGTGTAGATTGGATCAGCCGCCTGTTGTACAGCTCTCCTGATTTTCATTTCCATTGATTGGGCGTTAGCGTAGATCAGGCGATAACCAAAGTTAAAGTTATCCCCACTGTGTCCAGCTTTCTCTCTTCCACCACCGCCCCCCCCCTCCACTCCCATCCCCATCAGAAGCAGTTTGGGGTTTAATTTCCAGGGTGACGGTGAACTCTTGTGCTGTGATTCTGTTAAATCGAAATGTGTTCCTGCTCTGTGTGACATCGCCAGTGCAGTTCAGCAGGTCAGTATGGGGAGCTGAGATCTAAATTCACCAGCTTTGATCTGAAATCGCCCAGCGTTTCTTGGAAACAAAAACAAATGGCGAGAGTGAGACAGACACACAAAAAAAACAAGACTTCCAAGTTAGTGGTGTGGGGACAGAAGAGGCTGCTGTGGTCAAACGCCGACCAGTGCTTACACCGTGTACAAATGGCAGTGCAGCAGATGTTGCCTGAAGAATAAAAAAGGGCGTTACTTCCCCTGAACTGGCTGTTTGAAGGCTTGTCAGCTCCGGGGAGAGAGAGAGAGAGAGAGAGGCAGGCTGGAGAGCTCTTGTATCAGCTCTGGGTGGTATATGTGTGTGCTTTTTTTCAGCGTTTAAAAGCCTGCTGCTCAGATGTTATGCTCTCCAAAGGGCTGTGGGCCGCCAGTGACAGTCAGCGCAAGTTCCCAGCAGCTTAATCGCGATGTTTATACATGATGTCCGTGCCTGAAACTGATCCTTTGAGAATGATAACAGTTTGCACTCAAGTGGATACTCTCCCTCGGTGACTGGCTGTTGGGATTCTGGTCGCAAAGTTCCACGACTGAAACTTTATTCTTTTTGCAATGAGCAGATGATGACTGGTAAATCCTGTGAAAAGGAGCAGTGTTTGTTTTGAAATGTTTGCACCGAGTGTATAAAGGTGACTGGAGGTTACCCCAAGCCTGCGGACTCTGCCCCAGGACTCGGGGAAAAGCTGCAGGACCGAGTCTTGACATGAGAGAGGGAGAAGCTGATGGTACAGATAGGTACACAAAACAAGAAAAACGATGTTGGTATTTTTTTAAATGCCTCTCTGTGACTTCAACAGAAAATGTGGTTTACCCCTTTTAACTGACTTGATTTATATGATCGCGTTCCTCCATCCCAGATGCTCGGTTTGAACATGAAACTATATTAACATACCGCTGGAATTTGTTATATTGTTGTACGAGGAGCGTTTCGTTTACTGTGAATTGTTTTGCTTACAAATGGACTGAACATAATCACTGAGCCATCTCCAGAGCTATTGTGCTGTGAGCTGAAGCATTCTTTTCTTTGAAAAGTTTCCCTGATCGAGATCATCTGAAATTACAGTCCCACCGTAAAGGGCTTTTTGCTGCTAAAGAGAAATAAGGGGGGCGGGGGGGGGGGGGGAGAGAGAAAAAATGCCACAGATTTTCTGACTGAAAGACCTTGTGAACTTGCTGATCTGTTTTTAACACTGCCAATCCTGACAGAGAGAAAATAGTCTTTGCACTTTATTTACGGAATTGATTTTTTTTCTTTTGCACCAGAATAGAATCAGGTAAATCTAAAGATTGCACTGGATTTTGAAAAAAAATCACCTTAAAATGCAGTCTCGATGCATGAAGTTTATATTTTTTTTTACTGACTGAAGATAAAATACTTTGCAATCAATAAACCAGTGTTCTCGTGCTTTAACTGGGAGTTTCATGTGTATTGTAGAATTATATTTAATTTGGCTACCTTTAAAATTGTGGAATAATTTTTTTTTAACTGGGAGCAACTGCATAATACTGTAACGGGGGGGGGAGAAAAAACGACAAAATGGGGAAACCACTTAGTAGGCCTGACTGCTTACGCCAAAATCCAGCCTGTGTAGGGATAACTGAAGAAGAGGATATTAATACAGAAGATTGCTACGTTCCCCAAAGGTCCATCTATGATACTGTGAGACTGAACGAACAGATAGACTCGGGCTCAAAGTGCAGCCTGACATCGAGACACTTGACCGATCGTTACCTCCCGTACAGCCAGAGGACGCTGGAGGTCGGTGCATTCTCTGGCAATGGTGCGCTGTCAGCCCCCGGCGCCCTGGAGCTGAGGACCAGAGAGAGCAGCAAACTGGATGAGAAAATGATTTTCGACGCACTCAAACTCAACAGTGACGTTGTTCGATGTGTCGGCGCTCCCAAGGTGAAAGCGGTCGCAGAAAGGAAAGAGAACAGGCGATCCTGGAGATCGTTTGTCCCGCCCTTCGCAGACTACGCCAACAGAGCGGAGGCTTCACCTTCTGAAAGCGTGGAGGCGGCCAGTTTGTCCACCTGGAGCAGGTGCAAGGGGACCACTGGCTCCCTCACTTCAGAGGAGGACTCTGGACTGTCCAGTCCATCTGTAAACAAAGAACAAAAATGCAGGCGGGCGAACGGGGACAAAGTCCTGTATAGGAGCTTGTCTTCCGCAGAGGGAGTACATATAACGAGGGACAACGAAGCCAAAGGAAGTGGGTCGAGCACCAACACTGGCGAAGAACGTATCTTATCACGAGCTCCCAAAAGAGTGCCCTCCATTGCTAAGAGTGAACACTATGGAATCTCCCCAACTGAAGAAGCAGAGCTAATTATGGCCTTGGAGTTGGTTTCTGAATATAATGCAAGAGGTGACTGTGATTTGGAGCGACATGCGAAGACTGTGGAATACAATGAGAGAAACTGTGTTGGCAGACAAGCCCACGAGCATATGGGTACAAGAACACCCAACTTCACATCTAGACCAGAAGAGATAATATCCAAGTTCTCTGAGGTACAAAACACCGAACTGGAAGGACCAGCAACAGAGGAAAGAAAGGAAGATGCATCCACACAAGAAACGTGTTACTGGGACACTGTGGTAGAAAGTCGAGCTGAAATGCGGTCAGAACGTGGCAGTGCACAGGCTCTGGCAGGACCAGATGCCCCATTGTCTGTTTCTGAGGAAGTGCCTCCTCTGATTGAAAACCTGAACTCTGAGAGCAAGGGTTATTATGAGAACACTCCAGTGATGGATGAGGTGTGTGACTATAGGACGTCAGCAGTGATAGGAAAGTCTGACACGGACAGCAATGGTGTATTCACTGATCAGGTAACCGAAGCACTTGTATGAGGAACAGGGAGTGTTAACACACGAGGGCTAGGGAAGGGATTCCAGATAGCAGGCTGCACTTTGAATTTCCGCCGTTGGCTTTATTTCTGCGTTGCCGGGCAACCCGTTTCCTAGCAACATTTAGAATATTAAATTTCAATATGGTTGAATTAGATTGGGTGAGCACTGTAGCAATGTAAGCAGGAGGTAGTTTGTGACATGACTGATAGTTTCCAGCTGTTTGTCGTGTGGTTATTAACCAGCTGGTGTCTGTTACTCGTCATGTCCTGGTGTTCTTTTACACTAACATATTTAACTTGCAGAAACTGGGCTTGTGGTGGAATGTCTCCCCGCAACATCATTCATATCTATGTAATCATCATTTTCTCAAACCTCACTGGCTAAAGGTATTCATGACTTCATGGCACTTTGTGGTTTTGGGAAATGCCACGATTTGAGCTTGTGCCTTTTTTTTTGGAAATGGCCCTTTTAATCTTTTCGCCTGTGTATTAGAAATGGAACTGGAGGGCTATGTCATCACAGTACAATGCAATTTAGTCGCTCTTGGCTCTCCTGAGTAATGAAGAACTTGGCAGACATTTCAAGGTAAAAAGACAGACACAGATTGATTACAAGGGTGAGTTTCACTTGAGCTATTGTCTTTCAGCTGCAGGTTTTTACTGTGTCAGTTTAGTTGATTCATTTTTAATACCAAAAATTGTCTTAAAGAAATATCACCACCAGTCTAACATTGCTGACATCATTTGGTAATGTTGTTAAATATGCAACACAATGACATTATTGTGTCACCCCCCCCCAACTTATGCACAACATAATGATGTGGAGATGCCGGTGATGGACTGGGGTTGACAATTGTAAACAATTTTACAACACCAAGTTATAGTCCAGCAATTTTATTTTAAATTCACAAGCTTTCGGAGACTTCCTCCTTCCTCAGGTAAATGTTTACCTGAGGAAGGAGGAAGTCTCCGAAAGCTTGTGAATTTAAAATAAAATTGCTGGACTATAACTTGGTGTTGTAAAATTGTTTACAACATAATGATGCAGCAAAGCAAAAACTTTGCTCAATTTTCTTTCAGCAACATTCCTGAACTGAGTGAGCAAAGTTCTCTCCTGACTCTGCAACAAACCTGGTTTAATGTGAATACACAACACCAAAGCACACCAACCAGTAAATGCTCAAAATATTCACAATTTCAAGATTAGTGCCTTGTAGCACAATTAATATCGACTATCTCCCACTGTGTTGCTCACTTTTTAAAAAAAAATCTCACAGTAACTGTCTCTATTTGTGCCTCGTGCTTTTGTTTGTTTGCCTAGCTTTCCCCTCCCTCCTCTCTCTCTTCTTTCTCTCTCTTTCTTCCCTCACTCACTCTTTTTCTTTCTTTCTCTCTCTCACTCGCTCTTTCATTTGCGCTCTCTCTCTTTCTCCCTTTCACACTCTCTCTTTCTCTCTCTGTCTTTCACTCGCGCTCTCTCTTTCTCTCTCTTCCCTCTGTCTCCGGTGTACCTTGCAGTCTGTCTCTGTCTTTTCACATATGTTGCTTTACTGATCTACTCAATATGCGTTTTATTTTACCTTTTGCTAAAACCCCAGGCATGCACCAGAATTGCAGTCTGTTGGAGGCGGGCACTTGGAGTGGGTGGAAGAGAGCAGGGGGCCAAAGCTGAAAAGGGAGATGCTGACTGGGAGCTACTGTTGTAGGTTGGGAGACAAAGCCTTGGGGTGGGGGAGCTGGGGCCAAGGGCTGGGCTGAGGTGGGGGATTTGGGTAGGGAGGCTGTAGGTCCCGAGACCAGTGCTGGGAAGGAGTGGAGATTCTGTGGGTCTGGAAAGAATGCGGAGGCATTCCTGGGAGGAGGTTGAGTTCCTAAGGCTGAGAGGCTACAAAGCCTGACGGTTGGAGCTGAGAGGTAGAAAGATAGGAAGTGCCAAACTGGACAAAGGCTCCAGCATTTATTTCTGTAGCAGGCAAACTCTGAGCATGGAGCTGTTCATCAACACCAACGTCTGATACCCTGGAAAATCCTCTGGGTGGGTCAGCAATCGAAAATGACCAGGTCTGTCATCTGCATCCCCGGCAGACAATGTTAACTGTCTCTAAGGCCTGAATGGACTTTGTATCTAACGCTAATTACGCAGTCTCTAGAAAGGACTCATTGCCTTTGAAGTGGTATCAGCACAAGACAGATGATGTGTATTTCCTATGCACACAGACAGGCTACTTCCAGCAGGCAGTAATCAAACTGAAGTGACCACAAACTGGCCAATGACCAAAATCCCATAAAATAAGATTTTTTTTTTAAAATGTAGTCTTTTATGATTTGAAGCAAGTCAGGACTTCAATCCTTCTCACTAACAAATCAGATAATTGGGCCCCTGAATTATTTCAGAAGAAAACTATTTAAACTTTCTTCTGATTGTTTTATATGGAAGGTAGTGGATATCTAGCAGTGATCCCTAGGAAGGAATACCATAGAATCAGAGAATGATACAGCACAAAAGGAGGCCATTCGGCCCATCGTGTCTGTGCCGGCTCTTTGAAAGAGCTATCCAATTAGCCCCACTCCCCTGCTCTTTCCCCATTGCCCTGCAAATTTTCCCCCTTCAAGTATTTATCCAATTCCCTTTTGAAAGTTACTATTGAATCTGCTTCCACCCACCCTTTCAGGCAGTGCGTTCCAGATGCCACTGAGGAATTAAAATCATCTCCTAAACTGCTAGGGTAAAGCTTGTGCTGTGTGCAGTTGTTTGAACCCTGAGATGAAATTGCTACAGGTCCTGTGTGTTTTTTTTTGTAATACAGATTGGAATTGAAGTTAGCTTGATTTCATTTCCCCCCTCTCTAGGAGCAGGTATAATGTCGGACACCTATGGACAGGATACTTTGTTCAACCATGTGACCTCATGCTCTCTGAAGAATTAAATTGTGATGCAGTTAGAATGCAGTTTATACTGCAGCTACTTATGTCAGATTGGTATCTACAGTTTCAGTTTGCAGTTGGCAGTACGTTATTCGTATGCCTGGCTGCAATTTGAATTGTCAGAAAAAGAAGTGAGTTCCGCTTCCAAGCGTTGAATGTAAATGTATCGAGACTGCAGACAGGAGCAGCTGCACAGTGGTGCAAACACACCGTGCGATGTCAAACGCAAGGGGTGTGAGACCCTCACCTCCAGGGCTTCTCAAACCGTTCCCCCTCTGAAATCAAGACCCAACTCTGCAATTATAATTTAATTGGGCTGCTGGTTACCATAAAATGAGCTGGTAGATATTTAAAATTGAATAATTCTACTGAGAAGCTCAGGTGCTTAGCATTTCCTCTGTGCTAGACTCCGGTATAGTACAGCACAGACACAAGACTTCTGACGATGGTGACCAAAACTTTGCGGGGGGAGGGTTGGAGTTAATGAGGTTGAGTGTGCCCATAGTATGCAAGTGGTGGTTGGTAGATTTAGCTGGGTATTGGCCTTTTTTACAAAATAAATTGCTGTCACGATCCTTAAAGGGTGAAAAACTAGCTCCATTCATAGAAACCATATTGCAGCTTAAGTTGACACAATTGTTATAAAATTAGTTGCTTTGTCTGAGAATGAACATTTACCTGAGGAAGGAGGAAGCCTCCGAAAGCTTGTGAATTTAAAATAAAATTGCTGGACTATAACTTGGTGTTGTAAAATCGTTTACAAATCTGAGAATGGAGTTTAAGGGAAGCAGGTGGGGGGGGGGGAATAAAGTCATTCAATTCAAATACAAACATCTTGTGAAATTTGTTCAGATGTATGTTTGAAAGCTTTTTCTTTTAAATTAACAGCTAGATATTTAAATCTGCTTGATCCTGATCACTTTTTTTAAAAAAAGGTATTTATTAACCCTTGTGGTTCAAATCGGGGACTCTGTCTAAAGCCTTCAGAGAGAAATAGCTTTTATGCAAAATGCAAAAAAGAAAAGCATCCTTATTTAAGGATATTACATATATTCTAGTTCACCACAGCAGTTACAAACTATTCTTTTCTACTACAGGGAGACTGTGGAAACAATGCATGTTGTGATACTTCTACTGTCTACTTGTTCTTTCACTAATTCATTTCTTGGTCAGTTAAAATCAAAGTTTAGTGTAGTGTTATTGTGCCACCTTCTGAAGATGTGCAGTATCGTGATAAAATCAATAGCTGAAGTACATAGAATTATATTGAATTTTACAGCACAGAACAGGCCATTCGGCCCGACTGGTCTATGCTGGTGTTCATGCTCCACATGAGCCACCTCCTACCCCTCTTCGTCTCACCCTATTAACATATCATTCTATTCCTTTCTCCCTCATGTACTTAAGTAGCTTCCCCTTAAATGCATCTATACTATTCGCCTCAACTACTCCATGTGGTAGCGAGTTCCACATTCTCACCAAGTAAATTGAATAAGGTTCTCCGTTCAATCCCTGGGCACGCTATAAATTTATCTAGATACCTGAGCAAGTGTAGACATTCTTTGGGATGTAGGGACTGAGGGTTAACTTAAGAGAATAGCCGGAGACACACAAACCATAAAAAGTAACTAAAGAGTAGAGAAACTTAACAGTGGTGTAACATAGAAAAAACGTTTATGATGTGTTTAAAAATTTGATATCAAAAACAAACCGTGTTTTGTAAAGTAAAACCATTGTTTCTGTTGGTCACACATACTAGCCACATTGATTTTGTTTTTGGTTAGTAGTCTAAGATTGTTGAGGACCTAAACTAACAGACAAGTTGTATCCGATTGACATCTACTTTGATTTTCAAGAGGTTATTTGGTTGAATTCCACAGTAAGGCCTTCAAAGAAGATAAAGGTTTGTGGAATTAATGGTAAATTAACTAGTTGGATTGAAAATTGTTTTGGCATTAGAAAGCAGCGAAGGGGCAGTGACTAATGGAGTCAGGAGCAGATCTGTTCTGTGTTTCCTGCTGTATAGAGCATTCATAAATAATATGAGTGACTAATTATAAATTTGCTGCGAGTGGGCTTGTATGGCCATGTGAGTCATGTAAAGAACAGCTCATTTCTCCAGGTCCTTTGAGCGCTAAGTGAATGAGCCATGTTGTGGCAGGTGGATTTTAACAGGGATAAACATACAGTAATCCATATTCCATTAGCAAAGGTGGAAAAAGAAAAGGAATTTAGAACTGACTGAAGCTGTTATCCAAAAGGTTAAACAATTAAAGGGATGCACCTTGAGGGCATTTGGTTGTGCATTGTTCAATTTATTGATTAACTGCATTTAGCACATAGTGTGCCATGTGGCTTACTCAACCTTCGAAAGAAAATGAATCCATTCGAGGGGTTCTAAACAAGAATTGCAAGGTAATGGAGCTCTGCGTTATGAAGTTGAACTGAACTTGTTTTCATTGAGAAAGCAAGGATTGAGAAATTGTCATCTTCCAGGTCTTTCAAATGAAGAGGCATGGCTGATCTTAACATTTATTCAGTATCTCATTTAACCTAGATGGAGCTTAGAGCTTGCATGAACACACTGTTAATACTCTTCAAGGAAGAGCAGTGATCAGAACTCCTCATCACTTCCACCTGGAGAATAGCGGATATAACAGATTTCAAGTTAGTTAACTTTAGATGTGAAATTAAACAGCATCTGTTTAGGGATGGAATTGAAGGTTTATAATAATAGTGAACAGTGTGAGATTGGATTGATGAATTGAAGCTTTGCTTGAGGGGATGGAAGAAACTGCAAAGTTTTGTTGGGGGCTGGAGTCGGGGGTGGGGGGAGGGTGGGCTTTGCTTTTGGTTGGTCTTCTACTTCAGGAGTTTGAGGGTCAGGGTAGAGCCCGTACCAGGGCGAATTGTACACGGTCTGTGCAGCACATGATGCATGACCTTAAAGAAGGACAGAATATAAAAGGAAATTTAGAGAGCAGATAACAATCAGTTTGGTAAATCAAATGAACGTCTCTTGCAAACGATGGCTCTGTGATACAGAACAGTGTAAATAAGCTCAGTTCTATTTTGAATAGTGGAAGAAGTTTAATGAACCACAGAATTTCATCATTCATTCAGCAAAATGTTCAATTTTGTTCGTGGCTTGGCAACAGTTTTTGAATGTTGTACTTTCCAGCTGAGATTGACCAAAAGTTGATTTGGATTTGATGCCCATTAAAGGTGTTACTTTAGTTTTTACCAGAATAGCTCTGGAAATTAATTAGGTTGAGATCAACTTCAATTGAAAAATCTGTCTGAAGAGTTTGCCGCCTTCCCCAAATCACAGCAGTTTATTCATTCCGTCACTATGAGAACAGAGCCTTCATGATATTTAGTTCTTCGGTAAACTTGTGATATTCTCTAACTAACATTACTGCCTGTGGCACACTTTCTAAAATATCACTATCTATTTAGTGAACCAATAGCACAAAGATTCCACACCATTTCTTTTAAAACCGTCGTAAAAACCATAGCTTCATTAAGATTGGGACAGAGCTTCATAAAGATTGATTTTAAGATGGCTCCACTATGAGTCAAAAAGTGGTAAGAGATTTTTCAGTTTTAATGATGAGAAGGAGATTTTTATGACATCAGTAAATTACTGTTCTAAAACCGGAAAATGCCTACTCTTCTCACCATTGCACTGGATAGAGAATAAATCATCGGATTGTCTACTACACCATGAGCGGCAGCTGGTTTGAAAGCACAAACGTGTATGCACAGGCATTGGGTCATTTGTGGGAAAGCGGTCTGAAAACTTAGGGTAAGGTGGTGTAGTGGTAATGTTACTGGACTAATAATGCAAAGGTGAGTTCAAATCCTACCATGGCAGTTTGAGAATTTGAATTCCGTTTTTAAAAACCTGGAAATAAATAGCTAGTATCAGTAAAAATGACCATGAAGCTGTCGGATTGTCATAAAAACCTAACTGGTTCACTAATGTCCCTTTTAGGGAAGGAAATCTGCAGTCTGGCCTATGTGATTCCAGCCCCTTACCAACGTGGTTGACTCTTAACTGCCCTCTGAAGTAGCCGAGCAAATTGTATCAAAACTTTCTCAGGGCAACTAGGGATGAGCAATAAATGCCAGCCTTGCTAGTGATGTCCACATCCCGAGAATGAATAATAATGAAAAGTGATAGTGATGAAGTGCTGGATTGCTGTTGCTTAAAGTAAATTTTAGCAAGTACCAAAGACCACTGGTTTTACATTTTACCAAAGTGATATACCGCGATTTGCCCAGTATGCACGGTGGACGGTAAATCCATCTGCATGAACCATACCTGAAGTCTCCATCAGCTGTTTGCACTGTTAACAACCACAGAAGGCAGTCGGAAAGTGGAGACTTTGGTCACCTGATACGTTTAACATGAGATCCGGCCAACCTCTGCTGCAATGTCTTGGTTCTCTTTATGTTTCTGTGCTTCTAATATCTGCCTGTTTATGTTGCAAAGTGAGATGTTGATTGGATGCAGCCATATAAAAAAAAAATCGGCAGGACTGAACTGCCCGAAATAGTTGGTAGGCTTAATACGGTTTCAACAGTGCCTTTGTAATTGATGCCTATGGTGATGGCAAATGGTCAGCGCCATTTGCCCGATATAGGCGGCTGTCTGGGATAAGCAAGGAGACTAAGTTGTGGGGACTGTATTACAAATGGTCACTTGAGCGGAACTCAACGTAACATGATTTGACATAAATATTGGAAAAGTGCAAATCCTATCTCATTCTGAAATTCTCCTGGTATTTATTTTTGTATAGCTATCCATGGAATGGTATTAGACCTATGTCTAATTGGACTCATTTTGTCTAATGTGTATTGTAATGCTTTTCCCGTCCTTTGTACAAACTACAGGTATTTCAGAAGGAAGAGATTGAGCCACTGCAGGCTGTGCTCCAAGAGATTAACCGGCTCGGCCAGGGGTTGATCCAGAGTGCAGCGAAAAATACCAATATCCAGAAGTTGGAACAAGACCTTGAAGAAGCAAACACACGATGGAATACTCTCACCAAAAAGGTCTATTTTCTTCCTTTCTTCACCCCTCCCCTCATGGTTAGACACATAGCTCTGTATGTGCTGTGTGTGCACTCCAGTTAATTTGAGGATTGTATAATCTGCTTCATAGGTTGCAGAACGAGCTGCCAAGCTGCAGGAAGCCCTTTTGCATTGTGGGAGGTTTCAGGACGCGCTGGAATCGTTACTCAGCTGGTTAATGGATACAGAGGAACTTGTAGCCAATCAGAAGCCACCTTCCGCGGAGTTCAAAGTAGTGAAGGCTCAGATTCAAGAACAGAAAGTAAGTCAATAATAAGTTGTGAATTTGTACAAGGCCACTGCTGGAGTTTGACGTTTTAAGCCAGCATTTTCTTTCTCATTTATATCTACGTAATGGGGTCAATTTTAACTCTGGGTGGGACGGATGCCCCTAGAGGGAGCTCAGCATGAGAGCCTGGGCCATTTTAACTCGTTTGAACACTCTACTGATGTCTCACGCCCAAATCCGGCAGGAGTGACATCAGGGCCGGTGGCCCGAGGACGCAAGGGAATGGTCTCCGGCATGAAGCTGGTGCTGGGAGAGGGGGTTTGGGGTTAAGGTCCCAGTGCTGGGAGGGAGATGCAAGACTAGGACATAAGAACATAAGAAATAGGAGCAGGAGGAGGCCATACGGCCCCTCGGGCCTGCTCTGCTATTCAATCGGGTCATGGCTGATCTTCGACCTCAACTCTACTTTCCCCCCCCCCCCCCCCCCGATCCCCATATCCCTTGATTCCCCTAGAGTCCAAGAATCTATCGATCTCAGCCTCGAATATATTCAGTGACTCAGCATCCACAGCCCTCTGGGGTAGAGAATTCCAAAGATTCACAACCCTATGAGTGAAGAAATTCCTCCTCTTCTCAGTCTTGAATGGCCGACCCCATATCCTGCGAATATGCCCCCTGGTTCTAGACTCTCCAGCTAGGGGAAACAATCTCTCAGCATCTACCCTGTCAAGCCTCCTCAGAATCTTATATGTTTCAATGAGATCACCTCTCAATTCTTCTAAACTCCAGAGAGTATAGGCCCATTCTACTCAACCTCTCCTCATAGGACAACCCTCACATCCCAGGAATTAATCTAGTGAATCTTCGCTGTATCGCCTCCAAGGCAAGTATGTTCTTCCTTAGATAAGGAAACCAAAACTGTAAGCAGTATTCCAGGTGAGGTCTCACTAAAGCCCTGTACAACTGTGTTAAGACTTCCTTACTCTTGTATTCCAACCCCCTTGCAATAAAAGCCAACATGGCATTTGCCTTCCTAATTGCCTGTTTTTCCTGCATACTAACTTTTTGTGTTTCTTGTACATGGACACCCATGTCTCAACATTTAATAGTTTCTTACCATTTTCTATTCTTCCTACCAAAGTGAATAACCTCACATTTCCCCACATTAGAACCATAGAAAAGATACAGCACAGAAAGGGGCCATTTGGCCCATCATGTCCACGCCGGCTCGAAGAACAACCAGGTGCCCATTCTAATCCCACCTTCCAGCACCCGGTCTGTAGCCCTGCAGCTTACAGCATTTTAGGTGCAGGTCCGGGTACTTTTTAAAAGAGCTGGGGGTCCCTGCCTCTACCACCAATTCGGGCAGCGAATTCCATACACCCACCACCCTCTGGATAAAAAAGTTTAACCTCATGTCCCCTCTAATCCTTCCGCCAATCAGCTTAAATCTATGTCCTCTAGTTCTTGAACTCTCCGCTAGGGGAAACAGGTACTTCCTGTCTATCTGGGCCCCTCATAATTTTGTACACCTCAATCAAGTCACCCCTCAGTCTCCTCTGCTCCAAGGAAAACAACCCCAGCCTATCCAATCTCTCCTCGTAGCTGCAATTTTCAAGCCCTGGCCACATTCTTGTAAATCTTCTCTGCACTCTGTCCAGAGCAATTACGTCCTTCCTGTAATGTGGTGACCAGAACTGCGCACAATACTCCAGCTGTGGCCTTACTAGCGTTTTACTTCATTATACAGCATCAGCCACCTTCTTGCCCACTCACTTAATCTGTCTTTATCACTTTGCAGACTCTTCATGTCCTCCTTACAGCTTACTTTCCCACCTAGCTTTGTATCATCAGCAAACTTGGATACATTACACTTGGTCCCTTCATCTAAGTCATTAATATAGATTGTAAATAGCTGAGGCCCAAGCACCAATGCTTGTGGCACCCCACTAGTTACAGCCTGTCAACCTGCCTTCCCATTAGGGACTGGGGAAGCCCAAGGACCCCTGCTGCTCCCGACCCACAAAGATTCCACAGAAAAGTAAAATTATTTTTTTAACTTACCACGGCCTCATCTCGTCACTCCATGGACTCCCACAATTGTAGAGCTGTCAGGGTTGGCCCGGTGCAGGCCTCCCTATTCCAGTGTGTATATGTGTGTATGTCTAAAATTGGGGCCATAAATATAAGATAGTCATTAATAATTCCAATAAGAAATTCAGGAGAAACTGCTTTACCCAGAGAGTGGTTAGAATGTGGAACTTGCTACCACATGGAGTGGTTGAGGCGAGTAGCATAGAAGCATTTAAGGGGAAGTTAGATAAACACATGAAGGAGAAAGGAATAGAAAGATATGTTGATAATGTTAGATGAAGAGAGGTGGGAGGAGGCTCGTGTGGAACAAACAGCCGAATGTGCTATAAATTTGATGTATATATTTGTGAGATTCACAGATATACAATCTAAACTTAAAAGTAGATGAGTTGAAAGGTCAAACAGTGATGTGATAATGTTGTAAGAGAATAATGTTGGTTTTGAGTGGCCCTCCTCAGAAGTAATGATGTCAGTTCGAGCTCGAAGTTCTTGTTACCAGAACCTCCGCAGTGAATGAATTGAAGTCTGATGGCAGTCACTCATTTCGATTAGATGTATATTTATGTGGCAGGAGGGGAGAGGGGGTGAAGGGCTGTTTCAGTTGTCTTTTTCTAGTGCTTGTAAAAAGTTTGAGACTTACTTATAGCAGTGTGCAGTTAGCAGTGGTGAGTTCTGTCGGCAGTTCCACATTGCTCACTGATAAGATGAAGTCTGGATGTGCACACACCTTTGAGTGTTGAGGGCCTTGTGCTCAAAGCCGAGTGTGATGGAAATTGTGGTTTTAGGCATCAGGTGTCAAGCTCGGTGAATGACTCATGGTTGTAAATGACCTTTCAGTAGAGGGGGTTGTGATTGGCCATCATCCATACAGCTATCTCAGAAGTTATCTTCTTGAAACACTTTAATTACGAAATGGCTGGTTTTCTTTGTTGGTCTCCATTGAATTGAATTCTTTGATTATCTGAACACTCGCTCAGCTCAATCAATATGGTGCTTTTAGATGAAGTGCTGCATCCTAACCTAAGATTATCTAAGCTCCCCCAATCACTCAATTGGCTAGTGTGGAACTGAGCCACCCATGCAGGCGAGTGTGACCCCAGCTTCAATCCCTGGTCTGTGTTCAGTTAGCTGATCTCGTTTGGGGTGAAAGTTTGGGGCACTGCAACTAGCTTCAGCATCCCCAGTCTAGAGAGGGTTTAAACCTCATCCATGGTCCCTACTCCTGATCACAACCCAGTGACTCCTGTTGGAAAGTGCATGTCAGCGATACAGTTAGTGTACGGGCACAGGTTAAACATTTTATGACTGGAGGCACTGGGTTCTGGTAATCAGTAACCTAGAGTTTATTGCTCCTTATTAACGAACCAGTGACAAATTAGTACTGAGAATGTCACTGTTGGTAGGGTAGGAAGTTATGTAGTAAATTCATTGAATGCTTTACTATAAGTGAACTGTTCACCGGAGTGGGTTCCATTGCATAGCACTTAGTTCCAAATATCTAAGGTTAAAAACTAGTTGGGTTTACTGAATGCAGTCAGAAAATTGCATCGAGAATCATACAGCTCAGAAGAAGGCCATTCAGCCCATCGTGCCCATGCTGGCTCTTTGAAAGAGCTATCCAATTAGTCCCACTTCCCCGTTCTTTCCCCATAGTCCTGCAAATTTTTCCTTTTCAAGTATATACCCAATTTCCTTTTGAAAGTTACTATTGAATCTGCTTCCACCACCCTTTTCTTGCAGTATAATTCCAGTGTGACCTTTTTTAAATACCAATACTGTCGCTGTAAAGAAAATGGTAACAATCAGTCTCAAAGTTGGACAACACAGACTTCTGCTCCCAGTTTATACAAATGAATAGCAAGTCTTGACTACTCTGTAGACCATGAATCTGACTGAATTGTTGTTCTGATGAAGCTTCTCCAACACTTGCTGGATGATCGCAAACCAACTGTGGAGATGATCAAGCAAGAAGGGGAGAAGATTGCTGAGTCGGCCGATTCCACAGACCGAGAGAAGACTCTGAAACAACTGCAAGGCCTGAATCGTAGATGGAATTCTCTGCTCTCCAAGGCTGAGAACAGGTACAGAAGGATTTGCACCCATTTGGAAATTAACCATCTGGAAAACTGAAATACATTATATGAACAAAAACATTGACCTTGCAAAATTATGGTTTACGGTTATTAGATACAATTATTGCAGACTGAAGTGATCAACAAGGCTTCATTTCTGAGGCTCAGATTTCAATTAATTTCTAATGAATCGTATAATCATATGGCAGATGTGATATTAAAAATAGGACAGTGGTTAATTCCCTGAACCAGTCCTGTCAGTACCGTAGCCTTTTATGCCTTTTGTAAGTAATGATTTTTCTTATATAGTTTTTTTTTTTAAGGAGCTTGAGATTATACAACATCAGATGGTATGAGAGAGAAGATAAACCAGAAATGGCCTTGTCTGTTCTATGAAGGGTCCTGGGCGAAATGCAAACCTTTGTCTTTCAGATGCCATTAGCTTTTTCTGTTTTTAAGTCGGAAATCTTGTCTGTCCTGACTTGAAAATTTTGTTTTTGTATTTTTTTACTTTTTATTTACCAACTTTGCATCACTGTGTGATGTCACTGGTCGTACAACAACGTAACACTGAGCACAGAGGTTACTGAGCACAGAGGTTACACAGCAGGTGATGGAGGCTCAAGCTGGGTAGATGACTCCCCTAGACTTCCCCTCTCTTGAATTGCTCTGGTAGTTATGAGACAGTAGGCTTGGTCCTGTATCATTATGCAAAGTAATTTCCCTCAGGAAATATATGGTTTAGAAAACGCTACAATGATAATATCAACTACAACTGACACAGTCAATGAGGGGCTGGTCCATGTATATGGGGGTGAAAAGTGTTGAAGTTGATATGGGTGCTTATATAGAAACTTGTCAACTATTTCATCAAAAATATTCAGGAGGACGCAAACCTAAAATGACCGAAGTTGTATCCAATATTTCAATATTTTTGCTGTGATGGACTTTGGGTTTCTATCTTCTGGATGTCTCGATCTCGGGGGCAGCAGGGGCGATCTTCCACAGTTCTCCAATATTTATCCCTCAACCAACAACACTAAAACGGATTATCTGGTCTTTATCTCATTGCTGTTTGTGGGACCTTGCAGTGTGCAAATTGGCTGCTGTGTTTCCTACATTACAACAGTGGCTGTGCTTCAAAAAGTACTTCATTGGCTGTAAAGTGCTTTGGGATACCCCGAGGTCGTGAAAGGCGTGATATAAATGCAAGTTTTTATTTATATCAAGGTTCCTATTTTTCCCTTCTCTACAGACAGCGGCAGTTGGAGGCCATCTTGGTCGTGGCTCAGCAGTTCCACGATACTGTGGAGCCCTTGATGGAATGGCTCACTGCGACCGAGAAAAGGGTTGCGAACTCTGAACCTATTGGTACTCAGACTGCCAAGCTGCAAGAGCAGATTTCCCAGCACAAAGTGAGTATTAGCACAGGTGTTGGTTCACACTTTCTTCTTTCACTTTTAAGTTACGTCTTTGCATTATTATTTGTTTTTGGAAGTACTTTGTGTTGCCATTCTTTTCTGCACCAGTTTATTTTCTCGCAGTATCTTTTCTCATTCATTTGTACACCTTGCGTAGGCCACAGGAGATGACGTCGTCAGTCACGGTAAACAGTTGCACCAGGCTATTAGCATTGGTCAGTCGTTAAAGACTATGAGTTCCAGAGATGATAAGGACATGGTGCAGGGATGGCTGGATTCTGCCCAGACTCGGTACATTGAGATCCAGGACAGGTGTGGCCGTAAAGCTGCCCTGATCCAGCAGGCTCTCTCCAATGCCTGGATCTTTGGGGAGGAGGAAGTAGAGGTCCTGAACTGGTTGGCTGAAGTGCAGGACAAACTCGACAATGTGGCCGTTCAGGACTACAACCCCGATCACCTTCAGAAACAGCATTCGGAGCATCTGGTACCTTTTTCATTATGCTTTATTTTTTGATTTCTACGATTCATTAATTTTTTTAAAATATAATTTTCCTTTTGAGAGCTGTTTTTGTTTTGAATGAATCAAAACGTTGCCAAAACTCAGAGGTTTGGCTACTTCTACTAATTTCCATTGACCAAACCTGTCCTATGATAATAGGCTCTTCACGAGGACATCATGCTACGCAAGCAGCATGTAGATCAGGCCGTTAAGAACGGATTGGCTCTACTGAAACAGACAACAGGTAAGCAGTCGGGATACGGGGGATGATGATTTTCTTCTTGGTTTCGCCCTGTTTGTGGCAGTTCACGGTGGGGGTGGGGGGAAGCGAGGGCGGTGGTGGGAGATCAGGGGCAGAGAGTTTACATTATGGGCTTCTGCCTCTTTTGCACCTGGCTTGAATTTCTGGTGGGCCTGGGGCCAAAGTGCAGGAGGCCCCCATTAGTGAGAGCTTCTTTAAGAGATTCAAATGATACAGGAGTCATTTTGCAACCAATACACTAGAACAGCATTAGATTGTAATCACACCCATGCAGAATGGTGAGTCTAGGGTTACTAAGATAGCAGCGTAAGTTCCACTTAAGCTTTCATCAG